>NC_141879.1:346859773-347162803 GCF_056163025.1 Triticum urartu | reverse complement strand
TCTATATAAACCGGAGGGTTTTAGTCCGTAGGACAACATACACATCAACAATCATACCATAGGCAAGCTTCTAGGGTTTAGCCTCCTCGATCTCGTGGTAGATCTACTCTTGTACTACCCATATCATCAATATTAATCAAGCAGGACGTAGGGTTTTACCTCCATCGAGAGGGCCCGAACCTGGGTAAAACTTCGTGTCCCTTGTCTCCTCTTACCATCCGGCCTAGACACACAGTTCGGGACCCCCTACCTGAGATCCGCCGGTTTTGACACCGACATTGGTGCTTTCATTGAGAGTTCCTCTGTGTCGTCGCCGTCAGGCTCGATGGCTCGTATGATCATCGATAGCGATGTAGTCCAGGGTGAGATCTTCCTCCCCGGACAGATCTTCGTCTTCGGCAGCTTCGCACTGCGGCCAATTCGCTTGGCCGTCTGGAGCAGATCGAAAGCTACGCCCCTGGCCATCAGGTCAGATTCGGAAATTTAAACTACACTGCTGACATCCGTGGGGACTTGATCTTCGACGGATTCGAGCCACTGCCGAGCGCGCCGCACTGTCACGACGAGCATGATCTAGCTCTGCCGCCGAACAGTGCCCTGGAGGCCGCATCCGCATTGGCTCTGACCCTTAATTCGGAGCCAACTGCGCCGATCGAGGATGGGCGGTTGGACGCCACCTTGGGGGCTACAACCCCAACGGCAATTGAGCCAAGCACCAGCCCCGTACTCTGCGAGACCCGTGACTCCAAGGAGCCGGACTCCTCTCCGGACTCCGAGCCCCCCTCGCCCCTGCCGATCGAATCCGATTGGGCGCCGATCATGGAGTTCACTGCCGCGGACATCTTTCAGCACTCGCCTTTTGGCGATATCCTGAAGTCACTGAAGTCTCTCTCTTTATCAGGAGAGCCCTGGCCGGACTATGGTCAGCAACATTGGGGTACGGACGATGAAGAAATTCAAAGCCCACCCACCACCCACTTTGTAGCCACTGTCAATGACTTAACCGACATGCTCGACTTCGACTCCGAAGATATCGACGGTATGGACGCCGATGAAGGAGATGATGAAGAACCAGCGCCTACTAGGCCCTGGAAAGCCACCTCGTCATATGACATATACATGGTGGACACCCCAAAAGAGGGAGATGGCGATGGAACAGTGGAGGATGACCCCTCCAAGAAACAGCCTAAGCGCCGGCGCCAATGGCGCCGCTCAAAATCCCGCCAAAACAAACACGGTGATTCCAGCACGGGAGATAATAATACTCCGGAAAGCGACGAAGAAAACCCCGTCCAGCAAGATTTAGCACAGGAGGATGGAGAAACCAGCCCTCACGAGAGAGCGGCAGACAGAGAGGTCAAGGACGATAATTATATGCCTCCCTCCGAAGACGAGGCAAGCCTCAACGACGATGAATTCATCGTGCCAGAGGATCCCGTCGAGCAAAAGCATTTTCAACCCAGGCTTATGGCCACGGCAAGAAGCCTCAAGAAAAAACAGCAATAGCTTAGGGCTGATCAAGATTTGCTAGTCGACAGATGGACTGAAGTCCTTGCGGCCGAAGAGCATAAACTCGAACGCCCCTCCAAGAGCTACCCAAAGCGCGGGTTGCTACCCCGATTAGAGGAGGAAGCACTTGATGCGGCCGACTGGCCACCTCGTGGTCGCGACAGAGAGGCCTCTCGGCCCTCCACTCAAGCCGCACCTCGTACCAAGGCATGGGAATATGCGCCGGACTTATGAGACATGTTGGAGGACAAGGCAAGGCAAACACGATCGATCTGCGGATCGCGTGGGCACCCCACGGCTCGAGACGGTAACCGTCACGCTGGCCACAAATTCGGCGGGGCCGAACACAGTAGACAAGGCTCATTGGAGCTACGTCATGATATAGCCCAATACAGAGGCGCCGCACACCCACTCTGCTTTACAGACGAAATAATGGATCATCAAATCCCCGAGGGTTTCAAACCCGTAAACATCGAATCATATGATGGCACAACAGATCCTGCAGTATGGATCGAGGATTATCTCCTTCATATCCACATGGCCTGTGGTGATGATTTCCACGCCATCAAATACCTCCCACTCAAGCTTAAAGGACCAGCTCGGCATTGGCTTAATAGCTTGCCAACAGGATCAATCAGTTGTTGGGAGGACCTGGAAGCCGCATTCCTCGACAATTTCCCGGGCACTTACGTGCGACCCCCAGACGCCGATGACCTATGTCACATAATTCAGCAGCCAGAGGAATCGGCCAGGCAATTCTGGACACAGTTCCTAACAAAGAAAAATCAAATAGTCGACTGTCCGGACGCTAAGGTCCTAGCAGCCTTCAAACACAATATCCGTGACCAGTGGCTGGCCCGGCACCTTGGATAGGAAAAGCAGAAATCTATGGCAGCACTCACGACAATCATGACCCACTTTTGCGCGGGAGAAGACAGCTGGCTTGCTCGTAGCAACAATATGACCAAGAACCCTGGTAATTCGGACACCAAGGACAGTAATGGAAGGTCGCATCGCAACAAGCAGAAGCGCCGCATTAATAGCGACAATGCTGAGGATACGGCAGTTAATGCCGGATTCAGAGGCTCTAAATCCGGTCAGCAGAAAAAGCCATTCAAAAGGAATACTAGGGGCCCATCCAGTTTGGACCGAATACTCAACCGCTCGTGCCAGATACATGGCACCCCCGAAAAGCCAGCCAATCACACCAACAGGTATTGTTGGCTGTTCAAGCAGGCAGGCAAGATAAATGCCGAAAATGAAGACAAGGGGCTGCATAGCGATGACGACGAGGAGCCCCGGCCACCGAACAACAGTGGATAGAAGGGTTTTCCCCCACAAGTGCGGATGGTGAACATGATATACGCAACCCATGTCCCCAAAAGGGAGCGAAAGTGTGCGTTAAGGGACGTATACGCGGTAGAGCCAGTCGCCCCAAAGTTCAACCCATGGTCCTCCTGCCCAATCACCTTTGATCGAAGGGACCATCCCACTAGCATCCGTCTTGGCGGATTCGCCGCATTGGTTCTAGACCCAATTATTGATGGATTTCATCTCACTAGAGTCCTTATGGACGGCGGCACCAGCCTGAACCTGCTTTACCAGGATACAGTGCGGAAAATGGGCATAGATCCCTCGAGGATTAAGCCCACCAAAATGACCTTTAAAGGCGTAATACCAGGTGTAGAGGCCAACTGTACAGGCTCAGTCACACTTGAAGTGGTCTTCGGATCTCCAGATAATTTCCGAAGCGAGGAGTTAATCTTCGACATAGTCCTGTTTCGCAGTGGCTATCACGCACTTCTCGGGCGAACCGCATTCGCTAAGTTCAAATGCGGTACCGCATTACGAATACCTTAAGCTCAAGATGCCAGGCCCTCGAGGAGTAATTACGGTCAATGGAAACACCGAACGCTCCCTCCGAACGGAGGAGCACACGGCGGCCCTTGCAGCGGAAGTTCAAAGCAGCCTCTCCTGGCAGTTCTCCAGTCCGGCCACTAAACGACCAGACACCGTCAAGCGCGCCCGGAGTAACCTACAACAAGACCGCCTGGCACGATCCGAGCAGGCGTAGCAATGCGGCCCCAACCCCAACCCTCGCAAAAAGGCGACGCTAGTACTTCACGTACATAACTACGCTCTAGAGATACCATGGGCACAGGGGGAGGGGCACCATCACGGCACGCCCAATACATGGCTTAAACCGTACCAGGGGCTGCCGATTTTTTAAATTTTCTCTTACTTTCAGGACTTCATCCTTCGGAAGGCCTGTTCGGCAGTTCAATTGCCGCACAAACGATGCAGGAACCAGGGAAGCAGACAAGCCACGCCGCACTACGGAACTCCCAGGTGGTCTCTATCACGAGCAGTATACCCGTTCCGCATACTATTCCGCAGCTTGCCCCTGGAATGGACATCTTAACTAGTCCAACCTTCCACTTATCGCATTATCTGTATCGTTCTACTTTGATCGCAGCCCTTTCTAATAAACAATGCATAGCTTTCGTCTATTTTTGCATTACCTTTTTTAATATATGTTCCTTAACGACATGTTGCACCCATACACGTTGGTACGGCCAAAATACGCCAGGGGCTTTAGTACCCCTCAATATGGTGTGAGAAGTCTGAACACTTTAACAAGTGCGGCACCCCGAACTTATAGCATTATATGCATCGGCTCTGAATCATGTCTTGGGTCAATAGTTGGGTTCGCCCAGCTCCTATGTTTTGGTGCCTTACGTTCCGCTATATCGGCTAAGGTAGCACTAGGAGAACCACTGCGATTGTGCCCCGGTTGAGCTGGGTCGAGCACCTCAGTGGAGAAAGCTAAAACTGACTGTCATGATGAAGCGAGAGCTGGTCGCTGTTCGAGAGGTTTTTTTTTCGAGTCCCTAAAGACTTATGCCGCTTAGGGCGAGGAGCCGGCTCTGTCCGGCCAAGGCGTGGATAGCGCCCCGAACTCGGTCTTCCGAATACCAGGGGCTTCGCCGAAATTTAAAATTATAGAGGTCTATGGCTAAGTGAGAGTGTTCACGCGTTATAGTCTGATTGCCTTGTTCGTTGGGCTGAGCGCCTCCCTCGAAGGACCCAAACATGGGAAAAAGAGCGCTCAGGTTTATCCCCGAACACCCCAGCTCTAGCGGCATGGGGGTAGAAGCCGACGACTTGCCATCTCTCAGAATTGATAAACAGCCGCACAGAAGGTAATATTTTAAATTCCAACAGCATTGCTTAGCGCATATAAACAAGTTTTCAGCGCACAGGACAAAACGAGCAAGTTTCACTCAAAAATTACATCCCTAGAACATTCATCCGCCACAAGGCGGGCACCCTTCAGAACATCCTTATAGTAATTCTCGGGCTTGCAATGCTCTTTCCCCGATGGTGGCCCGTCCTTCACCAGCTTCTCAGCATCCAGCTTGCCCCAGTGCACCTTAGCATGGGCAAGGGCCCTACGGGCACCTTCAATGCAGACGGAGCGCTTGATGACTTCAAGCCTTGGACAGGCCTCCACCAACTGCCGCACCAGCCCGAAATAGCTCCCAGGCAGAGCCCCTCCAGGCCACAACCGAACAATAAGGCCCTTCATGGCCTGTTCGGCCGCCTTGTGGAGCTCGACCAGTTGCTTCAGCTGGTCGGTCAGGGGCACGGGGTGTCCGGCCTCAGCGTACTGAGACCAGAACACCTTCTTCGTCGAGCTGCCCTCCTCGGCTCGATAGAATGCGGCGGCATCGGACACACTCCGGGGAAGATCTGCGAACGCTCCTGGAGAACTCCGGATTTGGGTAAGTAACAAGTAACTCACGTTTATGTGCTTGCTTTGCATAAAGAATGCCTTACCCGCCGCTATCTTCTTCATCTCATCCAACTCCTGGAGGATCTTCTGGGATTCGGCCTTGGCAGATTTGGCATTTTCAATAGCCACCGCGAGCTCGGACGCTTGCGTCTTCGAGTCAAGCTCCAAACTCTCATGTTTTTCCATGAGAGCCTGGAGCTCTTGCCGCACCTTGCCAACCTCGACCTCATATTTCTCCCGCTCGGTGCGCTCCAAGGCCGCACTCTTCTCTGCCTCGACTAGCGCTTGCTTAAGGGTTGCCACTTCAGACGTGGCCCCTACAATAGCCACGATAATCCTGTCATTCTTTGCAATTGCACCTTTTTATATATACTTTTAACAAGGTATTTCTTACCTTCATTCTCCTCGAGCTGCTTCTTGGCACGCTCAAGCTCTTGCTCGGACCACTCGAGGTTCTGCTTTAGCGTTTCCACTTCCGCAGTCAATGCGGCGGACGCAAGCAGGGAAGTCTGCATATGCATATTGACTCATTTTTGTTAAACTCTTGCGAATTCTATTTGATCCTCTATTCGGCTTTTCTTCCCGAACGCCAAACAGAGCATCAGGGGCTACTGTGTAAGCGGTACTATTATTTACACATTCTTTACTTACCTCAAAGCCTGTCAAAAGGCTAGTACAAGCTTCAGTCAGTCCGCTCTTGGCGGACTGAACCTTTTGGACCACCGCACTCATAATGGCGCGGTGCTCCTCGTCGATGGAGGCGCCTTGGAGCGCCTCCAACATATTGTCCGGCTCCTCCGGTTGGACGGGGGCTACCGGCACGGCGGACTTGCTCCTCCTGGAAGGAGGTCCCCCGCCGGACTCTGGAACCTTTGAAGGTTCCGGAGCGGTGTCTGGCCTAGAGCCGGACTTGGAACCCTGAGGGGTTTCATCCCCTCTACTCCTGGAGTCCGGGAGGTCGCCTTGCGGCGCCTCCAGGACCACCTCCTCCCGGCTTGGAACCTGTTGAGACAACACTTCGGTGTCGTCCGTAGGGCGGGGGGAGGAAGCTGTCGGAAGCGAGTTCACATCCGACGAGTCCAGTGAGCCGCTCGACGACGCGTCGAGCCGGTCTTTGGGTGGGCTGCATAAACATATTCGACGTAAGGGAAAGCTGTGCAATAAATGAATACTATGAATTGCTCTGTAATCCGGATACTTACGATTTTGCCAGGAGCTTGGCCCTAGGCGCCCACTCCTCTCCGCCACCGTCGGCGTCGGTGGAGCGGTCCGGAGGAAGGGTTTTCCCCTTCTTGGACCCTTCGGCCTCCGCAGTTGGGGCGGCCTTCCTTTTCTTCCCTTCCCCCGCTGGAGGGGGAGGGGTCTCTTCTTCCTCCTCCTCGTCTTCACGGGAGGATTGCGTCTTGGATTCGTCGGATGATGAATCCAACACCTCCGGGCGTCGGGCACTCTTTCGAGTCCCCATGGCCTTCTTCTTGACCTTCTTCTCCGGCACCACATAGGGTGCCGGAACCAGCAGCTTCGCCAAGCGAGCATCCGCTGGGCCTTCGGGAAAAGGAGCCGGACAGTTGATCTGTCCGGAGGTCACTTGCCAATCATGTCAAAGGTAAGGGAGTTTAGATCCCGCATGGAGTCAAACTATGAAAAACTGATACCCTGTAAAAGGAAAAAATAGCTTACCGCGAGAGCATGACGCTGTGCACTGAATCCGCGATCCTCAGTAGAGGATGCGGGAGCCTTGGCGCCCTTGAAAAGCATCTTCCAGGCATCTTCGTACATCGTGTCGAAGAGCCTGCTCAGAGTCTGGTGCCGCGCCGAGTCGAACTCCCACAGGTTAAAAGCCCGTTGTTGGCACGGGAGGATCAAGCGGATGAGCATAACCTGGACTACGTTGACAAGTTTGAGCTTCTTGTCCACCAAGGTTTTGACGCATGTTTGGAGTCCGGTCAGCTCTCCTTTTTTACCCCACGACAGGCCCGTCTCTTTCCAGGACGTGAGCCACGTTGCGGGTCCGGACCGGAACTCAGGGGGCGCGACCCATTCGGCGTCGCGTGGCTCGGTGATGTAAAACCACCCCGATTGCCACCCCTTCAGGGTCTCCACAAAGGAGCCCTCAAGCCAGAGGACGTTGGCCGTCTTGCCCACCATGGCGCCTCCGCACTCCGCCTGGCTGCCGCGCACCACCTTCGGCTTGACGTTGAAAGTCTTGAGCCAGAGCCTGAAATGGGGGCGGATGCGGAGGAAGGCCTCGCACACGACAATAAACGCCGAGATGTTGAGGACGAAGTTCGGGGCCAGATCGTGGAAATCCAGGCCGTAGTAGAACATGAGCCCCCGGACAAATGGGTGGAGAGGGAAGCCCAGTCCGCGGAGGAAATGGGGGAGGAACACCACCCTCTCATGGGGCCTAGGGGTGGGGATGAGCTGCCCCTTTTCGGGGAGCCGGTACGCGATGTCGTTAGACAGGTATCCGGCCTTCCTCAGCTTTTTGATATGTCCCTCCGTGATAGAGGAGACCATCCACTTGCCTCCCGCTCCAGACATGGCTGGAGAAAGTTGAGGTTGGGAGTGCGGACTTGGGCACTGGAGCTTGAGTGCGCAAGAATGGATAGGCGAAGGAGGAAGAAGGCGTAGGTGAAAAGGTGGATCTTTATCTCCTTATATGGGTGGACGCAGCTACATGTCCCCACCCGCCTGATAAAACTCGCTTATCTCCAAACGCCGTAATCGATGGCGCGGTTGGGTTACCCACGCCCGTATTGATGAGAATCCCGGGATAAGGGGACACGATCTCTGCTTTAACAAGACGTGCCAAGGAAGCCTCCTCGCATAACGCGCTGAGATGGGACAGTAAAACGGTTCGAATAAAAGCTTGGCCGTGGTGTGATGTCACACTACGGAATACGTCAGCAGATTAGATTTGTGTAAATATTATTCTCTCTATGGAAATATGTGGAAACTTATTTTGCAGAGCCGGACACTATCTTTGTGTTCAAAATCTTCTATGAAGTACTTGGAGGAGGAACCCGCTTTGCAATGCCGAAGACAATCTGCGCGCCGAACTCGTCGTCATTGAAGCCTGGTTCAGGGGCTACTGAGGGAGTCCTAGATTAGGGGGTGTTCGGATAGCCGGACTATACCTTCAGCCGGACTCCTGGACTATGAAGATACAAGATTGAAGACTCCGTCCCGTGTCTGGAAGGGACTTTCTTTGGCATGGAAGGCAAGCTTGGTGATACGGATATGAAGATCTCCTACCATTGTAATCGACTCTATGTAACCCTAACCCTACCCGGTGTCTATATAAACTGGAGGGTTTTGTCGGATTTCTGGTTCCGGCAGACCCTTGAGGTTTGAACACTGGGGTGCGCGCGGAGATTTCGCCTCCTACCTACCCGCACCCCTCCGCCTCGCTAAGATCTAAGCTATGGAAAGAACAACACGAGAGACACAGGGTTTATACTAGTTCGGGCCACCGTTGTGGTGTAATACCCTTCTCCAGTGTGTGGCGTGGTGGATTGCCTCTTGGGCTGATGATGATGAACAATACAAGGAAGAACAACCTCACGAGGGTCTGCTCTTGGCTGGGGCGATGAACTGCTGGGAGGAGTTCAGTCAACCTTCTCTCTCTCTCTGATTCTGATTCTCTCCTCTCATTCTCTGATCTCCCCCTCTCTCCCCTGTGGGGGGCTGGTCCTATTTATAGAGGCCCTGGTCCTCTTCCCAAATATCGAGCGGGAAGGGAGCCAACAATGGCGGGCTAATTTGAAGGGGGACAGCTAGTACCAGCTATCCTGACAAAAGTAGTCTTCGCCTGCACAAAGCTCTGGTGGTGATGCCGTCTTGGGCTCCACAATGACCTCCATCTTGCAGTCCTCCTGGTCCTAGTCTTGTTGCACCGAAATGGCAACCTTTGCCTGATGCCTCGGTACTCCGCGGCTGCGCTTGCCCCCTTTGCACCGAAGAGGAAAGGAGGACACTACGCGGGCTGGCACCCGCCTGGCGCCTTTGCTCGTCATGGCTTGCGTCACGGGCACCTCGTGAGGTACCCTGCCTTGATCTCTCCGCCTCCTCGCGAGCTAGCCTGGTGAGGCCGTGCCTGAGGAAGCTCCGTGTCGTCCGCCCCGCGAGGCTTGGCCCCTCGCGAGGGTCTTGGGTCTATGTTGGTGAAGATGGGCCGTGCTGGGCCCCCTTTGAGCCATGCCGCAGGCAGGCAAGTCTGGGGACCCCCGTTCCCAGAACACCGACAGCAGCCCCCGAGCCCAAGGCGCGCCCGGACTTGGCTGTGCAGGGAGGCGGAAGGGCAAGAGCGAAGCGCCGCGGGCCCTAACAGCCTGCGGCCTTTGGCGCCGTGTGGCGGTTGATTGGACGTGAGCGCCTTAGCAACCGTGCGAGTTGATAAAGGAGCGGCATCTGCCTAGGCTTTGCTTTTTTCTTTCTCCGGTTGCTGCTCAGATCCCCTTTCTTGCGCCTCTCCTTCCTTCCTCCAAAATTTCCAGATCTACTCCGACCGCGTGACCTAGGAAGCCATGGCGCCTTGTCAGCCCCCGGCCGTAGCTTGGTACTCGTCTGCCCTGGACTCGCCGAACGTGTCAGAGGCGAGCCTCGCCCGGTTGCGCCGGATGGCGGCGGCGCGGGGCATCGACGGGGCGAAGGTGTTCAAGGCCGGCTCCTCCACCCCTGAGGGTCAAGGGAGCACCTTCTATCTATTCTTCGTAAGTGCCATTGTTGCTGGCCTGGTGCCTCCCTTCTCCGAGTTCTTCTTCTCTGTCCTCCGCCATTACAAGCTACAGGCTCTGCATCTCCACCCCAACTCCGTCCTTCTCTTGGCAATCTTCGCCTATTACTGCGAGGCTCACGTAGGGGTGCAGCCCTCAGTGGCCTTGCTGTGCCACTACTTCTACCTCCGGACCTCTCGCGGTCCTGCTTCCGCGTGCGCGAGCTTCATCGCGTATGGTTGCGCCATTGCCATCTCGAACCCCGGGAAAAGGATTGAGGGCTTCAGGAGCAAGTGGGTTTTGGCAGATGCTAGGCGCATTCACCCTCGGCTGATCTTGCCCACGGAGCAGCCCACGAGCTCCAGCGATTGGGGTCGAGCGGAGCTCGCGGACCCCCGCGCGAAGCTGGTGTTGGAGAAGATGGACGCGGATCTGAGGCCGACCAACATGGCGGCGGCGAAGCTGACCGGCGCGTCGCTGCTGAGGGAATTCCTGGAGCACCAGCTGGCTCCGCTTCGGCAGTACTCACTTCCGATGTGGAGGCCCCATCCGAGCCCCGCGGCCTTGGCCGACGGAGATCTGGTTGCGGTCCTCCAATCTCTGGTCGGGGGTGATGTGGCGTGGTTGGCGGGTGCTCCTACGCCCTTGTTCCTCCGCGACGACTAGGAGCAGGTAGTGGAGTCCATGCCCGTCTTCAACGGGGATGGGCCCGTGCCCATGGAAACTCCCGAGGAACCGGTGGACGTGCCCTCCGACGACTCCAGCAAAGAGGAGGAAGGAGGGGAGCGGGAAAAAGGGCCTGACTCCGAAGCGACTGACGGAGAGTCGAGGGCTCCCCTCCCCCGGCACAGGTCCCACGTCCTCCGCCTCTCTCCGAGCGATGACGACGAGGATGACGACAAGGATGACGACGAGCAGGACGTCGGGAGCTTGCTTCCGATCCCGAAGAAGGACAGGACCGGGCTGATCTCCCGTGGGTCTGCCCCGGCCCTGAGGCGGACCGCAGACGCACCTTCTACTTCCAAGCTTCCTGAGGTTGACCGTTCCAGCCGGCTTTCAGGCTTCAAATTTGGCCGGAGGCCCCTCGAGCTCACTGGCGACGACCCGTAAGCATTTGATTCTTGTCTTTATTTCTTGTTTTGCTTCTGAGACTTGACGTCCGCATCTCTTGGATAGGCTGGCGCCCGCAAGAAAGAAGTCGAAGGGAGCTCCCGAGGTTCCATCCGTGGCAGCGCCTCTGCCCGCGAACGAGGGTGACCGCGACGCACGGGCTTCTCCTGCCCGGTCATCCTCGCGAGGCCTGGCTGAGCTGGCTGGGGCGAGCTCGGCCCCCACGGCCCAAGTGACTCCCGAGGTGTCCTTGCTGCCGCCGCCACTACAGCCGTTGGGGCGCAGCAGACTCCGCCTCAGGATGCTGTGGCCGCGCAGCCGCCTTCTCCTCCTACTCCACCGGCTGCTGTCTCTCCGACTCCTTCTGCCGTTCTGGATCGTGCTGTTGCTGAGCTGGACCGACTGCGGCAGGATCTTCTTGGCGCCGACCCTCGCTTGGTGGCCGGGCGGTTGGAGCTGGCTTCAGGATGGGTTCGCTCCGACGCTTCGATTCGGGCGGCGCTGGTCCAGGCCTCAACGGCTTGCGATGAGGAGAAGCAGGCCTTCCTTGAGGCGAAGGCTACTCGTGACGTAGCCCTAGGGGAGGTGGTCGACGTCCGTGGTCGCTGCAAGGCACTGGAGGACGAGCTGCAGGGCCTGCGGGACCAGCTCGCGAAAGAGGTCCGCCTTCGCCAAGAGCAGGAAGAAGGCGTGAAGGCTCGTGAGGCGGTCATCAAGGAGAGGGAGGTCAAGCTCAGGAAGCGCCGCGACCACCTAGGCGCGCTGGAGCAGGAGTTGGGGGCGAGGAAGGCCGAGCTGGACGACAAGGCCCTGGTTCTTAGCGAGGACCGCGTGGCCTTCACGGAGATGGAGGCGAAGGCTCGCTCCTCGCTGAGGACGCTTTACGCAGCGGCCTGGAGAGCCCACTGGCTGGCGCCGAGGACGGCCCCGCCAAGCTGCTTCCCTTCCTGGTTCGCGCTCTTGAAGATGTCGCCCTTGGCCTTGGCCCCACGGCCGAGGCCGAGGTGCGTGTCCTGTCTTCTGCAGCACTGACGCGGGTCCTCACCCACATCTACCTTCGCGATCCCGACGTCGATGGCCTGCTGGAGCCAGTAAGCGGCGAGCGTGCCACTGCCGTTGCCGAGGCCGTGAAGGGTCGCGCGGAGGGTCTGCTGGGGAAGTTCCGGGCCTTCAGCACCAAGCCGAAGCAAGGCGCTGCCGACCCCACTGCTCCATAAGGCGAACCCACTCCGCGCTGCTCCACCGCCGACAAGTGACTCCGTTGTGGCTCCTATCCTGCCTTTAATTCCTGCACATGTATCATGCCTCGGGGAGGCGTTTAAACTTGCGTTTGGCATTGAGATAACAGTGTGGACTGTAATATTTGCTTTTGAATTCCTTGAAATTTGCGCTTTTCCTTCCTACTTGCTTATGTTCTACGCCGGCAGAGCCCGGCCCCGTGCATACCTCACCCAGCGTTAGTCCCGACCGGAAACCAGGACGGGGCCAAGGAGTGAGGGGATACGTGACAAGTTAGGCTCCTGAGTCGCGATGCTCAGGAGTCCCCCTTGGCGCACGAACAGCATGTAGGGAGGTGTGATGTGGGTGGATCTACCGTTCTACGTCTGCAGAGCCCGGCCGCACGCATACCTCACCCAGCGTTAGCCTTTCGGAAATAAGGAGTGAGGGGCTACGTGACCAGTTAGGCTCCTGAGTCGCGATGCTCAGGAGTCCCCCTTGATGCTCAAACGGCCTTCGTACCTTGGCTCCGCTCGAGGAGAGACGCGCGACGAACCAGGCCCGGGGGGGGGGGGGCTGGCTGGGCGGCGTGCGTCTGGGCGTGACCCAGGCGCAGCCCCCGTGCCCATCCCCCTCGCGCAGCACTCCCGAGGGGAGGCGTTATGATGAGGCTAGACACTAAGCTCTGGGCTCCCTGAGGTTGATGGGGCCCGGGGGCCACCCTCAGTTGTTTATCACCAGCGTGGAGCATAGCGCTTCCGTATGTGTACGGGCATAGCCGCTCCTCGATAGTGTCGTCAGCCAGCGCGAAGCATGGTGCTTCCAATGGTACGTGGGAGGGGGCCCCCCTCCGGGAGGAGCCACCGGGGCGTGTACAGCCCCGCCCTGACACGTGGCTGGCACGGTAGGGCCTGGCGATGTGTATCTGGGCACCCGTGGGCCAGCGCGGGACTCACGGGGCCCTACCTCTAGGCGGGTTGCGCCTGGCACTGGGCCTTATCTTGTGATGTGTCCCTGGAAATTTGGTTAGATGCCGGCACTCTACGTCCTCGGGTCCCGGCCCTCGAGCTGGTCTCAGCCGTCGTTGGTATGCCAGGTCACGATGCCGTGGACAAGGCCAGGGGGTGAGGGCTGGAGAGCCAGTAAGAGCCCTGAGTCGCGATGCTCAGGTACCCCCCCTTTAACGTGCAAGTGGTCGGCATGGAGAAGAAGAGGTGCCGTGGACCGGCATCAAATAATCAAGCATGGTGGGTATAACGCATAACCAGAAATAACTGCAAATGAGATAGATGCCACTGGGTCTGGCCCGAGCGACTTGGGGATCATGCAGCCCGAGGGGCACCCCCAACAAGGTAAGCTAACAACATGAAATAAAAGGGATACATGCCGCAGGGACGGACCCACGCGGCCCGGGAATAATGCAGCCCTGGGGGGTGGTCCCAGCTGGAAGTGAAACTTGAAAGATGTCACCTGATGATGTTGAGGTCGAAGGGGTGTTGGTGTAGCAGACTCGGTGGGCTGCGGAAGCCGATCCTCACGAGCCCCCTGGCTCGGGGGCCTCGGGAGGCTCTGGAGGTGCTGGCGGCTCCCCGCGGGCCATCTCCATCTCCGCCAGGGCTGCGGAACGCCTGGCCTCTTGTGCCTCCATGATGCCCCTCATGAGGCGCTGGTACGTGGCAGCCGCGTTCGGCAAGCCGTAAGGCATGCGAACGTAGCTGTGGGGTGGACCTCCGCAGCGCCCCACTCGCGAGGGCCAGAGGCGCTCCAGAGAGGCGACTCAGTTGAGCCCTGGTATGTCGATGCAGACGCGCAGTCCACCATCCTCGCCTGGATGGGGAGCCACTGCTGGTGGGCGGCGGCCGCCTTTCATGACTCTTGACTACTGTAGCTCCTGAATGGCCTTACTGACAAACTCCTGAGGGTCTGGCTCTCCTTTCCTTACTCCTTCTTGAGGGAAACATGCTTCGAAACACGCCTCCATGTGGTGCCCAAGCGCCTCCCTCGTGACCCTGGCCAGGTCGGTGGCCCTCCAGGGGAGAGCCCCCGAGCCCTTCCTGAGGAGGGCGCCGGGCGCGCTTCCCTATGCGATGGAAGGAGGTTCCCCCTGGGCAGGCACGGGCCCAGAGGGGCCTGCCTCCTGAGGGGCCGGGCTGGACAATGTCTTCTTCTTCTTGGGGGCGCTCTCGGGAAGCCTCCTGCATCCGCAATCCGGGTCTTCCAGTTATGCGGCCTGAAAGGCTCCTTCCAGGGAACATATCGCGTCCTTCTCTTCACAGGACACCGTGATGACTCCGCCACTTCCTGGCATCTTGAGGACGTTGTAGCCGTGGTGAGTTACGGCCATGAACTTGGCCAGCGCTGGTTACCCAAGGATGGCATTGTAAGGCAAGCGAATGTGAGCGACGTCGAAGTCGATGAGCATGGTGCGGTAGTTGTCGCGTGCCCCGAAGGTGACAGGGAGGCGGACCTGCCCAATCGGGACCGTGGAGCCATCGGTGATTCCGGAGAAGGGCTTGGTTGGCTGAAGCTGGCTGTAGGGCACTTGGAGATTGTTGAATGTTTCCACGGACAGGACGTTGAGCCCTGCCCCGCCATCGATGAGGGTCCTGGTGACCACCACATTGCTGATGATTGGGGAACAAAGCATTGGGAGGACTCCCGCTGTAGCCACACACTTGAGCTGATCTGCTGAGCTGAACATGATGGCGCATGCCGACCACCTGAGAGGGCGCGTGGCTTCAAGCCTGGGGAAGACTGCATTCATTTCGCGGGCGAACTGCTTGAAGATGCGTTGAGAGGCTGGGGCCTGAGCCCCGCCCAGGATGCAGGCGATCGCGCGTGGCTCCTGGAAGCCCCCAGCCCCCTCGTCTTGGTGGCGGTCCTTGTTTCTCCTTGGCTGCGGCGACAGCAGAGGGAGGCCTGCGTTGCCATGCGGGTGATCCTCGCGAGGCTGATCCCTCCAGTCTCCCTCGTGAGGCGGGCATTGCCAGCGATCCTCGCAAGGTTGATCGCGCCACCCTTGGCGCGGGCCACGGTCTTCCCGGCTTCCTGCGTTCCTTCCTCGTCCTCGACCGTAGCCCCGGTCACCGTGGTCGGGGCGACGGCCGATCCTTCCTTCTCACACGGCTCGGAGCTCTTGACATTCGTTGGTGTTGTGGGTGTGGAGGTCGTGGTACACACAGTACCGACTGCCCTTGGAAGGTTCGGGCTGATCTCTGCCCCGCTTGGTGTCTGGTTCTGCCACGAGCACGACAGCCCCCTTGCGCTTCACATCCTTGGCCTTGGGCTTCTTCTCTTCTGGGTCTGCGGCAGGCAGCTCGAGGAGGGAGAGACGCCCTTCCTCAGCCCTGGCGCACTTGGTTGCCCAGTTGAACAGCTCCAAGGAAGTGCACAGGTCTTCATGCATCGCCAGCTCCTCCTTCATCTTGACATCGCGCACGCCGTCGGACAAGGCTGAGATGATGGCCTCCTCAGTCACCTTGGGAATCTTGAGGCGTGCGTTGTTGAAGCGCTGGATGTACTTCTGCAGGATCTCCCCGGGTTGTTGCTTGATGCGGCGCATGTTGCTCACGGCGGGTGGCCGGTCGCGAGTACCTTGGAAGTTGGCGATGAAGCGGGTGCACATCTCGTCCCAGGAGGAGATCGTGCCTGGAGCCAGGTTCAGGAGCCAGGTGCGGGCCCCGTCCTTGAGCGCCATGGGAAACCAGTTCGCCATGACCTTCTCGTCTCCGTTGGCAGCTTCGATGCCGAGCTCGTAGAGCTGGAGGAACTCCGCAGGGTCAGCCATGCCGTCGTAACGAGGAGGCAGGTCCGGCTTGAACTTGCCGGGCCACACGACGTTGCGTAGCTCGGTGGTGAAGGCACGGCAGCCTGCTGTGGCCATGGGAGGCCTTGGGTGACGGAGAGCTTGGTCTTGCATGTCCCCACGCGCTGCAGCTGGGTCTTGACGTGCGGGAGCAGGAGCATGGTCGCGACGTGCTGGAGCAGGGAGCGCCCGGGCAGCTTCTTGCGGGCGAGGGACTTCTTGGCAGCTCTGCTCTTGCCGCGCTGGCACCTGACGAAGCGGGTTCCGCCCAGGGGCCACGCGCCTTGGAGCCATGGCGCCTTCTTGTGGAGGAGGCGGCCGGGGCGCCGCCGGAGCTTCGTCGCCCGCGCGGGGCGGGGTGCGGTGCAGCGGAATGGACGACGCAGGAGAGCCCCCTGCGGCGCGGACGAGCTCGGCGACGCGGTCGAGCCATTCTTCGTAGACGTCGTCGACGGGACGGTAGCGCAGGAGCTCGTTTGCCGCGATGAGCGTAGCTCGAGCCTCCATGGGTGCGCGGAGCGCGCGGGACGAAGAACCAGCTGGGGTGAGCGACGGAGTTGCGGTGCGGCCGTCTTGCCTCACGGACGGATGCAGAGACGATGCTTGCTGCTCGTCCCCCGCTCGGCCGGCGGCGGCGTTGACGGAAGGTGACGGGGAACGGCGAGGACGCCCGCCGACAGGAGCCGTCTGGGCGACGCGGGAAGCAAGAGCGGCCCGGCGCTCGGCGCGGGCCCGACGAGCGTCAGACATGGGCGGGATGGTCGGAGGAGAACAGGGTGGTGGAAGACGAATTCCGGCGCACCCCTACCTGGCGCGCCAAATGGCGGATTTTGGGTTCCGGCAGACCCTTGAGGTTCGAACACTGGGGTGCGCGTGGAGATTTCGCCTCCTACCTGCCCGCACCCCTCCGCCTCACTAAGATCTAAGCTATGGAAAGAACAACACGAGAGACACATGGTTTATACTGGTTCGGGCCACCGTTGTGGTGTAATACCCTACTCCAGTGTGTGGCATGGTGGATTGCCTCTTGGGCTGACGATGATGAACAATACAAGGAAGAACAGCCTCGCGAGGGTCTGCTCTTGGCTGGGGCGATGAACTGCTGGGAGGAGTTCAGTCACCCTTCTCTCTCTCTCTGATTCTGATTCTCTCCTCTCATTCTCTGATCTCCCCCTCTCTCCCCTGTGGGGGGCTGGTCCTATTTATAGAGGCCCTGGTCCTCTTCCCAAATATCGAGCGGGAAGGGAGCCAACAATGGCGGGCTAATTTGAAGGAGGACAGCTAGTACCAGCTATCCTAACAAAAGTAATCTTCGCCTACACAAAGCTCTGGTGGTGATGCCGTCTTGGGCTCCACAATGACCTCCGTCTTGCAGTCCTCCTGGTCCTGGTCTTGTTGCACCGAAATGGCAACCTTTGCCTGATGCCTCGGTACTCCGCGGCTGCGCTTGCCCCCTTTGCACCGAAGAGGAAAGGAGGACACTGCACGGGCTGGCACCCGCCTGGTGCCTTTGGTCGTCATGGCTTGCGTCACGGGCACCTCGTGAGGTACCCCGCCTTGATCTCTCCGCCTCCTCGTGAGCCAGCCTGGTGAGGCCGTGCCTGAGGAAGCTCCATGTCGTCCACCCCGCGAGGCTTGGCCCCTCGCGAGGGTCTTGGGTCTGTGTTGGTGAAGATGGGCCGTGCTGGGCCCCCCTTTGAGCCATGCCACAGGCCGCAGGCAGGCAAGTCTGGGGACCCCTATTCCCAGAACGCCGACAGGTTTTAGTTCGTAGGACAACATACACATCAACAATCATACCATAGGCTAGCTTCTAGGGTTTAGCCTCCTCGATCTCGTGGTAGATCTACTCTTGTACTACCCATATCATCAATATTAATCAAGAAGGACGTAGGGTTTTACCTCCATCAAGAGGGCCCGAACCTAGGTAAAACTTCGTGTCCCTTGTCTCCTGTTACCATCCGGCCTAGACGCACAATTCGGGACCCCCTACCCGAGATCCGCCGGTTTTGGCACCGACAGAGGGCCTTGCCGGGTGGCCTGGGAAGGGTCTTTCCGTGGCGTGCAGGCGTCCCCGGCAAGGTTCTTGCCGGGGGTCTTGCGGGTTTCTTCGGTGAGGATGGCTGCCTTCCTATCCTCATTTGACCTTGACTTTTCTTTATCTTCACGAAGATCTGCATGCCAGCACAGAGGTTCCTCCCGAGCCCTGTCCAATGCATTTGTCGAGTGTTGGTGGGCTCGAGGGTGGCTCGCTCGGCTGGCGTGGGCGAGTTTCCCCGGCAAGGGTCTTGCCGGGGCCGCTTAGGCCGCCCCGGCAAGGGTCCTTGCTGGGGAAACCTGCTTTTCCCATCTGATCTTTGTGGCCTTGGTCCTTGTCGTTGCTTTGCTTCGTCTTGGGCTTCGATCTTACCTTCGCTTACCTCCCTTGCTCTGCTCGGTGTGGTCACGGCGCGGCTCTGACTGCCCGTGCACAGGTAAAGGGGTACAAAAATGTGCCCCTATTTTTGTACACCGACAGGAGCCCCCGGGCCTGGGCCACACATAAGCGCGACACGTTGTTGGGTCAGGCCCAAAACGGTGCGTGGGTAGGCGGGGCGGTTTTTACCGCGGTAAGGTTTTTCGCGCGTTGTGCTTCCCACGACCCGCGCGCGCGGAGTGGGGTGGAGGAGCGTGCGTGACGTGGGAGGCATGCATGGGGCAGTTTCCACACGCAGGCGTCACATCGTGGTAAATGGGCGGCACGACCCGCGACTTCCCCAAAAAGAGGGATAGCCACGGGTGCACTGTTCCTTTTACCCTTAGCGCGACCCCAATCTTGGAAACCTCCGCCTGTCTCCCTCTTCTTCTCCAAGCTTCGCCTCCGCCCACCACCGTGGTGCTTCTGCCGCCCTCTGCTCCTCCCTCCTCCTTCAGCCACCATGGCGCCAAAATCCACCAGGGGCAAGGGGGTGGCCAATGATGCTGGGGCTGTGGAGCCGCCGGAGTGCGCGCTGTCGGGGCAACGGACGCAGTCCGCCTTCTTCTTCCCCTCGACGGTCTACGCGTCGGAGCTTCGGGACCTCTTCAGGCCCTTGTGGCGAGTGAAGACGGGGGGGAATTCGGGGCACCCGGCCACGCGCGTCATCCCCACCGCCTGCGCCGACCCTGCCCCAAATCGGTACCCCTTCTTCGTTGACTACCTTTCTTGCGGGCTCTGTCCTCCCTTCTCCGATTTCTTCAGCGACATCATGCACACCTTCGGCTTCTATCTCTTGGATTTACTCCGAATGCGGTGGCGTGCATGGCCCTTTTTGCGCACCTTTGCGAGGGCTTTGCCGGAGTACACCCCAGCACGGCGCTCTTCCGATACTATTTCTTCCCTCGGATCCAGCCGGGGGGTGCCGTCTCTGGTTGCGTCACTTGGATCCCAAGATACAAGGGGGTGTACCCGAACGGCGCCATGAAGAAGAGGCGGGAGGAATGGCGGGGCCGATGGTGCTGGATTGAAGAGAAGGACCCACCGGCCTTCTGCAAAGTTCGCCGAGTGCCGCCGATTCGCTGCAGCGATTGGAGCGACGTTGATGCTGCCGACGGGAGGCTCACGGTTGCCACCACCAGGATTCTCCGGCTTACCCAGGTCGGGCTCACCCTTGAAATGATCGGTGCGGATTTCATCCGCCACCGGATTGCTTCGTTGCATAACAAGGGGAGGCCAGCCTGGCTTTTCACGAACCCCACTAACATCATGCGACTCTGCCCCGGCCTCAACCATAACTTTACGATGCTGGCGGACACCCATTTCTGCCAGCGGCTCTTCCAGCTTGACGTGGGCCACGACGGCGAGGTTGAGCGGACCGGCAAGGTTACGAGGGCCGCCGCAAAGGCCGGCAAAGTCCTCAAGGGGCCGTTGTTCAGGCTGCCAATGGGGGTGGTCCCGTTGTGCAACAATTCGCGTCGGTCCGAGATCATTGCCATGATGCTGGAATGCAACGCGCATGGCCCCGACCCGAGCTGGAAGGAGCCAGAGGACGTCGAAGTGCAACAGTTCTTTGACACCCTGCACGAGGGGTACGTCAATGCCGACGCCGAGCAACTACTTGTCATGGACACCACCCAGGCGGAGTTGGACTACATCGCCACCAGGGCGAGGGAGGTACAGCTTGCCAGGGAGGCTGGCAGCGTCGGCTGTTCGGAGGACGAGGCAACGACGACTGCGGAGGAGGAGGAGCTCGCCCGGTGGGCGACGGCCGCCGGGGGAGCTAGCAGCGCCCGCACCAAGGCTCCTCTGGTCGAGGATGTGACCGGCGAGTGGGCGGAGGAGGAGGCCGAGGCCGCAGATCCGACGCCACCTACGGGGAGGGGGCGAGTCTTGCGGCGGGCTAGTTCCGGTGAGCCGGTCCGGCCCCGCAGGGCTGCGCAGCCGCAGCTGACCTCGGAGGGGTCCCGACCCCACACGAGGGCCGCGACGGTGATGGAGCCAGCGAAGGTCGCGGTGAAGAAGAAGACGGCCGCTCCTTCTTCATGCAAGCGTGCCCAGACGCCGCCTCCCTCCCCTCCTCCGGCGAACATCGGCGTGGGGAAACCTTTGATTATGGATCCCTCAGTCCGAGGAGGAAGAGGAAGACAGCATAGGAGGAGGAGGACGATGAGTAAGCATCCAGTTCCTCCCCGTTATCTCTGCCTCCCCAACCTGGGTTACTGATCTTGACTTGTCTTCATCTTTGAAGGGATGCGGAGACACTGGCCCAGAGAGCAAAAAGGACCAAGGTATCGGCGGGTGGCCAGCCCCGGCTGGTACTTCGAGGGCGCCCTTGGTGGTATTGAGCAGCCCGGATAGCAGCCCCCGGCAAAGCCCCCAACGTAAGTTCATCATTCTTCTCTCTTCGACATGTGTCAGGGGTGCGACACTTTGGTGCTGACCTTGCCAGGTGTGCAGGAAGGGAGCGGCAGCAGGAGGAGCCACATGGGGGCTACTCTCAACACGCCGCCCCCATCGACCACGCCGCCCCGAGGGATGTCCCCGACAAGGGCGCCAAGCACCGGGCCCACACACATGGAGGAGGAGGAGGAGAACTTTGGTGTCAGTGGCTTTGCCTCGACGCCAAATGTTGGCGGAGAGGGGACTTCCGTTTCCCAGCTGGGTGTCAGCATCAGTACGTCGTTCGCCATTTCGTCCCTGCTTTTTCTTCTTTCCGGCTCTTGGTCTTGGCTTTGCCTCACCCCTATCTTTGGTGCCCAGATTCCTCCTTGGTGGACCCAGAGGATGTGGACGTCATCATCGAGGGTGTCGCCAAGGCCGCCGGGGCGGACGCCGAGAAGGTCGCCGCTGAGGAGGCCGCCAAGGACGCTGCCGAGGAGGCCGTCGGGGGGGGCTTCCAAGGAGGCCGACAAGGCTGCCGCTGAGGAGGCCGGCAAGGGGCTTGCCGGGGAGACGAAGGAGAAGGCTGGTGACCGGCCTTCCTCCTCTGCTGCTTCCGGCTCCGGCAAGTACCTGAGGGTGAGCGAAGACTTGTTCGTTCACCTTCCGAGCGCGTCGAGTACCAGGACGCCTGTTGAAGGAGAGGTGTTCAATGATGAGGTGGTTGCCGCCACCGGGATCGAAGTCGTTGACGAGCCAATCGTCGGCGGCAGCGGTTCGCAGGAAGGGAGGCTCCTCCACGCCATGGGCTCCAGCTTCCGGAAGCTCCTGGCGCTCCACCGCGCCCGCATGGACAAGGTTGAGTCCAGGATGGCGGTGGTGGAGAAGGCGGAGGCGGACCTCCAGGAGCGCGTCGCCGAAGCGCGGGATTGGTTCCGCGAGGCCACCGAGAAGTTCAAGGCGGCCCAGGACGAGCAGGCCAGGCGCGACGTGGAGCTTACCATGAAGCTCGCCGACATCGAGAAAGCCCAGGAGGCGGCGAAGAACTCGGCCGAGGCTGCCGCGGCTGTTCGGACCCAGCGCGAGGCCACGCTGAACTCCCAGGAGGAGGATCTTGCCACACGCGAGGAGAAGCTCGCCGCCACACTTCGTGGCAAAGATGCCGAGGTGGAGAAGCTTGTCCTGCAGCGGACCAGTGAGCTGGAGCAGAGGCACAAGGAGGTACTCGATGCCCAGGCCCAGGTTCACGCCGGCAAGGTGAAGGAGTTGGAGGAGGAGCGCCACAGGCTGACGGAGCAGGCGTTGAAGCTGTCCTGGGAGAGGGACGCACTTAACGATGCTCTGACGGAGGCACAGGGCGCGGGCATCGGCAAGGCTGGGGAGCTTGCCGAGGCCAAAAACTCCATCGGGGATCTCAAGCTAAAGCTGAAGGGTCTCGAGGAGGCGCTGGAGGAGGCCAAGACTCGAGAGGGAAACCTGGCCACGGCGCTGGAGGGCGAGAAGCAGTTGCGGCGGAACGAAGGCCTCAACTTCGCCGATCATGTGGCGGGCAAGAACCGTTGGCTCGAACGCCTTGCTGTCGTCGCCAACCAGGCTGCCGCGCAGTTTTCCGCCATGGGGATGCCGGACGTGAGGTATGCCCCGGAGCGGAACGTGAGCGCCCATTGCACCTTGACCTTGTTCTTTGAGAAGGTCGTCCATGCTCTGGAGCAGCTCCAAGCCAACTGGGTGGTCCCACTAGCCGAGGAGTCCCGGATGCTTTGCCAGGGCGCCATGACCAAGGTCCTCACCAAGTTGGCACACAGGTACCCCGACCTCGACTTCGACGCCGAGCTGGAGAGCTCGCTGGAGGGTGTTGACCTCGTGCCGCTCAGGGAGCGCATCAAGCCCATCATCAGCCGTGTCGGCGAAATTCTGAGGGTGGAGGGCCAGCGCCGGGATTAGGCATCCCGTTCCTCATTGCCGCTGTGGGTTCACAACCAAGACAATTGTTATCTCTAGTTAGAACCGCGGCAACAATTTGATGTAACATAACTCTGCAGCACTTTCAGTACTATGCATGTTATTTCCCTGTTCGATTTCCCTTTGTATACGCACCCTACGCCAACTGGGGAGGCTTGCCGGTGCGGAAGCCCAAGGCGGCGTCTTGGGGACGGATCCCCATTGGCCTGTCGGGTATGCGTGCTGCCGGACGAGCCACCTTACCGTTCTTAACGCGGCCACTCAAACTGTCGAGCTTGACTCGAGTCAGACTCGAGAGCGTTGTCAATCGCGGAAGGCTAACCCTGCCACACTCGACATGGCTGCTTGAGCTGTTGAGCGGACTCAAAACAGGGCAAGAGCGTTGTCGATAGCGGGAGAGCCCCCTGGCGTGCAGGTTTTCCATACAAAGGCACGACATCTCCGAGGGAAATAACCTTGTACAAAGAGGAAAGAAAGTAGTCAGGGTTCGGTGTGACTTAGCTTCTGCTTGTAGTCGCTGCCGACGTCGATCTTTCGACCCCTTCTCCTGCCTCTCTTAGAGCCATCGCCATGAAGAAACGCTCACTTAATGCTAAAACCGATTCTCACAACTCGCCCCCTACCTGGAGCGCCAAAGATGTCGGTGGGAAACGACACCTATGGGATCACAAGAATCCCTACTGCGGTTGCGGGGCGCGGGGTTGAGAGAAGAGCGGGTCTAACAAAGAGCACGCGGTTCGTTTATCCAGGTTCGGGCCGCGAGGATGTGTAAAACCCTAGTCCTGCTTTGGTGGATGTATTCTGAGTTCTCGAACTAGCTACGGGGTGTAACGAGCTCCAAAAAGCTGAATCCCTCCCCTCGTCGCTTTGGGCCTACTTTTATAGAAAAAGGGGTTGCCACAGTGGCACACAGGAGGTGGAAAGGCAACAGTGTTGCGAGGTTATCCTGGTATTATAGGACAAAGCGCATTAAATGTGAGGCTTAGGTGTCCCTCCACTTTATCAGGGACGGGGGCGAGGCCCGTCCCGTCTGTCACCGCTCCTCCAAGCTTCGACACGCGCCCTGGCCAGTGATGCATGCGGTGCCATGTAGGTAGGCAGGCAGCTGAGGTGGCGCGGTGGTGGAGTCTCCACGAAGGGCTGCATGTCGCCACACAGGTGCCTGCCCAGCTGGTTGGGTCGGCAGTTGCATGCGAACGACGGCGGAGACTTGGCTGGTGTGGGCCTGACGGTGGCCCTGCTGGTGCGCTTGGCGAGGGCCTTGTCGGGTGTCCCGGCAAGGGTCTTTCTGTGGCGTGCAGGCGTCCCCGACAAGGATCTTGCCGGGGGTCTTGTGGGTTTCTTTGGTGAAGATGGCTGCCTTCCTATCCTCATTTGACCTTGGCTTTTCTTTGTCTTCATGAAGATCTGCATGCCAGCACAGAGGTGCCTCTCGAGCCCTGTCCAATGCATTTGTCGAGTGTTGGTGGGCTCAAGTATGTCTCGCTCGGCTGGCATGGGCGAGTTGCCCCGGCAAGGGTCTTGTCGGGGCCGCTGCGGCAGCCCCGGCAAGGGTCCTTGCCGGGGAAACCTGCTTTGCCCATCTTTGTGGCCTTGGTCCTTGTCGTTGCTTTGCTTCGTCTTGGGCTTCGATCTTACCTTGTCTTACCTCCCTTGCTCTGCTCGGTGTGGTCACGGGCGCGGCTCTAACTGCCCATGCATAGGTAAAGGGGTACAAAAATGTGCCCCTATTTTTGTACACCAACAGAAAGCCTCATGTGAAGCTCCCACATCATCAAGTGAGAAACAAACCTTCAATGAAGAATTGAGCCTAATGATGAAGAACTTCAACAAGTTCTATAAGAGTAGAAGCAAAGAGAGAAGTTCCAAGTCAAGGTCCTACAATTTCAAATGATCTTCTAGTCGAGAGCGAAATTGCTACAATTGTGGAAGACCCGGACACTATTCCAATGAGTGTACGGCACCCTACAAGAGAAGAGAAGATTCTCCAAAAAGAAGAAGTAGAAGAGAAGAATCACCGTCAAGATAGAGAAGGAGTAGAGATGATCGTTATGAATGAAGAACATCCCGGAGAAGCAAGGATTTGGAAAGGAAGGACAAGTCATCAAGGAGCTACACAAAACAAAGACATCAAGCTCATGTTGGTAAATGGGTATCCGGCTCCGACTCCGACAATCACTCCGAGAGAAGCTATCACTCTGACTCCGAATATACTCAAGATGAAGGTGTTGCCGGTCTAGCACTTGTGTCAACTAACTCCTACAACATATTTGATTCACCAAATGAAGGACTTGGAAGATGCTTCATGGCTAAAGGCCCAAAGGTATCACACTCCGAGTATGTTGATTTCAATAGTGATGAAGATGACTTGTTAGGTGATGATGATTTACTTGTTGACAACTCTAGTGATGAATACTATGATGAAACGTCAATTAAGCATGCTAATAAAGATAAACGAATGACAATGATAAGGAGAAGATTGAGTTTCTAACTAAAGAACTAAACACTCTTAAGTTAGCTCATGAAACTATCTTAGGAGATCATCGAGAACTTTTAAGGACTCATGTGAAATTATGTTTTGAAAAGCTCAACCTTGAGCAAGAGCATGAGTTCTTAAAGGCAATCAATGATGATCTTCGCAAGAAAAGTTCTTCTTACATTGCCAAGCATTTACTCTTATCCATTTACATGCCTCAAGTCAAGGCTCGTAACAAGAACAAGAAAGATTCTTCCTCTAGTAGTAACAATAATCATGCTAAGTCTAATGTTGTTGCTTCTAGTAGTTCTCTTGATTCCACTAATGATTCTCTTAGACAAGTTACACTTGAGCAAGAAAATAGCTTATTGAAGGGAATTCTAGAGAAAGGTGTTTACAAGAGCCTTGCCGAGAGTAAGCAATTGAAGGAAATTGTACGCAAGCAAGGAAGGCACCGGAAGAACCAAGGTGTTAGTTTTGAACAAAAGTTCAATGCCAATGGAGTTGAGTGGGAAGAAGATCAATACCCCAAGACGAAGTTTTTTCCTCAACAAAAGAAGTATGATCCTACTTCCTTCAAAGGGACACAAGCTCAAGATGATCTTCCACCACATGACCACGAGCAAAAAGGCAAGGATAAGCTTCAAGAGGAAATTTATGCATTTGAAGAAGCACCCCAAGGCCTTGGTCAAGTGGGTTCCCAAGACTACATCAAGTTCTACTTCATCAAGTATGACTACAACTCCAAGGATTCCCATCAAGATGATGTGGATCCAGAAGAAGAAGAACTAAAGAGTTCTTGAGGGTGACTCCGCCAACATACTTCAATCTTATCATTTTGGCAAGAACAAGTGCAATCAACTTCCACATCTTGCACTAGTTCAAGGAGTCACAAACCCTCTTGTTGGTAAGACAAGGGACAAGGTAACCTAATGCTATCATAGACATCATCTTGTGTGTGCAATACTCTATGTCTATGGATATCCTTGTTTGTTCCTTGTGGGACTAACCCGTGTAGGTATTGAAAGTGCAACTCACTCCAAAGGATTGCTCCAAATGATCTACATCAACATTGAGCATCCACATCTTCAACAACTACATGAAGTCATCATCGACAAAACCCAAGGTTAGTTCATCCCTCTTAGGGGGGATCTCATATCTAGGGGGAGCTTTACTCTAAGGATTGAGCTAAAGCAACTCTAATGGTGTGAACACAACAACGCTTTATGTAAAAGTGGTAACCCCACTTGTGCTTAAACGATGAGTATGACCTATGATCAAATGTTCTCATTTGACTCCTAAGTCAATATACTCATATATAGATGACCTAGTCATCGCCAATTGCTTGATAGATGCTAGAATTGGTTGTGCATGCTTTGCCACATATTTCATTTGCCATTTTATTGTGTGAGCATGCTGGTTGCATAATTTACTCATTCGAGGACATCCACTTGTTCTTTTGATTGTTTGCTTCCTTTTTCGTTTGCCAAGTGGATGGACAAGAATGCCTAAGAACCTTCTCTAGCTATCTATGCTTTTCTTGTCTCAAACTCTATTCATGCTACATCACAAAGTTTGATCAAGTCAGATTCGAACCACTCTGTGTGAGGAGCACTCAGAGTCCCTGATTCGTCATAGATTTAAACTTCCAAAACTTGTTTGTGCGTTTCGGTCTGACTGATTCATCCATTTCCGTCATACCGAGATCACTAAGTCGATCTAGGTTTTCAATCTCGGTGCAACCGATTTGAACTTTTAGGTCGCCCCGAGTTGCAGTAACTGCTTGCAGTTATGCATCTCGGTGCCACCGAGTTGTTCCACTCGGTCACACCGACTGGGTGAGGCTATATATATCCCCGGGCCAAAATTTGGAAAATTCTCCAAACCCCTTCGCCCGCGCTCAGCCTGCTCTGCCTCCCTGGGTCTCCGGATCGTCCTCCTCATCACCAGCTGCCTCCCGCCGCTGGTCTCAGCCACCGTCAACGGAAATCGTCTCCGCCGTTGCCGCCGTAGTAGGTCCATCGCCGCACTTAGGGTATGGACTTGATCCTTGTGTAATCTCACTCCGATTCCTAGCACATTGTTTTGCCATGTATCTTGCCATGATTGAGATCACTCTATCCAGCGAAATCACTCCATAGTTTAGTTGTGGATTGAAAATTTAGGGTTAGGTTTCCGCCGAAATCATCTCGAACCAACCGAGTTGTTGAAATCGGTTCCACTGATTTGGCTAAGGCCATTGCACATGTGATTCTTGATCTGACAGAGAATTGCAAATCGGTGTGACCGAGTTCAATTCTTTGTGAAACCCTAGCAGTCTCGGTGCCACCGAACTGTGACTCGGTCTGACCGAGTTCACTAGTTTAGGTTCCAAAAGCTGCTTCGGTATCACCGAGTTTTCAAATCGGTAGATCCAAAATGCTTTCTGTGGAAAACTAAAACTAAGTTTTTGACTCATTCTTTTGCAAAAACCTCTATACTTTGTGATGCTCATCTACTGTACCTCATCTATAATCTATTCACAGGGTCTGCTGTCAGTGTTTGCATCATGTCAGATCAGAGTGATAGTCAGAACAAGTCTGAGGAGCAAGTTCACATGAGTGAGGGCACTACTCCCTCTAGCAGCTATGATGAGGGAAGCAGGAGTACACCCAGCAACTTGCCTAAGGCAGCCACCAGGGCCAGAAAGAAGAGAACCTCAGATTCTGAGGATGAGGACTATGTGGCTGTTGAGGAAAAGGCCACCTCAAAGAAGAAACTTCAGAAAAAGGAATATGGCACAGTTGCTGCCACTAAGCCAGGAATGAAGACAAAGGTTCCTGCCAAGAGAGTTCCTATGTCAAAGGTCAGAACATCCACTCAAGAAAATTTGGGATCTGCACCCAAAGAACAGGTTGTGGAAGAGAAGAAAAGGAAAGAAAGGGTCAAGAAGACCATGGCCAGAGTAATTTGGAACCCTCAATGATGGAAGATGAATAGGAAGAGGTTGCTGCACCAGCACCTAAAGCTCAAAATCTTATGGGAGATGCTATAAGATCAGGGGCTGCTCCATCTAAGCCCAAAGAAGCTCCCAAGGCAGCTGCTCCAAAACCCAAAGCTGCACCCAATAGGAGTACAAGGAATAATCCAGCTGCAGAGAAGAACAAGGCTCCAGTGCCTGAAGCTGCTATAGAAGAAGAAGATGATGAGTCACATGTCTTGAGGAAGTTGAAGCCCAAAATTCCAGATCACAATGATGCTCATCCGGTAGCTGAGGACATGAAGCTCAGGAAGGATGAAGGACTCAGACAGTGGAGATTGACTGATCCCTATGCAGTTAGGAGAAGAACTACTGTGGACTACAGGTTCCATACAAAGGAACATCAGGACTTCTATGTGTAAGTGCATCTAGTGCCACCCCTAGTTGGTTTTGGAGTATTGACGACAAACCTAGTTGAGGGACTAATGTGTTTGTGAGAATTGCAGGATAACACAGGTAGAAGTCCCTCATTGATTCGGTGTTACTACCAGAGATGACCCCTAAAAATGTATGAAGACATTGAAGC
This sequence comes from Triticum urartu, assembly GCF_056163025.1. NCBI lineage: Eukaryota > Viridiplantae > Streptophyta > Magnoliopsida > Poales > Poaceae > Triticum > Triticum urartu. The sequence continues at coordinate 347,133,827 of NC_141879.1, read as the reverse complement.
CAAAGGTGGTATATGAAGATATTCACATTGAAGACTATGACAAAAGAAGACACGTTATGAAGCCTATGGAGCTCAAAGACTTAGATCTTTCGTAGTTCTTTTTCTTTTGTGTTGAGTCATAGGAACCACCGTACTGTTAAGTGGGGTCCAGGAGAACCAGTCATAATGACTGAAGTGATGCCTAAACCAAAAACCTATGTCTTCGAGTGAAGACAATGAGAGCGAATCTTTTCCAGAGCCGGACAAGTCAGCTTTGCTTGTAGCCCAAGTAAAGTTGCCATGAGAGTTTGAAATCTGACCGTTGAGACACGTGTCAGTTCCTTAGTGACCCAGGGTCATTTCGGACAAATCAGGTCGGGTTGCCAAGTGGCCATAAATAGCCCACCCCCTACAACCATAAACGGTTGGCTGCTCAGATTTTAGTGCACGGCTTTTGTCGTTTGAGAGCAACCCACCTCGAAGCCTTTGAGAGAAAATTCCTAGCGAGGAGAAAAGCCCTAACCACCCAGAGCCAGAGAACATTAGGCATCACTTAAGTCTTCTTGTCTGTGTGATCTGAAGACTTATTACACTTGAGGACTGTGCATCCCCAGACGGTTAGGCGTCGCGTTCAGAGCATCCAAGAGACATTGTGGATTGCCAGTGAACGAAGTCTGTGAAGGTTTGGGAGTCTACCTTGAAGACTTACCAGAGTGATTGGGCGAGGACTAAGTGACCTTAGCTCAAGGAGAATACGGTGAGGACTTGGTGTCCTGAGCTGCGTGTTCTTGACTGGGTGTCCGGGACTGTGTGTCCTAAGGTTTAAATACCTAGCCGCTCCAACCAGACGTACATTTGTCACAGCAACCGGAACTCGTCCAACACATCATTGTCTTCAACGAGTCACTGGTTTCATCTTCACTTCCTTTTACTTACTGTTACTCATTGTGAAGCCAGTGCATGCTTGCTATACCTTTTGTCTTCACAACGTAACTATATGATTTGTTTGGCTTCATAACTTCTTCCTACCTGATCCTTATTACACTGCAGCTACTTGTCATTGTGCTTTCACTCTATTGAATACTTGACCATGGCTTGCCTAGTGTAATCTAACTTCCGCTGCATAGTGATAGGCTTATCTCTACTATTTGTCTTCATAACTTCCACGTTTTGAAGACTTCCATAAAAATTGCCTATTCACCCCCCCTCTAGTCAATATAACGCACTTTCAATTGGTATCAGAGCAAGGTGCTCCCTTGTTCTGTGTGATTCGGTTTAACCACCTGGAGTTTTAGCTATGTCGACTGCAGGGATAATCAAAGTCTCCGCTGCGTGCCCCGTCTTCGATGGAACCGAATATCCCTACTGGAAGAATAAGATGCGCATGCATCTTGAAGCCATTGACGTCAACCTATGGTATGTCGTCGAGAACGGCGTTCCCAAGGCTGGAGAAGGTGTCACTGCTGCTGATGTCAAGAAGTTCACTCAACTGGACTCTACTGCCAAAAATATCATCTGTGGTCATCTGACAAAAGGACAGTATGGCCGTGTGAGTGCCTTGAAGACATCCAAGCTGGTCTGGGACTGGCTCTCCAAGGTCAATGAAGGCATCTCAACCCAGAGAGATCACAGAATCTGTGTTCTTCGCAACCTCTTCAACCGCTTCAAGCGAAATGACAATGAGAATGTCCAGCACACATTTGACCGGCTCACTGACATCACAAATGAACTTCAAGCCCTCGGCGCCACTGAGATCACCAAACATGAAATCGTCAAGACGCTGCTGAGATCACTTGATAGTTCGTTTGACATCCTAGCCCTGATGATTCAAGAACGTCCTGATTTCAAGACACTCGATCCGTCTGACATACTTGAGAGGCTCAACACACATGAGTTCCAGCTTTCTGAGAAAAGAGATGTCTACGGTCCAAACTATGTGCGAACTCGTGCCTTGAAGGCAAAAGCTGTTTCCTCATCTAAAGAAGAATCTGACAGAAGTTCTGATGATCCTGAAGACATTGGAAGGGAACTTGCAATGCTAGTGAAGAAGTTCCAAAAATTCACCAAGAAGAAAGGCTTCAGAAAATCTTCATGATCAAGCTCAAGGAATGATGAAGCTTCTGCTCATGACTACAAGAAGAAAACATGTCACAAGTGCAAGAAAACTGGACACTTCATCTCTGAGTGTCCACAATGGGACAATGAGAACAGAAGGAAGAAGAAGAGCAAGGAATATGATTCTGATGACAAGAAGAAGAAGAAATACTCAAAGTCTTCTTCCAAGTCTTCCTCAAAGTATTCATCACACAAGAAGAGCTCATCTGGCAAGGCACGTGCGTTAGTTGGCAAGGAAATGGATTCAGAGGAGGAGTCCGCTTCTGAGGAGGCAGGGGTGGAATCTGAGGAGGAGTCTGATTCTGGCATTGCGAGTCTGGCTACAGCATACGTCGCCAAGTCCATCTTCAACACTGAAGACAATGACTTCATCATCGACACTGATGCAAATGACAAGAACGACTCCACTCCTACCTACTGCTTCATGGCACGCGGTGCCAAGGTAAACACACGCACTACTCGCTATCAAACATCTAGTGACAATGACTCTGACTGTGATTCAAAACCCAGCTACAAAACACTTGCTAAAATTGCAACTGAACAACAGAAAGCTATGGAACATATTCAAAAACTGTTAGACATAAGCGATGATCTGTTGGGTGCTGAAATGACTCGATCTGAATCCTTAATTGAAGACATAAAAAATCTTCACGTTAAGTATCAGGAACTTGAAGATCGTCTTGATACTCTCTCAACAACTCATGAAAAGCTTTCCTATGATTATCTTCAAAGGAAGCAAGAACTTGAGAAATTGAGAGCGGCTCATGAAGATCTTCAAAAGGAAAACGAATCACTTCGCGGCGAACAGATCAGTTCCGCTCAGGAAGGATTTGAACCACCATGTCTTAAATGCATTGAGCGTGATAATGCTACTTCTGTTGCTGAATGTTCCACTGCTACTGCTGTTGCAATATCTTCAACTGTTGATGTGGTAACTAACCCCTCTGCTGAGGATACCACTGCTATTGCTGATGAGAATGCTAGGTTGAAGACATTGCTTGAAACAGGGATGTACAAAAGTCTTAAAGGACATCAGACATTATGTGATGTCCTCAAGAAGCAGATTCTGAACCGAAACCCTAGGAAAGAGGGTGTTGGGTTCATAAGGAAAATAAATGCAGATGGCTCTTACTGGAAACCTGAGCAGTACCCCAAAACCACATGGGTTGTTGCAAAGGAACCTTCAACAGATCCATCCAATTTATCTGGCTTCACATGTGCTAACCCCATTATTATTGATGAATCCTTTGATGCAAACTATAAACTGTTTAAGAATCAGAATGGTGAAGTGTTTGCCAGGTACATTGGTACTAACTGCAGGAATGGACCGCCTATGAAGAAGATCTGGGTTCCGAAAAAGTGTGTGGAAAATCTTCCTGTGAATGTCTTCATGACACCTCACTTGAAGAAGACAAACCTCAGACCAAAGGCTTCATAAGGTCCAAAGGCTTCATACAAACAGAGGACTCACCTGAGTCACACTAACACAAATGTTTTGCAGGGAAACCATACTCAGGCATATGAATATGAGAGCGGTTCATCGAACCATCATGTTCATATGACCAAAAATTATTCTGCTTATTCCTATGAGTATTATTGTCCACCTGCAAGACTGTTTGCTAAGGCTTCAAGGCTAAAATTCTCAGATGCTGCACTTAGACTTATTGCTTCTAAGCCACCCTTGAAGATGTGGGTGGTTAAGAAAGCTTAACTCTCTTTTGTAGGGAAAGGTCTCCAGCAGAAAAACAAAATCTTCTGACGCTATTGCTGGGGACCTTAAAAATCTTGTAGGGTGCAAGATAAAATGCCCGAATGGCATCATTATGTACTTCGTTCCTGAATCGCATGCTACTCTCCCTATTAGTCCTAATCTGGATCTAAGTTTTCATAACCCACTGGTTCGTCAAATGTTTTTGCTTCACAATTCTCTTCGTGAAGCCTATCCCCCTAACTGCACTATAGGGTACGACACCAGCATCGTCAAAGTCTTCAGAATGGATTATTGACAGTGGGTGTACAAATCACATGACTGGCAAAAGAAGCCTTCTTATGGACTCAACCTTACGTCCATCCGACAAGAGCCACGTCACATTTGCTGACACTGGTAAAAGTAAGGTATTGGGTCTAGGTAGAGTTGCAATCTCAAAGGATCAACACATGGATAAAGTCATGCTTGTTGAATCCCTTGGTTGCAACTTAATGTCTGTCTCAATGCTTTGCGATTTGAACATGATCGTAATGTTTGGAAAATATCGTTGCCTAGTACTAATGGAATCTGACAAGTCTCTAGTGTTTGAAGGGTATCGAAAAGATGATCTGTACATGGTAGATTTCTCAGCAGGGCCACAACTTGCAGTATGTCTTCTTGCAAAAGCTTCAGAATGCTGGCTTTGGCATCGCAGGCTTGGGCATGCTGGCATGAGGAACCTCCACACCCTTGCGAAGAAGAAGCATGTCATAGGCATCGAGGGCGTCAAGTTCAAGAAAGATCACTTATGCGGTGCCTGTGAAGTAGGGAAGATGACAAGGGAAAAACATCCTTCGAAGACAATCGTGACTACAACTCAACCCTTCGAACTGCTTCACATGGATCTTTTCGGCCCCACTCACTACTCAACTTTTACTACTACTACTTGCTCTATGGCTTCGTCATTGTTGATGATTACTCTAGATATACTTGGGTGCACATAATCCTTTACAAGACTGAAGTGCAGGATGTCTTCAGACGCTTCGCCAATCGTGCTATGAACAATTTTGGCGCCAAGATAAAACACATCAGAAGTGACAATGGCACTGAATTCAAGAACACTAGCCTTGATACATATCTTGATACCTTGGGCATCACACATGAATTCTCAGCTCCGTACACGCCACAGCAGAATGGCGTCGTCGAACGCAAGAACAGAACACTCATTGAGATGGCCAGAACAATGCTAGATGAATACAAGACTCCAAGAAAATTCTGGACTGAAGCCATTGACACTGCATGCCATACAATCAATTGTGTTTATCTTCACAAGCTTCTGAACAAGACATCTTATGAACTCCTAACTGGCAAGAAGCCAAATGTCAGTTACTTCAGAGTATTTGGCGCAAGGTGCTGGATCAAGGACCCACACCACACCTCAAAGTTTGCACCAAAAGCACATGAGGGCTTTATGCTTGGATATGGAAAGGATTCGCACTCCTACAGAGTCTTCAATATCTTTCACTACAAAGTGGTTGAAACAGTGGATGTGCGGTTCAATGAGACAAATGGTTCACAAAGAGAGCAACTGCCAAATGTGCTAGATGAGATTCCAGCTAGTGAATCAATCAAGCTAATGGGAACTGGAGAGATTATACCTTCTGAAGCTCATCCTGAAGAAGAACTCATCATCTCAGCACCTGATCAACATGAAGACAATGCTCAGCCTGAAGACATTCCTCCCAACAACAACACAGATCAGCAAGAGCAAAGTCTTCGCCCTGTACATCCTCGTGTTGCCAATGAAGTGCAGATTGACAGAATAATTGACAGCATCAATGCACCTGGTCCACTCACTCGTTCAAGGGCAACTCAGCTAGCAAATTTCTGTGGGCACTTCGCATTCGTCTCAATATCAGAACCCAAGAAAGTTGAAGAAGCCTTCATGGAACCTGAATGGATTCAAGCTATGCAAGAAGAGCTTCAACAGTTTGAGCTGAATAATGTATGGGAACTGGTTAAGCGTCCTGATCCACGGAAGCACAACATAATAGGCACCAAATGGATATACCGCAACAAACAAGATGAGCATGGTCAAGTTGTCAGAAACAAAGCTCGTCTCGTTGCTCAAGGATATACTCAAGTGGAAGGCATTGACTTCGATGAAACATTTGCTCCCGTGGCTAGGCTTGAAGCCATACGCATTCTGCTGGCCTATGCAAATCATCATAACATACTTCTATATCAAATGGATGTGAAAAGTTCCTTTCTCAATGGCAAGATTGAAGAAGAAGTGTATGTTGCACAACCGCCTGGCTTTGAAAATCCAAAACATCCTGACATGGTATACAAGCTCAACAAAGGCACTGTATGGCCTCAAACAAGCCCCTAGGGCCTGGTATGACACACTCAAATACTTCCTGAAGAGCAAAGGCTTCATACCTGGTTCCCTGGATCCCACTCTTTTCACGAAGACATATGATGGTGAACTGTTTGTGTGCCAAATATATGTGGATGACATTATCTTCGGCTGCACCAATCAGAAGTATAGTGAAGAGTTTGGATATATGATGCAAGAGCAATATCAGATGTCCATGATGGGGGAGCTGAAGTTCTTCCTTGGTCTTCAAATACGACAACAACGCAATGGCATCTTCATATCTCAAGAGAAGTATCTCAAAGATTGCCTGAAGAAGTTCGGTATGCAAGACTGCAAAGGCTTCACAACACCAATGCCAGCCAAACATCATCTAGGTCCTGACGACAATGGTAAAGAGTTCGATCAAAAGGTATACCGCTCCATGATTGGTTCTTTGCTTTATTTATGTGCATCTAGGCCAGATATTATGCTTAGTGTTTGCATGTGTGCTCGATTTCAAGCGGCACCAAAGGAGTCGCATCACTTAGCTGTGAAGCGAATTCTTCGATATTTGGCTCACACCCCAACTCTAGGATTATGGTATCCAAAGGGCTCAGAGTTTGATTTGGTTGGATTTTCGGATGCTGATTATGCTGGTGACAAAGTTGATCGCAAGTCTACATCAGGCACATGTCACTTTCTGGGATGATCACTTGTATGTTGGTCTTCAAAGAAGCAGAACCGTGTATCTCTCTCCACTGCTGAATCTGAATACATTGCTGCTGGATCTTGCTGCACTCAGCTTCTGTGGATGAAGCAAACACTCAAGGATTATGGCATTCATCTGAAGCAAGTACCACTTTACTGCGACAACGAAAGTGCCATCAAGATTGCCAACAACCCAGTTCAGCACTCGAAGACAAAGCACATTGAAATTCGTCATCACTTTCTCAGAGATCATGTTGTGAAGGAAGACATTGATATCATACACGTCAATACTGAAGAACAATTGGCAGATATCTTCACCAAGCCCTTGGATGAGAAGAGATTTTGCAAGTTACGGTGTGAGCTAAATATCCTGGAATCCTCAAATGTCCTGTGATCAGGCACACATCCTAACCCTTATGCATATTGATGACTTAGATGTGCAACACATGAAGTAAAGTATATCTTCAATCAATGAAGACATACATTCTAAGTGTGAATACATTAATGTGGAATATGACTTCGGAGCGCCACGATAATTGTGCGCCGTGTCTGGGTCTAATACTTCCTATACGGTGGGTAACGCCACCACCAAACGTTCTATTTTGAAGTGTTTCACTCATGGCGTTACCTTGCAATGTCTTCACATTTGGTTTGGCTTCGAACTCAACATGTCTTCATGATTATCTTCACTACGTTGATTATATAGATGTATACATACTAGTGTTCTGTCCTCTACAGCATTCACTTATAGCTATGTCTTCTTGGTTGAATCTTTTGAACTAAGTGAATGTGATCGGACCCCAAACTTCTCTATGCTTTCGATCTCAAACTCTATCTCTCCAAGTCATATGCATTCTATTGAAACTGTCGAATGTCTTCTCTGCGTCCTTGTCAGCAGAAGACACAAAGACAACATTTAAGTCCGTTTTCAATGCTCATTTATCCACGTGAAATCCGGAGAAGCAGGAACGACCGCCCGACAATCCAGGCATGCGTGGGACGTGGAACAAACCCCAAACTTCCGCAAACAGGCCACGCGTTCCTCAGATGCGAATCGCCAGGGGCACCTATGTAATAGCACAGTGCCGCCCCTGTGCCTATAAATTCACACTTACCGCGGTCATTATCTCCTTCTTCCACCCTCGCACGAACCCTAGCGCCACTGCTAGCTCTCGACGACGCCGGCGACGAAGCGCTTCGCTGCCGCAACCTCTCCGACGCCGTCCTCACGCCGACCGCGGACATTGTTCTCTCCGCCGTCGCCGTAGGTGTCTTCTGTCGCCAAGTTAGGGCACGGAGGACTGAACTGCTCGGCATCATCTCCCACTTCCGTCTAGCAGTTCCAAGTGTGGTAAATAAAACTTCTTTTTACAGCCCCTTTTGATCTCATGGTTCTGTCACTTTCTACCATAAGAAGTTTATCTTCACACAATTTAGATCTCTCAATCTGCATCTCATAACATGCCTAGTATATTCACTTGTGCTTCATGAAGTAGTTAGATTCCTCACTTGTACTGATCTATGGGTTCGTACAAATCTGGAACCAACTTCTTATCTATGAGTGAATGTCTTTGCACGATGAGGTCAATGTCTTCTAAACTGATTAATCTTCAAAACCTTCTGAGAATGCATATGACCTCTTCCCCTTCCCTCGCACCTTAATGCTGTCACAGGTACATGTCCGTGGGAGAATCCTTCGGTTCTCATAGTCTGCATTCATTTGCAGAATTCCTACAGCATCACATAAATTCTCCTGAAGCCAGTTCCTGTTGGTCCAGCAAAAGAAAGCCTTTGAAGCCTTTGAAAGTTTTGAAGCCTTTCAAGTTAAAGTTTATGGCTTCAGAAGCAGCAGCAAGGAAGGGGGGCAAACAGCGACGTGAAGGAACTTCCAAAGATCTGCCTGAAGACCTGGCAGAAATGTATAAAACAGATCCTGAAGAGAATTATGGGCAGCGCAAGACCCGAATCCAATGGATTCGACGCTATTGGGCTGAACAATGGTTCAAATACCGCTTCACAACCCAAGAGTATGCTGAGAAAAGTGCCATCAAAAGACCGTGGGGAGACATCTTATACAAAAACCTTGTACCTAGGTCCAGAGATGAAGCTATTGCCCAAAGCTTCTATCCATGCATGGTTCGTGGGCCACAGCCTGATGATGCACATCCGTCGTCACTACTCTGGTGTCGTGACGACAATCTATTCAAGCGCAATTTCCAGTTTGCCCAACAATCAGCGAAGCAGAACAAGAAGAAGTTGGGGTTAGACTTCAACCCTGGTCCCTCAGCACCAAGGGCAGATGGCATACGCTACGCAGAACCCAATATCATCGGTCCGTATGCCAATCTTGAGGGCCTCATCACCCGCATCTTTGTCCAAGGGACTGCCGTGAATGACCCTCCAGCTGACTCTGAGTCTGATGAAGCTCCTGCTGTACCGAAGCCAAAGCAGTCGAAGAAGCCAAAAGCTTCAAAGCTAGCCCCTTCATCAAAAATCTCAAGGGCGAAGCCATTGGCAACTGCACCTCCTGAAGACAGTGTGCAGTCTGAAGACGTATCCCGCGTCTCCAAGCCCCAGAAGGCCAAGATGCCTCAGCCACACACCGGCAAAGAGCTCATAGCTGCTGCCATTCTGCGCAGCGAAGCCATTGATCTGTCAAGTGATGAAGATCTTGGAGATGATGCTCTAGAGCAGCTCATCAAGAGCAAAGAAGAAGCTGAAATCTTCAACAATTTGCCTCTCTTTGATGTCGCCATCATCCACAACTTCATCGACGAATGGTTTGCCACACCACACATCAGCTTCGACGATCTGCAGCTGCCTGTTGGCCTCAGCGTCGCCTTCCAAGGCGCAATTGCTTCAGAACTTGCCATTGCCCAGTGCATTGTTGAACTGAAGCAGAAAATTGATCATGAAAAGGCTCAGTTCAAGAAGAATATGGCCAAGCTCAGCGTGCAAGAAGTGAAGAGCTTCAAGACCATGTTGCATGAGCTCAAGGAAAATTTTCTGAAGAAGCGTGCAGAAGCTCAGGGCTCACGTGAGCGGATGAAGTCTCTGGCTGAAAGATGTGTACAAGCCTACAATGAGGCTGAGAAGCGCAAGGCACTTGGGCGTCCTGGCATCGACCCCAAGATGGCCGCAAAGAAGAAGAAGCCTGCTATGGCTGAACCAGAGGCACTTAGGCAAGAAGCAGTTCCAATTGTCTTCCCAACTGCAACGACTGGCTCGAAGCCAAAGAGCCGGTCAACAGCTTCAGAGCTCAAGAAGACAAGAACTGCTAAGGCTGAAGCCAAGAAGAGGAAAAGCTCTGAAGCCTCTCCTACTGCCCCTAGCAAGAAGAAGCGAAAGATCAAGAAATCTCGGGCTGCTCCCACAGAGCCCTTGATAGTTGAACCTATCTCTATGGTTCACCCCAACACAGAACGACAACTGACAGTTCATGAGCCTGCTTCCACAGAGGCTCCTGAAGCTGAAGACATACCAGCAGTCGACCCCATTGCTGCTGAAGACATTGGTCATCAGGACAATGTACAAGATGATGCAGCCCTTCCTCAGTATGAACAAAGCGAGCTCATCAGCATTGGTCGTCCTCTGACGCCAATTGCACAAGATGCGTCATGGGCGGATCGCCCTCAAGAGGAAGAAGACAATGAGGCCCAGCCCACTCCAACCCCATAGGCGTCGTCTGCATTCCGCAGGCTTCGTAAAGGTCCAAGGCCTCAAGTCTATGCTGAAGACATTCCGGCTGCATCAGCCGCAAAAGACGCACCACAAGAGCCTACTCCCATGCTCCTCCAAGAAGCAGTTCTCCAGGAGAACGTGCTTGTGATTGACCCTCCAGCTAGTCAAGCGGAGGCTGAAAATGTTGAGGCTGCCACAACCAACACTGAAGCCAATGTGGAGCCCTCCCCACCAAAAGCTTCAGCAGACAGCGAAGCTACTAATCCAGACACTTCTGTTCCTGAGTCTGCTGCAGGTCCTCAATTTGATTACCATGTTGAGCACAGGCCTCATGTCCAGAAGCCAGTCCCAAGGCTGCCAAGGTTCCCGGGTCCTGCATCAGCACCTGGCTCCTTTGACATCAATAGCTTCAAGGCAGACAATACGTTCTTCAACAGCTCCAAGAACCCCTATTCAAGGGAAAGGATTTCATCAGATAGGTTCTGGAGCTATCCTCAGCGCAGCTACTATTCATGCATCCTATACAACCAAGGTCGCATCTTCCCGCACAAGCGCCTTGATGTTGAAGCCATTGCTGGTCTGCCCTGCTTAGAGGAAGCACTGGATTGCTTCAAGCAAGTGGGTCTGCTGCAGTTTATAACTGATGAAGAGCTTCTGTTGCAATTCTATGCCACCTTACACATCAAAGGATACAACAGAGATCCGAAGACTTGGGCCCTGGAGTGGATGACCGACAATGTCCATCACGAAGCCAATGCATTCGATATCATTGAGCTCACCGGCCTGCCCACTCCTGGCGAACTCTTCGAGGAAGACTGTCCACTACACACTGAAGCTCTTGAGAGCATATTCCAGAGGCCTGAACTAAATATGAGTCAGATGCTCTCCATGATGAAGCCATTGCCCCACGATGCTCCTTATCCAACAGAGTTCTTTGTTGAAGACTTTGAGTACCTGCCCAGAACCATCTATCACATTATCCGGCGGACTCTCTGGCCTATTAAAGGGCACTCTCCAAATGCCAAGATCGAGGGTGCAATGAAGACTCTGATATTCTGTATCCTTCATGGCAAATGCTTCAACGCACAGGATTTCTTCATACGCCAACTCGCTGCATCAGGCTCAGATCTATTTGGTTTAAAGTTCTATGCTCCTTGGGTAATGAGACTGATCAAGCTTCACTCTGCGATCTCATATCAGCCCTCAGCCCGCAACCATCGGATCTTCTTGCCAGATGTGGATACCTTTGCTGAAGCTATATATCCTGAGCCTGCCAAGCAACCTTTGAGTCTTCAGAATGCAGAACACCAGAGCTTCACTCAGAACGATGAAGGTGTTGAAGCCATCTCCAGGGTGTATCCTTTGGCTGGCACTACACGTGCACCACACCCTTCTTCAACTGAAGCCACTGATAGTGCAACTGCTTCAAGACCCAAGAAGCGCGCTCGTGTTCTCAATAACCGAGAGCTTCTTGTGGCTCTTCATCAAAAACAAGATAGTCATCACGATTGGCTAAAGCGTCAGATGAAAAGCCTCTTGGTGGATGTTAATCGTCTTCGAAATCTTGCCACCAAGAATGCTTTCGTTACTCATGAAACCTGTCGTCGTACATGGAAAGGGCTATCAATGATGTGTACTGAAGCTGAACTTGAAGAGGATGGCTTCACTGAGCGATTCAAGTTTGACACCACACCTCCTAGAAGGGCTGTGATGCGCAACACACCATCACTTGAAGACTCTGAGTTTTCTTCATCTGCTGCCACAGTCACTGCCAGAATCATTGATGAAGAAGACGATGCTACATCACCACCACCTGCTACAGCACCTCCAAGCTCTTCTGCACCGCCAAACACCTCCAACGACCCTGCTGCTCCTGGGAACGAGTAGACACTCTATGTCTTCAAACCTTTTTGGTCCTTGCTGACAAAAGGGGAAGAAGCACATGGGTTGATAGTCTTCAAGCGAGTCCATATGGGCGGGTGCTTTATGTTTTGCTATATTTTGCTTTGTGCTTACAACTCTCGTTTTTGCTTCATTTGGTTCTTTGAGTTGTAACACTAAAACTCGATGGTCGTCTGCTACTTGTTTGCCACCCTGTTTGCGAAGATAAATTCCGCATGTGCGAAGATAAATTCCGCACTTATCTCATTCTGCAGACGTCCATTTTCCATTATGCATGTCATTATGTTCATATATTTTCACATGCATAGTGGATTGTCATCATAAGCTGAATTGGATCTCCACAAGTACAACCTTCCATGTGCATTTGCATTCCAAAAGCAAATTAACTTATATGCACATCTTCAGGGGGAGCCCTTGAAACTTATGAAGACAATTCCTTATCCTTTACAATTTCACAGACTATATTCCCCGTTGAAAACTTCAACTAGTTTGTCATCAATCACCAAAAAGGGGGAGATTGTAAGTGCATCTAGTGCCACCCCTAGTTGGTTTTGGAGTATTGACGACAAACCTAGTTGAGGGACTAATGTGTTTGTGAGAATTGCAGGATAACACAGGTAGAAGTCCCTCATTGATTCGGTGTTACTACCAGAGATGACCCCTAAAAGTGTATGAAGACATTGAAGCCAAAGGTGGTATATTAAGATATTCACATTGAAGACTATGACAAAAGAAGACACGTTATGAAGCCTATGGAGCTCGAAGACTTAGATCTTTCGTAGTTCTTTTTCTTTTGTGTTGAGTCATAGGAACCACCGTACTGTTAAGTGGGGTCCAGGAGAACCAGTCAGAATGACTGAAGTGATGCCTAAACCAAAAACCTATGTCTTCAAGTGAAGACAATGAGAGCGAATCTTGTCCAGAGCCGGACAAGTCAGCTTTGCTTGTAGCCCAAGTAAAGTTGCCATGAGAGTTTGAAATCTGACCGTTGAGACACGTGTCAGTTCCTTAGTGACCCAGGGTCATTTCGGACAAATCAGGTCGGGTTGCCAAGTGGCTATAAATAGCCCACCCCCTACAACCATAAACGGTTGGCTGCTCAGATTTTAGTGCACGGCTTTTGTCTTTTGAGAGCAACCCACCTCGAAGCCTTTGAGAGAAAATTCCTAGAGAGGAGAAAAGCCCTGACCACCCAGAGCCAGAGAACATTGGGCATCACTTAAGTCTTCTTGTCTGTGTGATCTGAATACTTATTACACTTGAGGACTGTGCATCCCCAGACGGTTAGGCGTCGCGTTCAGAGCATCCAAGAGACATTGTGGATTGCCAGTGAATGAAGTCTGTGAAGGTTTGGGAGTCTACCTTGAAGACTTACCAGAGTGATTGGGCGAGGACTAAGTGACCTTAGCTCAAGGAGAATACGGTGAGGACTTGGTGTCCTGAGCTGCGTGTTCAGGACTGGGTGTCCGGGACTGTGTGTCATAAGGTTTAAATACCTAGCCGCTCCAACCAGACGTACAGTTGTCATAGCAACTGGAACTGGTCCAACACATCATTGTCTTCAACGAGTCACTGGTTTCATCTTCACTTCCTTTTACTTACTGTTACTCATTGTGAAGCCAGTGCATGCTTGCTATACCTTTTGTCTTCACAACGTAACTGTATGATTTGTTTGGCTTCATAACTTCTTCCTACCTAATCCTTATTACACTGCAGCTACTTGTCATTGTGCTTTCACTCTATTGAATACTTGACCATGGCTTGCCTAGTGTAATCTAACTTCCGCTGCATAGTGATAGGCTTATCTCTACTGTTTGTCTTCATGACTTCCACGTTTTGAAGACTTTCATAAAAATCGCCTATTCACCCCCCTCTAGTCGATATAACGCACTTTCACTATGAGACAGTGTTTCTTGACAAGAAGCCTATAGTCTGTGATATGAGATGGGTGGACTGGGAGTACATCAGGGAAAATGAAGAACACTATCCTGGAGTCTATGATAGTTTCAAGTCTTGTGGAGTAGAGGACTTTGTTGGGCAGAAGCTCACAAAGTGGAATGATGAGCTTATTATGCAATTCTACTCCAGAGCTCATTTCTACCCAGATGGAAGGATTGTCTGGATGTCTGAAAGTACTAGGTACCAATCAACAGTTGAAGAATGGGCAAAATTGATCAATGCTCCTGAGGAGAATGAAGATGACTTGGATGTCTATGCCAGGAGGAAGAAGGATCACAACACCATGGCACATATGTACAGAGAGATCCCAGATGCTGCTCTTGAGACACACAAATTTGGATCAGTACATTACCTTCTGTCAGGTTTGCCAACAATCAACTGGATCCTCAGGCACACTCTATTGCCAAAGTCAGGTGACCACAAGATGATCAGAGGCCATGCAATTAACGTGCTTCACATATTTGATGTGCCTCAAAAGTTCAAAGTCATGAGCCTAATTGTGGAAACTATAAAGAGAGCAGCTGCAGATCAGAAGAGAAGTTGTGGGTATGCCCCACAGATCCAGGAGCTAATCAACTCCAAGATGGGACCTGGCACATATCTCTTGGACAAGGAACATATGCCCATCTACCCAGACTTTGAGGACAACACAGTGGTGATGGATGAGAATGAACCATCTTCTGTGCAAGCACAAGCAAAGAGGGAGAAGGCAAGGACTGAAAAGGCTGCAAAGATGCCAACCATTGATGAGGCATATCAGTATCTTCTGAAGAGCAAGCAAGATCAGCTTGGCTACTTGATTGCCTCCACTCTGAGGATTGAGAAGGGATTGGCCACCCTGACTCAAAACCAGGAGAGCTTGGAGAGGATCATGGAGCAGAAGTTCTATGATTTAGATGTGAAGGTCACTGAGATACAGTCAGTTGTTGAGCAACTTCAGGATGAAGTGCAGGAGAAGAAGGGCAAGTCTACCACTGATGCTTTTGCTAGAGTGCCCAGAGGACAAAGATCTGCTGCAATGCCAGTTATAGACACCAGAGCAACTTCATCTGCACCAGCTACAGCTTCAGTGCCACCAACTCCAGCACCCACTCCACCAGCTCCATCTACATCAACTGATGCCTTCGTCCTTGGAGTTTTATCTACACCACCACCTGAAGACCAAGCTTGAGAGTCGATCTAGCACTATGCAATTTTTATGAACTTTTTGGTAACTTGTTGCCAAAGGGGGAGAAAATGTATAGATCATAGGCTTCGAGAGAGAGTGTTGCTCTTTGTTCTCTCTTATTTTTTGGTGGTTGAACTTTGTTATTTGCTTGTTTGAGATACTTTATGCTTTTGTGTGATACTTGGATGATCATGTGTTTGATCATATGCTACCTTAGTGCTTGTTGGATGACATTATCCTTTTATATCCCCATATGATCATTCACTTTGCTTGGTGATGAGTGCATGTATTTAATTATTATCATTTTGAGCGCCCCACCAAGATGTATGTGACATGGAAGAGTAACCCATGATCCTAACTCATTGTGCATTTGTAGTCCAAAGCAAATCTTAAACTATGCACAAATTTAGGGGGAGCTCTTGCTTTTCACATACTTCTCAAAGCGACAATATTTTTTCATTCTTATTATCATTTGTCGAAGCTTTTGATCTATATGTTGTCATCAATTACCAAAAAGGGGGAGATAAAAAGTGCAACTATCCCTAGGTGGTTTTGGTAATTCCTAACAACATATAGCTCATTGAGCTAATGCTATTTCAAGATTAATGTTTCAGGAAAGCTCAATAATTGGCATGGCATGGATGAGAAAAGTGGACCCCTCAAAATGCTAAGACAAAAGGATTGGCTCAAGCTCCAAGCTCAAGACTCTACATTTTCTATTTTAGTGATCCAAGATCACATTGAGTCTATAGGAAAATCCAATACTATCAAGGAGGGATGAGGTGTTGCTTAATGAGGCTCTTGCTCAAAATGCTTAGTGATATGCTCCAAAGCCCTCAACTACTTTCTCACATCCACATATGACCTAAACCAAAAGTCAAACTTAGCCCCACCGATTCTTTCTATTCGGCGCCACTGAGTTCAGATGTCATAGCCACTGCCACAAACCCTAGGTAAATCGGTCTGACCAATAGGGATCTCGGTCTCACCGAGATGGGATTGTAATCTCTCTGTTTCCCTTCGTAACGTTTCGGTCTCACCGAGATGAGCGATCGGTCCCACCGAGATTGCAATGTAAACTCTCTGTTTCCCTTTCGTAACATTTCGGTCTCACCGAAATGAGAGAATTGGTCCCACCGAGTTTACCTGACCAACTCTCTGGTTAGCTTATTACCAAAATCGGTCCCACCGAGTTTGTGTAATCGGTCTCACCGATATTACGTTATGCCCTAACCCTAATCACATCGGTCCTACCGAGTTGCATGTGGGTCCCACCGAAAATCCTAACGGTCACTAGATTTGCTGAATCGGTCCGACCGAGTTTATCAATTCGGTCCCACCGAGATTGGCAAGTTGTGTGTAACGGTTAGATTTTTTGTGGAAGCTATATGTACCCCTCCACCTCCTCTTCATTCGTGGAGAGAGCCATCAGAACGAACATACACTTCCAACTTACCTTTTCTGAGAGAGAACCGCCTACACTTGTGTTGAGGCCAAGATATTCCATTCCCGCCAAATGAATCTTGATCTCTAGACTTCCCCAAGTTGCTTTCCACTCAAATCTTCTTTCCACCAAATCCATATCATGTGAGAGAGAGTTGAGTGTTGGGGAGACTATCATTTGAAGCACAAGAGCAAGGAGTTCATCATCAACACACCATTTGTTACTTCTTGGAGAGTGGTGTCTCCTAGATTGTCTAGGTATCACTTGGGAGCCTCCGACAAGATTGTGGAGTTGAACCAAGGAGTTTGTAAGGGCAAAGAGATCGCCTACTTCATGAAGATCTACCACTAGTGAGGCTCCTTCGTGGACGACGACCATGGTGGGATAGACAAGGTTGCTTCTTTGTGGACCCTTCCTAGGTGGAGCCCTCCATGGACTCGCGCAGTCTTTACCCTTCGTGGGTTGAAGTCTCCATCAACGTGGATGTACGATAGCACCACCTATCGGAACCACGACAAAAACATCCATGTCTCCTATTGTGTTTGAATCCTCCAAACCCTTCCCTTTACATTCTTGCAAGTTGCATGCTTTACTTTCCGCTGCTCATATACTCTTTGCATGCTTGCTTGAATTGTGTTAAGATTGCTTGACTTGTCCAAAGTTGCTAAAATCGGCCAAGAACTAAAATTGGGAAAAGGATAAGTTTTATTTGGTCAATTAGTCTAATCACCCCCACTCTAGACATACTTTCGATCCTACAGGAGGTGGCTGGTGTAGTCGTTCGCATGGGTATGAGGAGCGTTGTCATCGCAGATGTGGCCTAGGGCGATGTTGGCCCTGTTCCTGAGGTCCTGGAGCATGGGGGCGTGCACGCGCTCCAGGGTCAATCACTGAAGCAGTTCCTCCCTGTTCTGCCGCGCGGCGGACTCGGCGTCAGCGACCCGCTACTGGAGAGGGAGCAACTCGGCGCGGGCGGAGGCCAGTTCGGCCTACGCCGAGACCAGGGTGGTTGCAGTGGTCTCCTCGCGTCGCTCCACCTCGGTCAACCTAGACTTGAGGGCAGCAGTCCTACCAGCGGCCTCAGCTTCCACGAGCTTCAACTTCAGGTCAAGCCTACCCTCAAGACCTACGCGAGCCTCGGCCACCCGGCGATCGACCTCCTCCGGGGCCTTGGCCTCGCGCGCGCCAACGACATCCTCTGCTTGGGAAACTTGACGCTCCCTCGTCTCTAGTCGTTCGAGCTCAAGGCTACACTCCACGTCTTCCCGTGCCAGCGCCTCCTCGTGTTTTCGAATCTCTTCCTCCTCGACAGGCGTCCCCCTCAACGACACAAGGGAGGCTCTGCGCGCCTCCACTTGCTGATGCAAGGTGGTGCACCAGGCTTGGAGCTCCCACGCGCGCTTCTCCGCGACCTCGCGACGGCTTTCAGCTTCCCGAGCCTCTTCCAGAGCTTAGGAGCAGGCCTGATGGGAGGCTGCGAGGGAAGCCTCGGCCTTCGCATTATCGAGCTCACACTGGTGGTTCCCGAGGTTGATAGCCACCTTCAGCTTATGCCGCTCCTCCACCAGCCGAAGACCCTCGGCCACGAGGCACGCGTCCAAAACCACGAGCTCTTCAACAAGCCGGTTCATCGCGCCCATCGTCTCCTGAAAGAGCTCGTGGCAGACGATGCTACTTTCTTGCGCCCACTCGAGCATGCTGCTGACTCTGTCCTCCGCCGCGGGGACCGCGGATGGGGCCCAAAGCGGCTCGCCCCCTTTCAGCATAGGGCTGGGGGCTAGCGGCCACCTAGTTGTAGGCTAGGCCTCACGAGGAGCCCGAACGAGTAGAGGCCCACTGCTTGAAGAGGAGCCCAAGACCGAAGCCACCCAGCCACCGTCCACGACCAGGGGAGGAAGCCCTGGCACGCTTGCTATATTCCAAGCAAGGCCGTGAAGGAGAGACGACGAAGGCACGAGCTCAAGACGCCTTGTCGACGGGCTGGCTTCCCCGGTTGACTCCATGCCGTGAGCAGCACGTGGGCTTGCAGCGCTCGAGTCTAGTGGGAGAACCGAGGTGAGAGGAGGTTGCTTCTCAGGAGATTCTGCAGCCTTGGCGGAAGGGATCCTGAAGAAACATCGTCAGGAAGGGAAGCAGCACGCGGAGAATCACCAAGATAAGGTACTTACACAACAACGGCGATGTACTTTCTCCGTTTTAACGGCCCGAAGGTAACGCTGCCGCGGCTTGGGGACCCCTTCCTCTTGCGGAGCTCTTGGAAGTCCACGCAAAGCCGACCGAAGCGCTGGACATGGCGGCCAACACGAGGCGCAACTGGAGAAGCGCTCGAAGGAGCAGCCTCAGGAGCGCCAAGCTGAGGGGAGCTATCGGACTCTGCCTCACAGCATCCTGCCGAGGCCTCAGGAGCCCTGGCCTCGGGAGACGCATGCTGCATCGCCCCCTCAACCGCCGCCCCAGGGCAAGAATCACGAGTTCCCGAGGATGACGCCTTGCGAGCCCTGGGCGACATCAGCACCTCGGCACCTTCGCCATCAGCCCCCAGCGGTGCTCGCCCCCCTGCATCCACACTTGGGGCGAGCTCGAGGCCAGCGGCAGGGAGAGGGACCATGACGATGGGGTTCTCACGGGGCCCCACGAGGCCGACTGGACGCAGCCACCACTCATCGAAGGAGGGCATCTGCCCCGCGAATGTCGCCTTGTTCAAGCAGCAGTACAGGAGGCAACTCTTCCTTGGCATGTCGTCTGGCAACGGGAAACCCGTCAGGACCTCGAGCACTGTTCGCTGTGCCTCAAGGGGGATCCCGGACTCCTGAAGTCTCATGTGGTCCTTGCTGTTGAGCAAGGCCCGCATGGGTCGAGAGTGGCGCTGAAGCGGAGCGGTTCAGCGTCAGACGAACTCCTTCACCACCATAGGTGCAGTCACATCAAGGTCCTTGAGCCTTTTCAGCCTGAGCAAGACGGGGGCAAGACGCGAATCGGCAAGCCTTTGGTGGCACCAACTGGAGTTAGGAATGGTGGGCACTGACGGAAAAGGGAGAAGGGGTTGAGCACTCCGACATCAACAAATACCCACCGTGTCCGAAACTCGCTCGTGGATGGTGGGAGCTCGAAGTCAATCCCCGCGCCGGGCGTCGTCACTGCGTCCTAGAAGCTCAGGCACCCCGAGCTCGGCCAGGCATCAATCAGGTGCAATGAGAAGAAGTGGCGGAGAAGGGCCACGGAAGGAGCAATGCCCACCATGGCCTTGCAAACAAAGGCGAAGACGGCAAGAAGGTTCATGGATTGGGGATCAAGGTGCAACATGTGGCTCTGATAATGGGCAAGCACTGTGTTGAAGAAGGCGGAGAAAGGAGGAACCAGGCCAGCCCAAAGGGCGTCGATGAAGAATGGGACCTCGGTGGCTGTCCGGTCGATGCGAGCATCAGATGCAGGCCAGGCCATCGTCCTTCCCCACTCATTGAAGCTGGAGGCGAGCATGGGACGCACCTTCTCCATGGCTTATTGGTTGAGCACTAGCAACTTGCCAACGGCAGGCTCAGTGGCCGGGCGCAGCTCAGCGGAGGACAGGGGACTTTTCCCTTTCTCCCACAGGTTCGGTGCCATGGCAATGGGAGGATTGAGGTCAGATCGGATCGGGGGGACAGCCTGAGCTACGAGGAAGCGAAGAATTGGAGAGTGCGCGGCAACAACGGGAGGGAAACCGGGTTTGACCGGCGGTGGCCGCCTAGCCAGGTGGGTATCAAGGCAGCATGGGGAAGCAGAGATGCCCACGTCCGATCAACCACCACGGGTCGACCAAGGCCGCGGGCTGTTGGGGCCTGCGGCGCTCCGCACTTGCCCTTTTCCTTCGCCTCGAAGCCAAGCCCGAGCACACCTTGGGCCCGGGGGCTATTGTCGGTGTTCTGGGAATGGGGGTCCCCAGACTTGCCCGCCTGCAGCCCATGGCATGGCTCTGCAAGCGGGCCCGTACGGCCCATCTTCACCAACAAGCATTCAAGACCCTCGCGAGGGGCCAAGCCTCGCGAGGCAGATGACACAAGACCTCCTGAGGAGCAGCCTCACCAGGCTGGCTCGTGAGGGGCGGAGAGATCAAGGCAAGACAAACCTCACGAGGTTCCAGTGGCGTGAGCCATGACGACCAAGGCCAGGCGGGTGCCAGGCGGGCGTCAGCACGCACAGTGTCCTTCTTTCCACTTTGGTGCTAATGAGGCAAGCGCAGACGAATAGTACTGAGGCATCAAACAAAGGTTTCCATATCGGTGCAACGAGACCAAGACCAGTAGGACGGCATGACGTAGTTCACCATGTAGCCCAAGACGGCGTCACCACCAGAGCCTTTGGCAGGCGAAGACTACTTTTGTCAGGATCAGCTGTACTAGCTGTCCCCTTTCAAATTGGCCGTTGTTGGCTCCCTTCCTGCTCAATATTTGGGCAGAGGACCAGGGCCTATATAAACATAACTAGAATATGTTTGGGTAGTCATACTCCACAAAATTCAGTCTAAGCCTCTGCTTGTGGCCTTTACAGGGCTGGCTCGAGAAGGCCGAGGAGATCAGCATTCCGGCTCCACTGCCCGAAGAGCCCCGGTGAACTCAATTGGAGGAGCTGCTGGTCATGGTGCCTTACAAGGTGCCAGAAAAGAAGGGAAAGAAGAAAAAGAATTTACCAGAGGCCAGGGAAGGCCTCCGTCGAAGAGGTCGTCCAGACACCAAGTCTGGAGACACTGCTGCCCCGTCTGCTCAAGACGGGGATGAGGAGGAATACGAGGAGGAGAGCGCCTCCTCCCTCTCCAAGAAGATGGCGACGTCCGGGGATGTCGAAGAGGAGCAACCTCCTCGGGCCGAGAGGAGGCAGTGCAAGTTCAAGCTGGTGCTGGCCAATAGTTCGGACTCCGATGAGGAGTTCCTGGCATCCGAAGAGGTCCCGGAGAAGGAGCTCAGAGTCCTGCCCCCCGCCATGAGGTGCGAACCTCGACATCTCTTGTTTACCTTATTTTACCAGTCTCTTATTGATGGGAACCGATTATGCTATATCATAGCCCACCGCATGGCCACCCTGCCGAGCAGACCTCGGAGGGGACCCCTCCGCCCGCCTAATTGGCGGATAGTGGATCCGCGTCGCGTTTCCGCACCTCCCCTGGTCCCCGAAGAGGCCGGGGAGGTGTTTTCCTGAAGGAACCCTCCCCGTCCGAACACGGAGGAGGGGGGAGACACAGTCATGGCCGACGTTGATGCCTCGGTCATCGAAGACAAGGAGGGTGCGTCTCTCCTGGACAATGCGGGAGGAGAGTCTGGATCGTCCGGACCCTCCGAACCGGCCGCGCCAGAACCCCCAAGGCCCTCACATGTGTCGGTCCTGCCTTCCAACAGGGAAGGCGTTGAGGTCCCGCCGCCGTGCAGAACACCAACAACCAGGAGGCGGTGGGCTGGCCGGACGCGATGGAGGAGTTGGTGAACAACTCCGTTATCATCAACAGGCACCTCGCTGATACGTCTCCAACGTATCTATAATTTTGGTTTTTCCATGTTGTTATATTATCATTCTTGGATGTTTTACAATCATTTTATAGAAACTTTATAGCATTTTTTGGCACTAACCTATTGACATAGTGCCCAGTGCCAATTGCTATTTTTTGCTTGTTTTTTACTTTGCAAAATATCAATAGTAAACAGCGTCCAAACACAGCAAAACTTTTTGGAGAATTTTTTTGGACCAGAAGACACCTGTTGGGCTAAAGAAGTACTAGAGCGGGGCTCCGCACCGCCTCTTTGCTCTATAGATACCCTGAAAATCCAAAAACGCTAGGGGAGTCGATGAAACACAATTCCAGCCGCCGCAAGTTCCAGAACCACCATATCCAATCTAGACACCATCACGGAGGGGTTCATCATCCTCATTGGTGCCTCTCTGGTGATGCGTGAGTAGTTCATTGTAGACCTATGGGTCCGTAGGTAGCAGCTAGATGGCTTCCTCTCTCTCTCTTTTGATTCTCAATACAATGGTCTCTTGGAGATCTATTTGATGTAACTCTTTTTGCGATGTGTTTGTTGGGATTCGATGAACTTTGAGTTTATGATCAGATCTATTTTATACATGAAAGTTATTTGAGTTTTGATCTCTTATATGCATGATTACTTATAGCCTCCTATTTCTTCTTCGAATCTTTGGTTTAGTTAGGCCAACTAAATCTATTTGTCTTGCCATGGATCATGAGGTGTTCTTTCCCAGTGACAAAAGGGGCAACGCACGTATCTATCATTGCCATTAAGGATAACAAGATGGGGTCTATTTCTACATGAATAGATCTTGTCTACATCGTGTCATCATTCTTATTGCATTAATCCATTTTTCCACGAACTTAATACACTAGATGCATGCTGGATAGTGGTCGATGTGTGGAGTAGTAGTAGTAGATGCAGGCAGGAGTCGGTCTACTAATCTTGGATGTGATGCCTATATAATAATCATTGCCTAGATATCATCATAATTATTTTAAGTTCTATCAATTACCCGATAGAAATTTATTTACTTGTCGTATGCTATTTTTCTCGAGAGAAGCCACTAGTGAAATCTACGACCCCCGGGTTATTCTTTATCATATTTGCTTTCCGATCTATTATTTGCCACTTTTATTTTTAGATATTATTCCAAAAACCCAAAAATACCATGCTTCAATTTTTATTTATGTATTTTATTTCTCATTTTCACGAGATCTATTTATCCAAAATCATACAAACCAATCTACTTTTACCCGAGAGGGATTGACAACCCCTCTTACGCGTCAGGTTGCAAGTATTTGTTCTTTGTGTGCAAGTACCGTTTACATAGTGTTGCTTGGTTGTCCTACTGCTTCGGTAAACTTGGTTTCATAACTAAGGGAAATACCTACCATAGCCATGCTGCATCATCCCTTCCTCTTCGGGGTAAAACTAACACGGACACGAGCCATCACGCGACCTTATGGGTGCGGTTCTACGGAATGTTCGGTCCGTCCATACCGGAATGAACAATGACATCCAGGGCCTTTTGACAGGCTTCGAGGTGAGTCAAGTAATTCTCTTTTCTCACGAGACGGATTTAACTTTTTGTAGCCAAAGTTTGAGCAGGCCGTATATATAACAACCCCTGAGACTTTGTAAGGATTGCAAAAACCTTACAGAGGGTCAAATATCCGTAGGACAGTATTTAAAGTATCATGATTGATTTGATATCGCAAGCATCGTTATTGGCCACGGCTGCTAATGCTGCTGCCCTGGAGGAGATGGATTGGAAGCTTAAATGCTCTGATGAAGAGCTTGACCTCGTCAACAAACGGCTTGATGAGGCACAAGGTAAGCTTTGATCGAAATGCATAGTTAACACCGCCAGACACTTTCATTCTGGATTATATGCTGATCCCATGGTGTTCAGTGATGGCAGCTGCCGCCGCGGAGGTTGAGGGCCTCAAGGCGGCACTGAAGAAGGCCGAGGCTGAGGCAGCCGAAAAGAAAGCGGCTGCCAAAAAGGCGGTGGCCGAACTTGAGAAGGTGAAGACCGCCGGCGAAAAGCATGAGGCTCGAGTGGCCAAAGTGCAGGTGGAGCTCAAGGATGCCGTCACAAAATGTGATGCCCTTGAGCAGAAGTAAAAAGAGCAGTCCTCCAAGTTGTCGAAGATGGACAAAGAGCTCCAGGAGGCCAGAATGGAAGTGCAAGGTGTCGGAGAGGAGCTCCGCCAAGTGGAGCAAATCGCAGATGGTAAGAAATACTTACTGCAGAGTGTTTTTGCGGCAACAATTTCGCCTTGCTGATGCGGGTATGGCGCTCTGTAGGCGTTTTTGCCGAGCATCCGAAGAATGCGGTGGGGCATTATGCCATGCCGGAGGAGAACTATGAACATTGGCTTTTCTGGTCGCAGTTCCAGGCGCCCGAGCACCCTCCCCACCTCAGCAACCAGATGAAGCACTTGATGGAGCTCCATTAGATGGCTGAGCCGGCTCTGAAGGATCTTTGCGTCCGGCTGTGGCCTCTGATACGTCTCCACCATAGCTATATTTTTTGCTTGTTCCATGCTATTATATTATCATTCTTGGATGTTTTACAATCATTTTATAGCAACTTTATATCATTTTTTGGGACTAACCTATTGACATAGTGCCCAATGCTAGTTGCTATTTTTTGCTTGTTTTTTACTTCGCAGAAAATCAATACTGTCAGGGATATACCTCGCGGTATGACCGGGCCGGATGTATGACCCGGCCGGACTTGACGACTCACTGGTGACCCGGTCGGATCTCTCCACTCACTGATGACCCGGCCGAGCCAGGTGACTCATTTTTGACCCGACAGGCGGGTCAGAGGAGTGACAAGACCCTGAGGCCAAAAGGCAGTTCATGGAAGGCCGGCTCGTGGTATGGTGGGCCGGCTTAAGAGGAAAGGCATGAGGAATATTTCCTTTACAAGGAAGCAAGATCCGGACTTGTATCCGGCTTGTAATGAAAGATAGACTAGTCCTAATCCTACTAGGACTCCATATGTAACCTACCCCTCCAACTTATATATGGAGGGACAGGGCACCCCAAGAGGGACAAGATTGACAAGTTGAGATAGACATGACAATAGTTCTCGAGAAAGAGGTAGCCAAAGAGCACCCTTGTAATCGTGAGCGCCATGATCAATATCAATGAAGCAAGATGTAGGCTTTTACCTCCACCCTGAGGGGCCGAACCTGGGTAGAAATAACCTCACGTGTCTCGTCCCACTCAACCCCTCTCAAGCTACTACGTAGATGCGTTGGCCTCACGGCTAAGTCCTCACGCTAGGACATCTGCCGTGACAATTCCATGATAGTTGGCGCCCACTATGGGGCCAGCGCACGATGGTGATGAATTCTTGGTGGGATCTACTTTAGGGATCAAGAAGCTCGAGATTAGCCAGTTGGAGAAGGCTTGGTTTGAAAGGATCTACATCAGTTTTTGAGTTCATCAGTTTAGATTTACGATCTGGGAGATTTAAGTTCTACTGAAATTAGGCTTGCGCTCTGTCCACCGTCGTCATATACTTGATTCAATTATTCCCAGGTCACCGAGACCAACAAGAATCCTGCTGAGCTGCCAAACACTGGGTTACTATGAAGAAGCTCGTGATTAACCGGCACAAAAGTATCTACATCGACTTCGAGTTCATCGATTGAGATCAAAAAGGTTTTCGGCGACAGTGAAAGAATAGATCAATCATCGTTAGTTATTTTTTCCCTTGAAGTGGTGTTCACGACGTGGGAATACTATAAGAATGCACAAGGCCTGGGAAACACCAAGTTCTAAGACGGCGGCTACAGTCCGTGTGCCCTGCGTTGCTCATATTACATTGAAAAGAAAAGGAAAAAAGGAGTCCGGAACGGATTCATGCAACCCACTGGACCAGGAGGAAAAGAAAATCATTTTGTCTGTTAGAATCAGGTGAAGTAGAGAAAACAAAAGAGGCCAGATTCAATGACTGAAGACTTGGGCACTAAAATTTATGTATGCAGACCAAGACAAAAAGGACTGGCAGCAAGCCTGCCATGATCTCACATTTGCACGGTTAATTTCCCCAAAGGCACTGTTGATTGTGGTGCTCAGTGGGATGCCCCAAAAGCTCCTCACATGGGGACTAAATACAGCTAAAAGTACATCTAGTACTAAGGCTACACGGATTTCCATGTTTAATTGACACATAGGACAACCACATCTCTGCCTTACGCCTGCTCCTGTGAAGATACCATATTAGCATGCATGCAGTTTTGTCGGTTACCTCCGCCGGCTCGCGTCGCCTCTGTTCTTGCCTTGCCCAAATATTGTGGTCGGTTGCTGCTAATGAGGAAAAGAAAGTGGCGGCATCTAGGGGAGTCCTCGTGAGGATAAACATAAATATCCTTAGTGTGCATATAGGGATTAAATGACTATTCAACAATTCGGTTGAAAAGTTATCTATGGATGCCCCTTATGGATCATCGGTCATCCGAACAAATCAGGTGATATACATCTAAGTTTGTTTTATTAGCACATACAGTTTTTGTCAAAAACAGTTTATCATTGCCTTGGTCTGCAATATTGTTTATGCAGGACAATTATTCACTGCAAGAGCGATGGTCGTGTCATGGATATATAGCTCGCGCCACCATTATCATGCGCTAGCATCTCACCGTTCCATGATGCTCGATGAATATATGTGCAAACCGCCATTTTTACGGCCCAATTTACATCAACATGACATGATTACTCGCCCGTCCGCTCAGCTTACCGCGCCTGCGGTTGACTCACCCGTCCGCGCTGGCATACAACGCCGCGGCCGGTTCATCTGTCTGCTCCCACGGCCGACTCTGCCATGATTGATTTCAGCTTCACCATGGTGATCATCAACTCCATGGTGGATAATTTCTGGTCTAACATATTAGGTGAAATCCATACAGTATATTTTATATTACATATTGCTTTCTTTAAAAGAGCAATTACTCTGGCTTGCAAGTTCTCTAATGCATGACAAGTTGTCTACTGCAAAAGGTACCGTTATGTCACTGAGTTGTTGAATGACTCATACCAAGAGTATATAATAGTCAAATATGCAGAATATTAAGCCAACTCCTCGAGTCATCTTAAGACTTGAGGGCTACATGGACATGGCTCAGTAAATGTTGCCAGTTTAAGCAGATTCAAGAACTCCGGGTCATTGGAGGGAAGATAACCCGGTCCCGGAGGCAACTGTTATATTGATGAAAATTTAAAGGCCGTCAGAAAATTTTCGGCTTAAAATGAAGATTTCCGGTTTAAAATCCGGCTCAAGGGAAATCTGTCTCTCACAATGCTTTGCAGCTCTTAAATATCTAGTTTAAAATTCTGGTTCAAAAATAATCCATCTCTCGCAAGTTCGAGTTCTCATTGAAAATTAAAGGTTGACAAAGAGAACATGCTGCCATGATGCGCGGTTCAAACATGGGTATCCTGCCTTATGGGCTTATCTTATTATGGTCACTTGGGGGCTTCCTGCTCATTGAGCATACCTATGATTACCCTCTTGATCTGGCTTGTACTCCTTGATTGCAAATTACTTAGGGGCTTCCTGCTCATTGAGCATAGCTATGACTACCCTTTGATTCGGCTTATACGCCTCTTTGAAATGACTTGGGGGTTTTCAGCCTAAGTTAAACAGTTACCAAAGACAACTTGCTACACTGTGCAGTTCAAACATAGGTAACCTGACTTGATGGCTTGCTAATAGATCACTTGGAGGCTTCCTGTTTAATGAACATAGCTACATGTTTACCCTTTTGATCGGCTTGGACGCTAGGTGTATTCACCAAAAATCTGGGTTATCCTACCTTTGTATGTCTGCCACTCCGACCAGGTAATCCTGGAATAACTCGCCGTACTCTTGACAGTCAATCTTATAAAGACCCTGAACTTGTCAAAGTTAAAATGACGATTGGTCATGTGAGGCCCGGCTTACAGGTTTGAATAAAGGATTAGCTCAATGGCTATGCGGCCCTTGAATAGCACTTGATGCTGAGGTTTGGTAGCCTATGAAAGCCTCGTTTTTCTGGTTTGATATTTTATTAGAACATTGTTTGGGTTCATATCTTTGTACCATATTGATATATGGTTTAAAATTGATTCAGGCCATGTAGCCTTGATCCCTATGATCCATATTTGAATCTATCGGGAGTTTTGATGACCCGACCTGGCTTTGGATGATAAGTCGCTAGTGTGCTTTGATTATGCGCTTGGAGTTCTGCGCTCTAAGTCTTTGGCATGTTACCCTTGCTGCATATGGCGCTGTGAGCCGGCAGTATGAATAAATTGCACAGGGCATTGCGCTCTAAATCTTTGGGCTGTTACCCTTACTGCATATGGCGTTGTAAGCCGGCAGTATGAACCAATTTCATAGTCCACGTAGCCTTGATTATATGACTCATCATTGAGCATCTTTGGGTTTGATAACCCGCCCTGATAGCAGACTTTAAGTCGCTAGGATATTTTGCCTTGAGTAATCAAAATGATGATATTCCATGACTCCGGGTTGATACTGGCTCCGGATTATAATTATTAAGGCATGACCATGGCATTAATCTACAGGTGCGTCTTTCAATAATGGTATGAATATGTTGGGTTTGGCAAACCTCCCTGGCTATGGACTTTAAATCGCTAGTATACTTTGGATTGCGCAATTGGGATTATGCACTTATAAATCATTAGATTGTTACCCTCACTGGATGTGGCGATGTAAGCCGGCAATTTGAGCCAATTTTCTAGGTATATTTTTAAATAGTTGGATGAATATGTGAGGTTTGATGACCCGCCCTGGCTTTGGACGTTAAGTCACCAATATATTTTGGATTGTGCCATTTGAATCATGTGTTTATAAATCATTGGATTATTACCTTCACTGGGTATGGCGATGTAAACCAGTAGCATAAATCAATCATATAGGTATGTGTTCCTAGTTATATGAATATGTGAGGTTTGATAACTCGCCCTGGCTTTTGACTTTAAGTCGCCAGTACACTTTTGGCTTGGATGGCCTTAATTTTAGTCTTTTCCATAATTGAATAAGACTATATTATGTTTGGGTTGTTACCCGCCATGGTTTTTTGACGTTAAGTCGCCAGGGCATATGTTGTTTAAACTTTGTGTAGGACATGCAGAGCTTTACACATAAGTAAAAATACTGCTATTGCTCATATGAATCATTGAGTTTAAACCCATCATCTAGCCATCTGAAGATATTGCCAGGTGAGGGAGTCCTGGATTAGGGGTCTCCAGACAGCCGGATTATATCCTTTGGCCGGACTGATGGACTATGAAGATACAAGATTGAAGACTTCGTCTCATGTCCGGATGGGACTCTACTTGGCATGGAAGGCAAGCTTGGCAGTACGGATATGGATATCTCCTCCTTTGTAACTGACCTAGTGTAACCCTAGCCCCCTCCGGTGTCTATATAAACCGGAGGGTCTTAGTCCGTAGGACACAACAACATACAATCATACCATAGGCTAGCTTCTAGGGTTTAGCCTCTCTGATCTCGTGGTAGATCTACTCTTGTACTACCCATATCATCAATATTAATCAAGCAGGACGTAGGGTTTTACCTCCATCAAGAGGGCCCGAACCTGGGTAAAACATCGTGTCCCCTGCCTCCTGTTACCATCCGCCTTAGACGCACAGTTCGGGACCCCCTACCCGAGATCCGCCGGTTCTGACACCGACATTGGTGCTTTCATTTAGAGTTCCTCTGTGTCGTCGCCGTTAGGCTTGATGGCTCCTACGATCATCGATAGCGATGCAGCCCAGGGTGAGACTTTTCTCCCCGGACAGATTTTTGTATTCGGTGGCTTCGCACTGCGGGCCAACTCGCTTGGCCATCTGGAGCAGATCGAAAGTTACGCCCCTGGCCACCAGGTCAGGTTTGGAAGCTTAAACTACACGGCCGATATCCACGGAGACTTGATCTTCGACAGATTCGAGCCTCTGCCTTGTGCGTCGCGCGGTCATGATGAGTACGATTTAGCTCTACCATCAGACAGTGTTCAGAAGATCGCACCGGCAGCCGTTCCGACCCTCAATTCGGAGCCAGTTGTGCCGTCCATGGATGGGTGGATGGACCCCGCCAGGGAGGCCTTAACCTCAGCGGCGATCGAGCTGAATATCGACCTTACCCTTCACGAGAGCCGTGTTGCCAAACTGCCGGATCCTTCCCCGGCCATGGACTCCGAACTGCCTGCGCCTGTGCCTATCAAATCCGACTGGGCGCCAATCATGGAGTTCACCTCCGCGGATATCTTTCAGCACTCGCCCTTCGGCGACATACTGAATTCATTAAAGTCTCTCTCCTTGTTAGGAGAGTCCTGGCCGAACTATGTCCGTCAGGATTGGGATGTGGATGACAAAGAAATTCGCCGCCCACCCACCACCCACTTAGTAGCCACTGTCGATGACTTAACCGGCATGCTCGACTTCGACTCTGAAGACATCGACGGTATGGACGACGATGCAGGAGGCGAACAGGAACCACTGCCCACAAGGCACTGGACGCCCACTTCATCACATGACGTATAAATGGTGGACACACCAAAAGAAGACAACGACGAGGAACGGAAGGACACAACAGAGGGTTGTCCCCTCGAGAATCAGTCAAAGCGGCGGCGTAAGCGCCACCCCAAATCCTGCCTCGGCAGAAACAACGATCATATAGACCCAGCCTCAGAGCAGGGTGAACAATCGCCGGACCACAGCAACACGGAGAATCAAACCGAACAACCCGACTCTGTCAAAGATAATAGTCCGGACGACATCACACTGGACGGACACCCGGAGCAACAGAATGCCCGTCAAAGGCTTGTTGCCACCGCGAGGAGTCTAAAAAAGCAGAAGCAAAGGCTCAAGGCTGCGCAAGACACACTCAGAATCAGATGGAGTAAAGTACTCAACACAGCGGCGAAGTACGGCGGTAATCGCCCCACCAAGAGCTACCCGAAGCGGAAGTTGCTACCTGAATTCGATGAGGAGGACCTAGATCCCCCGCAACCAAAAATTAAAACGGCCATCTGGCCGGATAGACGACCTCACGGCTAACATAGAGCGGCAAACAATGCCGCACATAAGCCAATACGCGATCCATGCGAGGGTTCGCATCAAAGGGATGGCGCAACCAGATCCATCTATGGACCACGCAAGCGCGCTCCAGCATACAATGCAACACAACAAACATCCGAACATCATGGTACACCCAGATACAGGGGTGCCGCACACCCCCTATGTTTCACCGACGAGGTGCTGGACCATGAATTTACAGAGGGATTCAAACCCGTAAACATAGAGGCATACGACGGAACAACAGACCCTGGGGTCTGGATTGAGGACTATATCCTCCATATCCATATGGCTCGAGGAGATGATCTCCATGCCATCAAGTACTTACCCCTCAAGCTCAAAGGGCCAGCTCGGCACTGGCTCAAAAGCCTCCCCAAAAGCTCCATTGGAAGCCGGGAAGAGCTCGAAGACGCTTTTCGGGCAAATTTTCAAGGGACTTATGTCCGACCTCCGGATGCGGACGATTTAAGTCATATAACTCAACAGCCTGGAGAGTCAGCTCGAAAGGTTTGGAACAGGTTTCTTACTAAAAAGAACCAAATAGTCGACTGTCCGGACGCCGAAGCCTTGGCAGCTTTTAAACACAACGTCCGAGACGAATGGCTTGCCAGACACCTCGGCCAAGAAAAGCCGAGAACAATGGCAGCATTAACAAGCCTCATGACCCGCTTTTGCGCGGGCGAGGACATCTGGCTAGCCCGATGCAGCACCAGCGACCCAAGTACATCCGAAGTTAGAGATGAAAACGGGAAATCACGACGCAGCAAAAATAATAAGCGCCGGAATAAAGAAGACAACCCGAAGAGCACGTCGGTAAACGCCGGATTCAAAAGCTCTCGGCCAGGTCAGCAAAAGCCGCCCTATAAAGGCGCTAGAGATGAACTGTCCAGCCTAAACAAAATTCTGGACCAAATATGCCAGATCCATAGCACCGCCGATAAACCTGCAAATCATACCCACAGAGAATGTTGGGTCTTCAAGCAGTTCGGCAAGCTCAACGCCGTACACAAGGGGGAGGATACACCAATCGAAGACGAGGATGAGCCTCTCAAGCAAGACACTAGGGAACAAAAGAAATTTCCACCAGAAGTCAAAACAGTACACGTGTTACACATGATCAAGGGGAGAAACAAAGCGGCACTCCCAGAGAAATATGCAGGATTACTCAGCCGATCACTTTTGACCATCAGGATTACTCAACAAGTATCGGGCGTGCAGGATGGGCTGCCTTGGTATTAGATCCAATAATTGACGGATACCACTTCACACGAGTCCTGATGGATGGTGGCAGCAGTCTAAACCTGATATATCAGGATACAATCCGCAAAATGGGGATAGACCCAACGAAAATTTGCCACAGCAATACTACCTTTAAAGGAGTAACGCCCGGCCCAGGGGCTCATTGCACGGGCTCCCTACTACTAGAGGTTATATTCGGCTTCCCCGATAACTTCCATAGCGAAAATTTAATCTTCCACATTGCTCCGTTCCAAAGTGGCTATCAAGCACTACTTGGATGCGAAGCTTTCGCTCGCTTTAATGCAATACCGCATTACGCTTCCCTCACACTTAAGATGCCCGGTCCATGTGGCATCATTACAGTAAATGGAAATATTGAGCGATCCCTGCGCGCCGAAGAGAGTGCGGCTGCCTTGGCAGCCGCACACTAAAACGGCCTCACCAGCTAAAGCATTCGATAGGTCATCAAGACTACGGACACGGTTAGACGACTCTGACGCAGCTATATGTAATTCATACAGGTTTGATGGCCACACCCCTATTACAAATACAAGGGGCTCAACGCGCGCAGACAAGTGGCAATTTTTACTCATCTTGAATTGTACATGGTTTCTTTAATATAACCTACCTTTTTGCACGACAACTTTTCACCTAAGTTCCTCTCTTTTACAGATGACCATCGTGCTACACCCGTCTAGGATACGGCACAATGGAGACACAGGCGCAGACGTGCAGCAGGGACCCGTTCCAAGGATTCTTTTTAGATTAAGACCCTGCGTAAACCTTTCTTACTGTCTCTTGTTGATACACATCCCTCGGATTCTCAGTACTATTGAGAAGGATGCTGACGTCTTGGCATGTGGCCACGTTAGAATAATGCACGTACCTGGACACCAGGGGCTTCTTACAAAGGGCACTGTTTAGGCCCGGTTTATACCATAAAAGACCGAATACCGTAGGGAGTGTTCGCGTCGTGAGTTTGTCCTTATATGCATCAGCTCCGAATCATGTCTTTGGTCAAATGTTGGGTTTGCCCGGCTCCTGTGTTTTGCTGCCTTACATTCCGCTCTATCGGCTAAGGCGGCACCAGGAGAACTACTGCGATTGTGCCCCGGTTCATCCGGACGCGCACCTCAGTAGAGAAAGCCGAAAACTGACTGTCATGATATAGCGTGAGACTAGTCAACCACTCGATGACCCATTGGAATGTTAGAATTCCTCCGCCTTAACGAAGGGCCGTTTCCCGGCCAGGCATGTACGCACCCCGAATTCGGGAGAGTGCGGAGCCACCAGGGACTATATAGTAGTCCCAACGTCAAACTCCTATGGCTAAGTGAAAGTGTTAAAGCATTATAGTCTGGTTGCCTCGTTCGCTGCGCTATCACCTCCTTATTAGGACCAAGACATTGGATTAAGTGTGAACACACGTTTTCTGCAAACACCCCCGCATTATATGCGTGGGGGCTGAAGCCGACGACTGCAATCTTTCAGGTTATATATAGGGTCACGCTATTCGTCACCCTGGATGAGGAATAGTTATTCTTCACCCCCCTCTATTTTACCATCAATGCACTGTAATTTTACGTTTCGTAAGTTTTGTCTTATCTTCGACGCAAAAAGGGACCGTAAGAAAATATATAATCGTCGTAAAAAATATTTTATGTTATGTAAAATTACAAACGTAAAAACATAGTCTAAAATACACATAAACTGCAAATTTTCTTGTCTTATGACCTATATTTTTAAAAAAATTTATGTCAAATTTTACGTAGTGAATCAATAGGAATGTAACTATTTGAATTCGAAACGTAATTTAATTATGAAGTGATCATAAGATTACCTCGGGTGAAAAATAACTTATTGTACACCCTGGGTGATGAATAACATCACTATATATATACATACATAAACGGCCGCACAGGAGGCATCATATTACTTTTAGGCAAAAGTATAAATACAGCCTTAATAAATTTGATAAACATTGTTTTTACAATGGGAATCCATATCAATCAAACATAATATTCTTCGAGCACTGGGCCTCTATCAAACGACCACCCTCAAGAACTTCTTCAAAATAGTGCTCGGCAGCCACTCGGCCTATGGCCGAACCCTGCGCCGCAACAGTGGTAGCATCCATCTCCGCCCAGTATGCTTTGACACGGGCAAGGGCCATCCGCGAGCCTTCTATGCACGCCTATCTCTTCATCGCATTGATGCGTGGCACCGCACCAAGGAACTGCTGCACTAAGCTTTGCTTTTGCGCGGCATCTGTTCGGCTTTCGCTTTTCCGGCCATAGATGATCTACGACGGACCTCATGGCGAGTCCGGAAAATCTATTGAGTTCGGCCAATTTGGACAGTTGATCAGTTAGTGGAAGAGGACGCTCTAGAACGTTAAACTGCGACCAGAATAGCTTGTCCACTTCACGATCTGTTTGATCTCAGAAGTATTCGGCCGCATCGACAGCACTCGCCGTCAAATCCAGATATGCGTTTGCCGAACTCCACAACCGATCCAGAGGAGCATATCGCGGATCTCCGAACTTCCTCCGCAGCAAAAAGGGCCTCCCAGCCACAATATCACCAGCCTCACACAGCTCTTCCTTCTTTGCCCTCATGGAAGAGCGGGTGTCTTTGGCCGCCATCGTGGCCTTTTCGAGGTCCGTCGCCTTCGCTTGGTTTTCTTCTTCAAGGAACCGGCAACGGTCGGCAGTGTCTTTTAACTTTACAGCCATCTTGGCCATCTTTTCTTTGCTCTCGCAATGCGCGGCCTTCTCGGCTCTTAACTCTTCGGCCGCCTTTAAAGCGGCCGCATTACTAATCCTTGTTTGTTCGTTGGCTCGGGCAAGTTCCGCCCGAAGGGTCTCCACGGCGGCAGCTCCATCTGCAGTCATAACATATTAAAGATACTGGCATCATGTTGCTCTTACTATGTGACATTAACCGGAAAAACATTACTTACCCTGTGCCTCGTCAAGGCGCTTGTTAACAAGCTCGATGTCGGCATCTGCCGCATCTAGTTGCCGCTTTAGTTCGGCAAACTCATTAGTCTGGCCAGCCACCGGAGCTTCCATCACCTGCACATAAAGCGGTATGGTTATTACCTGGGACTATGATCCTCTGTTCGCCGCCGTTCTCGGCGACAACCTGAGTCTCAGGGGCTACTATCTACACAGGGCACACCTAAAAATGTGCGGTACCATCACAGATGTACATCATTTTACGTACCTCAAAGCCCGTCAGTAGACTCATGAAGGCGTCATGCAACCCGCTTTCGGCGGATGAAATCCTTTCCATCACCGTACCCATCAATGTACAGTGTTCTTCCGAGATGGTCGCCCGCCTTAGCAGATCCCTCAGTGCATCTGACCGCATACCAGACGGCGCCGAACTCTTTTGTTTGCTCTCTTCGAGAGCCGGATGCTGGGGACTTCGGGTGACTATAGGATTATCTTCTGGCCTCATCGGATCCGGAGAGTCCGGGGGAGGCGTTTCGCTCTCCATCATCTCCAGAAGAAGGTCCCCTAAAGACGAGCTCCGTTGAGAAGGGCTAAGATCCGAACTGTGAGATAAATGCTTCGGTTATTTTCCTCGGAAGTCAGGCAGAATATCTTTACTATTAAGTATTTTTTGATCACTTACGGCTCGTTAGAGGGCTGATCCCCGCGTGGACTTTGTGCGGCAAAAGCACCCTCCGAGGCAGGACCCTCTGGTGGAGACTTCTTCTCCCGTTTGGAAGCCTTGGTTTCCGGATCTTCAGAGGCAGTCCGCTTCCTTCCCCGAAGCGAGAGAAGGTCAGATTCTTCCCCTTGGTTATCCTCCTTCACGGAGGCGCTCATTCCCTCGGTTGGAATTGGTAGCGATGGGGGCCCACTTTCGACCTCATTATTCCCCCCTTTATCTTCCTTTGAGGGCTCCGGGCAAGGTGCTAGCTCGAGCATCTTTTCCAGTACCGGATTCTCCAAACCCTCAGGAAGGGGGGCCGAACACCAAATCATCTTCGCCTTTCTTAGCCAGTCCTGGTCAAAGAGCGATTTCTCAGAATGAAGTCATGGTAAATGAAAGACGGTGTGTTCGGCTAGAGGATTACTTACTTGGTCGGCGGTACGATTGCTGCTCAGGCCCACGTCCTCGGTAGTATCCGGACACTCTATTTGGGGTCCGAAGAATGATGCGTCAGGCCGAGGAAATTCTGAATAGTGCGTGGCCCTTCTGGGTTGAACTCCCACATGCGGACGGGCCGACGTTTGCAAGGCTGGACTCGACGAACCAGCATGACTTGCACCACCATAACCAGACTGAAATCTCCGTCGAAGAGATCTTGAATGCGGCTTTGCAGTATAGGCATGTTGAGGGAGTCCTGGATTAGGGGGTGTTTGGATAGCCGGACTATACCTTCAGCCGGACTCCTGGACTATGAAGATATAAGATTGAAGACTTCGTCCCGTGTCCGGATGGGACTTTCCTTGGCGTGGAAGGCAAGCTTGGCGATGCGATATTCAAGATCTCCTACCATTGTAACCGACTCTGTGTAACCCTAACCCTATCCGGTGTCTATATAAACCGGAGGGTTGTAGCCCGTAGAGGATCAACTCCATACACAATCATACCATAGGCTAGCTTCTAGGGTTTAGCCTCCTTGATCTCGTGGTAGATCTACTCTTGTACTAGCCATATCTTCAATATTAATCAAGCAGGAGTAGGGTTTTACCTCCATCGAGAGGGCCCAAACCTGGGTAAAACAAAGTGTCCCCAGTCTCCTGTTACCATCCGGCCTAGATGCACAGTTCGGGACCCCCTACCCAAGATCCGCCGGTTTTGACACCAACACATGTCCTTGGCTGGACCCCAACTCAGCCCTCTGCTAATCCATGACATCAGTTGTGGTGGAGGGCCCGAGTGGAAAGCAGGGGCGGCCACCCACTTGGCACTTCTGGGAGCTGTGATCTAAAACCACTCCCGCTGCCGTAATCCGGACACCTCTGGAAAGGAACCCTTTGGCGATGGAGCTCCATCGATTTTACTTATTAATACGCCTCTGCACGCTACGTGCTGCCCCTCAACCATCTTCGGCTTCACGTCAAAGGTCTTGAGCCACAGGCCGAAGTGAGGGGTAATGCGGAGGAAGGCCTCACATACGACAATAAATACCGAGATGTGGAGAAAGGAGTCCGGGGATAGATCGTGGAAATCTAGCCCGTAATAGAACATCAAACCCCTAAAAAAGGGATCTAGGGTGAGGACTAGGCCTCGGAGGAAGTGGGAGATGAACACAACGTCCTCGTTGGGTTCGGGAGTAGGGACGACCTGTCCTCGGGCAGGCAGCCGATGCGAAACCTCGGCGGTCAGGTATCTGGCCTCCCTCAACTTCTTGATATCCTCTTCCATAATGGAGGAGGGCATCCACCGGCCTTGAAGGCTAGATCAGGACATGATTGAAGGTCCGAAGCACCTGAACTGGGCTTTGGGTGTTAGAACTTGAGGCGGGGGAAGGATTCGATTGAGCACGGGAGGGAAAAAAGTAAAAGCCTTGTCCCTTTATAAAGAGGGTGAATATCAAGCGTCCTCCTAGTGGTCGTTTGGGACTTGCCTAAAATCTAGGAGTCCTAGGCACGGTTGGGTTACCCACGACCGTATTGATGAGAATCCCGTAATTAGGGGAACACAATCTCTGCTCTGACAAGACGTGTCAAGGAACTGCCTCGCGTTATGTGTGGAGCTGGTTGAAGAAAAACGGTTCGAATAATCACCGAGCCATGGCCTGACGTCATGTTGCCAAAGCGTGTCATTAGATTAAGATTTGTGGAAATATTATTCTCTCTACGGTGGTATGTGGAATTTATTTTGCAGGGTCGGACACTATCCTGGTATTCAAACTCTTCTGTGATATGTTTGGAGGAGGAACCCGCCTTGCAATGCCGAAGAAAACACTGCACGCCGGACTCATCGACATTGAAGCCTTGTTCAGGGGCTACTGAGGGAGTCTGGGATTAGGGGTCTCCGGACAGCCAGATTATATCCTTTGGTCGGACTAATGGACTATGAAGATACAAGATTGAAGACTTCGTCTCGTGTCCGGATGGGACTCTACTTGGCGTGGAAGGCAAGCTAGGCAGTACGGATATGGATATCTCCTCCTTTGTAACCGACCTTGTGTAACCCTAGCCCCCTACGATGTTTATATAAACCGGAGGGTCTTAATCCGTAGGACACAACAACATACAATCATACCATAGGCTAGCTTCTAGGGTTTAGCCTCTCTGATCTCGTGGTAGATCTAGTCTTGTACTACCCATATCATCAATATTAATCAAGCAGGACGTAGGGTTTTACTTCCATCAACAGGGCCCGAACCTAGGTAAAACATCGTGTCCCCTGCCTCCTGTTACCATCCGCCTTAGACGCACAGTTCGGGACCCCCTACCCGAGATCCGCCGGTTTTGACACCGACACTAGGTTATCCAGCTCCGGGTTATATAGCTCAATATTGAGTTTATTGAGGCTATGAGCCGCCAAAGTGATCTTTTCAAAAACTGGACATTACTATGAGCCTCCATGGATGGGGTTATCAATTCCTGATTTTTTGTAAAGGTTATAAGCTGCTGGGTTGCATCCCGGGGTACAATGGATGTGCATTAAGTCGTCATCACCCAAGAGCCGCCGGGTATTGAACTCTGGATTTACTTGTCAACAGATAAGGTATTCAAATCTTTAATATCCAAATTTGGCTAGATTTTCATTATAATGTTGAATGATTGAGGTTTTCAAACCAAACTATATTATTCAAATCTTGAATAGCCAATATGGCTGGATTTTTATTATGGTTATCAATAACCAGTATTATGATTGAGGATTTCAAAGTTGCTTTAGTGCAATGGTTATCATTTCTTTATCAATAGATATGATTCATTCTACAATGAAAGGAATAGTCCCGAGTCGCTGCAGGCACATGACCAGGCACTTGGGGGATACATTATTCAAATCATGATTATATCAAATATGG
This sequence comes from Triticum urartu, assembly GCF_056163025.1. Lineage (NCBI taxonomy): Eukaryota > Viridiplantae > Streptophyta > Magnoliopsida > Poales > Poaceae > Triticum > Triticum urartu. Next base: position 347,093,980 of record NC_141879.1, on the reverse strand, counting down.
AAGTCCCATGTCGCTGCAAGCATGCACAATGACACTTGGGGGCTATTGCAAAGTCATTTTTTGCTCGCCTTATTGAAGACCTGACTCATCACATCGTAATGAGCTGGCCCTTAGGGTCTACTAATTTCTCCTATCAAAAATTCCAAGTACACAAGCTTTAATCCATTATATTGAAGGGTCTGTTGCTCAGTTGGTAGAGCACAAGGCTCTTAACCTTGTGGTCGTGGGTTCAAGCCCTATCATGGAGGCTACATCATATGATGTTATTTTCAATGAAGTATATATAAAGTCCTAGCTCGGTATTTTCTTGCTGAGCTGGCTCTTGGGGGCTACACGTTGTTGTTCAAGTCTACAGGATCATTTCTACAAAGTCCCTACCCATTATTGCATAATGACCTGGCCCATGGGGGATACACTGGTTGAAGTTTTTATGAGCATAGGGCAATTACAAGTCCCAGGTTGCTGCAAGCATGACAACCCGGCACTTGGGGGCTACATATGTGGAATATTTAGTTTTGACTAGTTTTTGAGATGAACAACCTGGATTTCTTCAAGGTTGTGACATTTATATTGAAGCAAGTCTTAAGCTGTTACTACGCTCCCTTCTTAAGACATGGGGGCTACAAGTGATATGCATATAAGGGAGGTACATTTTCAAGCTTGACATTAGCAACAATTATGACCCGGTGCCATCAATATTTACAAACCGACAATTTTGGCATTGATAAACCGGCAAGTTCTACATCTTCAAGCTAATTGAAAATCAGATGAGTATTTCAAGACCAATATTTTTTAAGCATTGGGAGCTGAATCAAATGTATTATTCTTCACAATATTTCTGTGAGAAACCAATGTCAGCAAATTGATTATGAAGCTGGCCTATTGACCCGGACTTTCTAGAAGAAGGAAATGACAAGGACTTAAGGATGATCAGGTGCCGGCTTACAAGAACTTTTAACCCGGAGCACAACCTGTCAAATTTGTTCTTGTGTTTATTTTGCAGGATTAGTTTAACATGGATAAATCCAAATTAAACTGGGGGCTAATGTCGGGGATAAACCCCATGGAATGACCCGGCCGAATGTATGACCCGACCGGACTTGGCAACTCACTAGTGACCCACCCAGATCTCTCCACTCATTGATGACCCGGCTGAGCCAGGTGACTCATTTGTGACCCGACAGGCGGGTCAGAGGAGCGACATGACCCGAAGGCCAGAAGGTGGTTCAGAGGAGCGACATAATCCTACTAGGACTCCATATGTAACCCGCCCCTCCAACTTATATAAGGAGGGACAGGGCACCCTAAGAGGGACAAGTTCAACAAGTTGACATAGACAAGACAATAGCTCTCGAGAAAGAGGTAGCCAGAGAGCACCCTTGTAATCATGAGCACCATGATCAATATCAATGAAGCATGATGTAGGCTTTTACCTCCACCGTGAGGGGCCGAACCTAGGTAAAAAACCTCGCATCTCTCGTCCCACTCAACCCCTCTCAAGCTACTACGCAGATGCGTTGGCCTCACGACTAAGTCCTCACGCTAGGACATCTGTCGTTACAATTCCACAACACATACCAAACGGAGTCCAAACACAGCAAAACTTTTCAGAGAATTTTTCTGGACCAGAAGACACTTGTTGGGCCAAAGAAGTACCAGAGGGGGGATCCGAGGGGAGCACACCTCACCAGGGCCTACGGGTTCGTAGGAAGTAGCTAGATGACTTCCTCTCTCTCTCTCTTTTGATTCCCAATACAATGGTCTCTTGGGGATCTATTTGATGTAACTCTTTTTGCCGTGTGTTTTTTGGACCCGATGAACTTTGAGTTTATGATCAGATCTTTTATCCATGAATATTATTTGAGTCTTCTTTGATCTCTTTATATGCATGATTATTTGTAGCCTCGTATTTCTTCTTCGAATCTTTGATTTAGTTAGGCCAACTAGATCGATTTTTCTTGCCATGGGATGAGGTGCTTTGTGATGGGTTCGATCGTGCGGTGTTCTTTCCTAGTGACAGAAGGGGCGGCGAGACATGTATCTGACGTTGCTATTAAGGATAACAAGGTGGGGGATATTCCTACATGAATAGATCTTGTCTACGGCATGTCATCGTTCTTATTGCATTACTCCATTTCTCCATGAACTTAATACACTAGATGCATGCTGGCTAACTGTCGATGTGTGGAGTAATAGTAGTAGATGCAGGCAGGAGTCGGTTTACTAATCTTGGACGTGATGCCTATATATTGATCATTGCCTTGGATATCGTCATAACTATTCAATTTTCTATCAATTGCCCCACAGTAATTTGTTTACCCACCATGTGCTATTTCTTAAGAGAAGCCACTAGTGAATTCTACGGCCCCGGGGTCTATTCTTGATCATATTTGCTTTCCGATCTATTATTTGCCACTTTTATTTTCAGATCTATTATTCCAAAAACCCAAAAATACCTTGCTGCAATTTTTATTTGCATCTTTTATTTCACGTTTTATCGAGATCTATTTATCCAATCTATCACCGTTTTATCCCGTCAACTTGACAATTTCTGGTACCGTTACGTGAAGAAGGGATTGACAACCCCTTATAGGCGTCGGGTTGCAAGTATTTGGTTTTTCTGTGCAAGTACCATTTACATAGTGTTTCTTGGTTTTCCTACTGGATGGATACCTTGGTTAAATAACTGAGGGAAATACCTACCGTAGTTGTGCTGCATCATCCCTTCCTATTGGGGGAAATACCGACGTAGTTCAAGCGACATCAAAAGGAATTTCTGGCACCGTTGCCGGGGAGACATCATCAACATCTATCAGGTTCCTAATCACAAATCTCATCTCCTTACAATTTACATTATTTGCCGTTGCCTCTAGTTTTCATCTCCCCCACTTCACAAAAAAATTCGTTTTCTTCGCCCTCTTTTTCGTTCGTCGTTTTCTCGTTAGATCTGTTTTTGTTTGCAATCTTCCTTGTTTTATCATTATGGCTAGTTCTTCCTTTGTTGCATGTACCCCCGAGAATGAGGTTCTTAATTTTAAACAAAGGGGAAGGGAGAATTTAAAAGATGCTTGGTATAAGATTTGCAATGCTCATAATAGATCTATTCGTAAGCAATCTACCATTGTTCTTCTTCGCAATTTTTATGTGGACATAACCACTCGGTATAGATTCATCTTTGATACGATTATCGGCGGGAATTTCTTGATGTGTCCATCTTTGGGTGCTTTCAATGCCATGGGAGATCTAGTTGGTGCACCACCTATCATTAGGAATGAAACAATCTTAAATCTTTAGCATGCTATGCAAAGATTAGATATTGTTGAAAAGAAGATGGCCACCTTAGAACAAATTGAAATTTTCGATAAAAAAGATTCAGAATCTTGCTAATAAATTTGGGTCAAAATCGAGCGATGTCTTCAAATTGTTAACGGAGAAGGAAGTCGTAATTAACAAAAGAATAGAAGAAAGTCCTTCTCGGATTGATAAGTTGGAGGAAAAAATTAGTAACTAAAGCTCGGCTTTTGCTTCTGCTAAAACTATTGAAAAAACTCTCGTAAAAATTAGCGAGATTTCTCAAGTTACAAGGAACAATGGTGAAACCTCTAGTAATAACAAAGAAGATCTTAAGATGATTAGTATTCACCCCGACTTTGTTGAAGTTGTAAACCCTACTTGCAAGAATGAATTCTTCAATCCTATTCCTAGGAGCATTATTATCAAAAATATGCATGCTAAAACTTTTAAAAATTATGGTTGTGTGATTGAGGAATTGGAAACCAAAGATAACAATACTTGAATCTATGAATTATGCCTCGCTATGAGCATAAAACGATAGCGCTTATTGGAAGGCAACCCAATAAATAAATTTTATTTTTTCCTTTCTCTTTCTGTTCTTGAGATTTTACACAATTATGCTACTATTATAATTGTTTTTTATGTTTTTGTTAGTGTTTGTGCCAAGTAAAGCCTTTGGGATTATGTTGGGTAATAGTTGATTTGATCTGGTTGAAAAAAAGAAACTTTTGTGTCAAGTAACATAATTGTTTAGAATCACAAAAGAGACTAAAAATTCTGATTTTTTTACAAAAGATTGATATATAAATTACCTACATTGTCCTAATTTTTCAGAATTTTTGGAGTTACAGAAGTATACGAAGTTTTCAGATTACTACAGATTGTTCGGTTTTTGATAGATTCTGTTTTATTTGCGTTGTGTGCTTATTTTGATGAATCTATGGGTTGTATCAAGGGGTATAAGCCATGGTAAAGTTGGAAAACAGTAGATATAATGCAAAAATAAAATATGTATGGGTTTGCAACAGTACTTAGAGTGGTGATTTGCTTTCTTATACTAAAGGATCTCACTAAGGTTTTGTTGAGTTTTGTGTGATTGAAGTTTTCAAGTTTAGGTGAGATCGCGATGGATGAAGGAATAAGGAGTAAGAAGAGCCTATGCTTGGGGATGCCCCATGGCACCCAAAGTTATTATCCAAAGAGAAACAAGCAACTAAGCTTGGGATGCCCCTGAGTGGCATCCCCTCTTTCTTCTAACGACCATCTGTATGAGGCATCCCCTCTTTCTTCTAACGAACACCGGTATTTTACTTGGAGCTATGTTTGTATTCGTCACATATCATGAGTTTTGCTTGGAGCATCTTGTATTATATGAGTCTTTGCTTTTTTTGCCTTTTAGTTTGTATCATCTATCCTTGCTGGACACACCTACTTGAGAGAGCCAAAATTATGCTATGATTTGTTAGAATTGCTCTCTATGGTTCACTTAAATTTTTTGAGCTATGGAATTGCTCTAGTGCTTCACTTATATCTTTTCGAGCATGGTGTGCTTTAATATTTTTTGAGAAATGCTCTCATGCTTCACTTAGATTTATTTGTGAGTTAGTAAATTTTTGAATAAATTCTCTCATGCTTCACTTACATTATTTTGAGAGATGAATTTTTTATTCTCATGTTCTTCACTTAAATTTGTTTGAGCTATCAAAAGCAACATATGAAATTAGTCCCAAAGTGATAGATATTAAAAAGGGATATAATAAAAACTTCCATGAAGACCATTGGACAAAATAAACTTTATTACTTGTAATAGTTTTGTGATATGATGATAATGATATGTGAGTCATCTTGGTGAGTAAGTATGCTTTAGTAAGTATATTGCTGTTAAGGTTTGTGATTCCCTATGCAAGCATGAAAGTCAATAGTTATGCAATGATATATCCTACTTGTGGTGCATTATTCGGTGTTAGTTATGCTTAATGCTCGCTTATGTGATTTTTTGTTTCTTGGTTGGTTGCTTCTCAATCTATTTACTAGCATCCGCTTGCACTAAGTAGAAATACTACTTGTGCATCCAAAATCCTTAAACCAAGTTTTCACTATGAGTCCCCCATACCTACCTATATGCGGTATTCCCGTGCCATTCTAACCAAATTTGTATGTGCCATCTCTAATTTTCAAAATAGATTTCCTTTTTGTGTGCTCGTACCACTCATGAAGCGGCAGGGGGTGGCCAATATTTTCCATGCTAGATGTGTTATTCTCAAGGTGAGTGTTTATTCACTTGTCATTGCACGAGAGTACGGCGTTAATAGGGATGCCCAGTCCCGAAATGAAAAAACAAATTTACTTTATATTGTAAAAAAATAAATTCCTCGGAAAGTGTTTGTATGGACGGTACCTATGGATACGGCTCGCCGTGGAACGTGAAAGAATGGTGGAAAAAGGAATAAACTTTATTTTCTATTTGGGAACCGCCAATGATATATCTAGCATGTAAAGTGTTGGGAATAACTCAGTCATTTTCGTTGACGGGAAAAGTATGCCTCTCAAAACAAAATATCTCTCAATTTAAGCTTTGAGCTCTGGCACCTCTACAAATCCCTTCTTACCTCTACAAAGGGCCTTTCTATTTACTTTACGCAAAAAATTATAGTCTCCATCTTCTCTTATAAAGCACAAACTAAGGGGCACTATGATACTTGAGCATTCAATGTAGCTAATATGTGAGTGTGTTTCATTAATGGATCAATGATTGAGCATGATGGGCTCGGGATAACATTCTTTAGTGTTGATATTTTGAACGACATGGTTGCTTATTGATATGCTTGAGTATTGAAATATTCATGTCAGAACTAGACTATTTCTTTGAACCATATAAAAGTCCAAATGTCCGTGCTACAAAAGAAAAAGAATATGTGATGAACATGTTAGGCAACATTCCACATCAAAAAAAAATCTGTTTTTATCATTTACCTACTCGAGGACGAGTGGGAATTAAGCTTCGGGATGCTGATACGTCTCCAACGTATCTATAATTTTTGCTTGTTTCATGTTGTTATATTATCATTCTTAGATGTTTTACAATTATTTTATAGCAACTTCATATAATTTTTTGGGACTAACCTATTGACAGAGTGCCCAGTGCCAGTTGTTTTTTGCTTGTTTTTTACTTCGAAGAAAATCAATACCAAACGGAGTCCAAACGCAGCGAACCTTTTCGGAGAATTTTTCTAGACAACAAGACACCTATTGGGCCAAAGAAGTACCAGAGGGGGCTTCAAGGGGAGCACAACCCACCAGGGCGTGCCTGGGGGCCCAAGCGTGCCCAGATGGGTTGTGCCCACCTCAGTGTCCTCCTGCACCGCCTCACTAGTAGAAAACAGGGCTATGGTCCAGGCCGGCTCAGCCCATTAGTCCCGGTTCAGTCTAGTGTTGGGGAACGTAGTAATTTCAAAAAATTTCCTACGCACACGCAAGATCATGGTGATGCATAGCAACGAGAGGGGAGAGTATGATCTACGTACCCTTGTAGATCGCAACGGAAGCGTTGACACAACGTAGAGGAAGTAGTCGTACGTCTTCCCGATCCGACCGATCCAAGCACCGTTACTCCGGCACCTCCGAGTTCTTGGCACACGTACAGCTCGATGACGATCCCCGGGCTCCGATCCAGCAAAGCTTCGGGGAGGAGTTCCGTCAGCACGACGGCGTGGTGACGATCTTGATGTTCTACCGTCGCAGGGCTTCGCCTAAGCACCGCTACGATATGACCGAGGTGGAATATGGTGGAGGGGGGCACCGCACACGGCTAAGGAACGATCACGAAGATCAACTTGTGTCTATGGGGTGCCCCCTGCCTCAGTATATAAAGGATGGAGGAGGAGGAGGCCGGCCAAGGCTATTGGTGCGGCGAGGATGGGAGTCCTACTAGGATTCCAAGTCCTAGTAGGAGTCCATCAAGAGGGGAGGAAGGGAGAAGGAAGTGGAGGAGAAGGAGAGGTGGCCGGCCCCCTTTTCGCTAGTCCAATTCGGACCAAAGGGGAGGGGGGCCGCAGCAGCCCCTTGGCCCTTTCTCCTCTTCCCACTAAAGCCCATCAAGGCCCATTGCTTCTCCCGTAACTACCCGGTACTCCGAAAAATACCCGAATCACTCGGAACCTTTCCGATGTCCGAATATAGTCATCCAATATATCGATTTTTACGTCTCGACCATTTCGAGACTCCTCGTCATGTCCCTGATCTCATCCGGGACTCCGAACTCCTTCGGTACATCAAAAACTCATAAACTCATAATATAACTGTCATCGAAACCTTAAGCGTGCGGACCCTACGGTTCGAGAACAATGTAGACATGGCCGAGACACGTCTCCGGTCAATAACCAACAGCGGGACCTGGATGCCCATATTGGCTCCTACATATTCTACGAAGATCTTTATCGGTCAGACCGCATAACAACATACGTTGTTCCCTTTGTCATCGGTATGTTACTTGCCCGAGATTCGATCGTCGGTATCCAATACCTAGTTCAATCTCGTTACCGGCAAGTCTCTTTACTCGTTCCGTAATACATCATCTCACAACTAACATATTAGTTGTAATGCTTGCAAGGCTTATGTGATGTGCATTACCGAGAGGGCCCAGAGATACCTCTCCGACAATCGGAGTGACAAATCCTAATCTCGAAATACGCCAACCCAACATCTACCTTTGGAGACACCTGTAATGCTCCTTTATAATCACCCAGTTACGTTGTGACGTTTGGTAGCACCCAAAGTGTTCCTCCGGCAAACGGGAGTTGCATAATCTCATAGTCATAGGAACATGTATAAGCCATGAAGAAAGCAATAGCAACATACTAAACAATCGGGTGCTAAGCTAATGGAATGGGTCATGTCAATCAAATCATTCAACTAATGATGTGATCTCGTTAATCAAATAACAACTCTTTTGTCCATGGTTAGGAAACATAACCATCTTTGATTAACGAGCTAGTCAAGTAGAGGCATACTAGTGACACTCTGTTTGTCTATGTATTCACACATGTATTATGTTTCCAGTTAATACAATTCTAGCATGAATAATAAACATTTATCATGATATAAGGAAATAAATAATAACTTTATTATTGCCTCTAGGGCATATTTCCTTCAGTCTCCCACTTGCACTAGAGTCAATAATCTAGATCACATCGCCATGTGATTTAACATCAATAGTTCACATCTTTATGTGATTGGTTCACATCTCCATGTGACTAACACCCAAAGGGTTTACTAGATTCAATAATCTAGTTCACATCGCTATGTGATTAAGACCCAAAAAGTGATCATGTTTTGCTTGTGAGAGAAGTTTAGTCAACGGGTCTGCCACATTCAGATCCGCATGTATTTTGCAAATTTCTATGTCAACAATGCTCTGCATGGAGCTACTCTAGCTAATTGCTCCCACTTTCAATATGTATCCAGATTGAGACTTAGAGTCATCTGGATCAGTGTCAAAACTTGCATCGACGTAACCCTTTACGATGAACCTTTTGTCACCTCCGTAATCGAGAAACATATCCTTATTCCAGTAAGGATAATTTTGACCGCTGTCCATTGATCTAGTCCTAGATCACTATTGTACTCCCTCTCTTAACACAGTGTATGGTATACAATAGATCTGGTACACAGCATGGCATACTTTATAGAACCTATGACTGAGGCATAGGGAATGACTTTCATTCTCTTTCTATCTTCTGCCGTGGTCGGGCTTTGAGTCTTACTCAACTTCACACCTTGTAAAACAGGCAAGAAACTTTTTCTTTGACTGTTCCATTTTGAACTACTTCAAAATCTTGTCAAGGTATGTACTCATTGAAAAAACTTATCAAGCGTCTTGATCTATCTCTATAGATCTTGATACTCAATATGTAAGCAGCTTCACCGAGGTCTTTCTTTGAAAAACTCCTTTCAAACATTCCTTTATGCTTTGCAGAATAATTCTACATTATCTCCGATCAACAATATGTCTTTCACATATACTTTATCAGAAATGTTGTAGTGCTCCCACTCACTTTCTTGTAAATACAGGCTTCACCGCAAGTCTGTATAAAACTATATGCTTTGATCAACTTATCAAACCGTATATTCCAACTCCGAGATGTTTGCACCAGTCCATAGATGGATCGCTGGAGCTTGCACATTTTGTTAGCACTTTTAAGATTGACAAAACCTTCTGGTTGTATCATATACAACTCTTCTTTAATAAATCCATTAAGGAATGCAGTTTTGTTTATCCATTTGCCGGATTTCATAAAATGCGGCAATTGCTAACATGATTCGGACAGACTTAAGCATAGATACGAGTGAGAAACTCTCATCGTAGTCAACACCTTGAACTTGTCGAAAACCTTTTTGCGACAATTCTAGCTTTGTAGATAGTAACACTACTATCAGCGTCCGTCTTTCTCTTGAAGATCCATTTATTTTCTATGGCTTGCCGATCATCGGGCAAATCCATCAAAGTCCATACTTTGTTCTCATACAAGGATCATATCTCAGATTTCATGGCCTCAAACCATTTCGCAGAATCTGGGCTCATCATCGCTTCCTCATAGTTCGCAAGTTCGTCATGGTCAAGTAACATGACCTCCAGAATAGGATTACTGTACCACTCTGGTGCGGATCTCACTCTGATTTACCTACAAGATTCGATAGTAACTTGATCTGAAGTTACATGATCATCATCATTAGCTTCCTCACTAATTGGTGTAGTAGTCACAGGAACAGATTTCTGTGATGAACTACTTTCCAATAAGGGAGCAGGTACAGTTACCTCATCAAGTTCTCTACTTTCCTCCCACTCACTTCTTTCGAGAGAAACTCCTTCTCTAGAAAGGATCCATTCTTAGCAACGAATGTCTTGCCTTCGGATCTGTGATAGAAGGTGTACCCAACTGTCTCCTTTGGGTATCCTATGAAGACATATTTCTCCGATTTGAGTTTGAGCTTATCGAGATGAAACTTTTTCACATAAGCATCGCAACTCCAAACTTTAAGAAATGACAGCTTAGGTTTCTTGCCGAACCATAGTTCACACGGTGTCGTCTCAATGGATTTAGATGGTGCCCTATTTAACGTGAATGTAGCTGTCTCTAATGCATAACCCCAAAACGATAGTGGTAGATCGGTAAGAGACATCATAGGTCGCACTATATCTAATAAAGTACGGTTATGACGTTCGGACACACCATTACACTATGGTGTTCCAGGTGGCGTGAGTAGTGAAACTATTTCACATTGTTTTAATTGAAGGCCAAACTTGTAACTCAAATATTTTACCTCTGCGATCATATCGTAGAAACTTTTATTTTCTTGTCACGATGATTTTCCACTTCACTCTGAAATTCTTTGAACTTTTCAAATGTTTCAGGCTTATGTTTCATCAAGTAGATATACCCATATCTGCTCAAATCATCTGTGAAGATTAGAAAATAATGATACCTGCTACGAGCCTATTCATCGGACCACATACATCAGTATGTATGATTTCCAACAAATCTGTCGCTCGCTCCATTGTTCCGGAGAACGGAGTCTTAGTCATCTTTGCCCATGAGGCATGGTTCGTAAGCATCAACTGATTCATAATCAAGTGATTCCAAAATCCCATCAGCATGGAGTTTCTTCATGCGCTTTACACCAATATGACCTAAACGGCAGTGCCACAAATAAGTTGCACTATCATTATTAACTTTGCTTCTTTTGGCTTCAATATCATCAATATGTGTATTACTACGATCGAGATCCAACGAACCATTTTCATTGGGTGTGTAACCATATAAGGTTTTATTCATGTAAACAGAACAACAATTTATTCTCTTACTTAAATGAATAACCATATTGCAATAAACATGATCAAATCATATTTATGCTCAACGCAAACACCAAATAACACTTATTTAGGTTCAACACTAATCCCGAAAGTATAGGGAGTGTGCGATGATGATCATGTCAATCTTGGAACCACTTCCAACACACATCGTCACTTCACCCTTAACTAGTCCCTGTTTATTACGCAACTCCCGTTTTGAGTTACTAATCTTAGCAACTGAACTAGTATAAAATACTGAGGGGTTGCTATAAACACTAGTAAAGTACACATCAATAACATGTATATCAAATATACTTATGTTCACTTTGCCATCCTTCTTATCCGCCAATCACTTGGGGTAGTTCTGCTTCCAGTGACCAGTCCCTTTGCAGTAGAAGCACTTAGTCTCAGGCTTAGGATCAGACTTGGACTTCTTCACTTGAGCAGCAACTTGCTTGCTGTTCTTTTTGAAGTTCCCCTTCTTCCCTCTGCCCTTTTCTTGAAACTAGTGGTCTTGTCTACCATCAACACTTGATGTTTTTCTCGATTTCTACCTTCATCAATTTCCGCATTACGAAGAGCTTGGGAATCGTTTCCGTTATCCCTTGCATATCATAGTTCATCATGAAGTTCTACTAACTTGGTGATGGTGACTAGAGAATTCTGTCAATCACTATCTTATCTGGAAGATTAACTCCCACTTGATTCAAGCGATTGTAGTACTCGGACAATCTGGGCACATGCTCACTATTTGAGCGATTCTCCTCCATCTTTTAGCTATAGAACTTGTTGGAGACTTCATATCTCTCAACTCGGGTATTTGCTTGAAATATTAACTTCAACTCCTGGAACATCTCATATGGTCCATGACGTTCAAAACGTCTTTGAAGTCCCGATTCTAAGCTGTTAAGCATGGTGCACTAAACTATCAAGTAGTCATCATATTGAGCTAGCCAAACGTTCATAACGTCTGCATCTGCTCCTGCAATAGGCCCGTCACCTAGCGGTGCATCAAGGACATAATTCTTCTGTGCAGCAATGAGGATAAACCTCAGATCACGGATCCAATCCGCATCATTGCTACTAACATCTTTCAACACAATTTTCTCTAGGAACATATCAAAATAAACACAGGGAAGCAACAACGCGAGCTATTGATCTACAACATAATTTGCAAAATACTACCAGGACTAAGTTCATGATAAATTTAAGTTCAATTAATCATATTACTTAAGAACTCCCACTTAGATAGACATCCCTCTAATCCTCTAAGTGATCACGTGATCCAAATCAACTAAACCATGTCCGATCATCACGTGAGATGGAGTAGTTTCATTGGTGAACATCACTATGTTGATCATATCTACTATATGATTCACGCTCGACCTTTCGGTCTCCGTGTTCCGAGGCCATATCTGTATATGCTTGGCTCGTCAAGTATAACCTGAGTATTCCGCGTGTGCAACTGTTTTGCACCCATTGTATTTGAACGTAGAGCCTATCACACCCGATCATCACGTGGTGTCTCAGCACGAAGAACTTTCGCAACGGTGCATACTCAGGGAGAACACTTCTTGATAATTTAGTGAGAGATCATCTTATAATGCTACCGTCAATCAAAGCAAGATAAGATGCATAAAAGATAAACATCACAAGCAATCAATATAAGTGATATGATATGGCCATCATCATCTTGCGCCTGTGATCTCCATCTCCGAAGCACCGTCGTGATCACCATCGTCACCGGCGCGACACCTTGATCTGCATCGTAGCATCGTTGTCGTCTCGCCAATCTTATGCTTCCACGACTATCGCTACCGCTTAGTGATAAAGTAAAGCATTACATCGCGATTGCATTGCATACAATAAAGCGACAACCATATGGCTCCTGCCAGTTGCCGATAACTCGGTTACAAAACATGATCATCTCATACAATAAAATTCAGCATCATGTCTTGACCATATCACATCACAACATGCCCTGCAAAAACAAGTTAGACGTCCTCTACTTTGTTGTTGCAAGTTTTACTTGGCTGCTACGGGCTTAAGCAAGAACCAATCTCACCTACGCATCAAAACCACAACGATAGTTTGTCAATTTGACTCTGTTTTAACCTTCGCAAGGACCGGGCGTAGCCACACTCGGTTCAACTAAAGTTGGAGAGACTGTCGCCCGCAAGCCACCTATGTGCAAAGCACGTCGGGAGAACTGGTCTCGCGTAAGCCTACGCGTAATGTCGGTCCGGGTCGTCTCGTCCAACAATGCCGCCGAACCAAAGTATGACATGCTGGTAGGCAGTATGACTTATATCGCCCACAACTCACTTGTGTTCTACTCGTGCAAATAACATCAAACCATAAAACCTAGGCTCGGATGCCACTGTTGGGGAACGTAGTAATTTCAAAAAAATTCCTACGCACACGCAAGATCATGGTGATGCATACCAACGAGAGGGGAGAGTATGATCTACGTACCCTTGTAGATCGCAACGGAAGCGTTGACACAACGTAGAGGAAGTAGTCGTACGTCTTCCCGATCCGACCGATCCAAGCACCGTTACTCCGGCACCTCCGAGTTCTTGGCACACGTACAGCTCGATGACGATCCCCGGGCTCCGATCCAGCAAAGCTTCGGGGAGGAGTTCCGTCAGCACGACGGCATGGTGACGATCTTGATGTTCTACCGTCGCAGGGCTTCGCCTAAGCACCGCTACGATTTGACCGAGGTGGAATATGGTGGAGGGGGGCACCGCACATGGCTAAGGAACGATCACGAAGATCAACTTGTGTCTATGGGGTGCCCCCTGCCTCAGTATATAAAGGATGGAGGAGGAGGAGGCCGGCCAAGGCTATTGGTGCGGCGAGGATGGGAGTCCTACTAGGATTCCAAGTCCTAGTAGGAGTCCATCAAGAGGGGAGGAAGGGAGAAGGAAGTGGAGGAGAAGGAGAGGTGGCCGGCCCCCTTTTCCCTAGTCCAATTCGGACCAAAGGGGAGGGGGGGCGCAGCAGCCCCTTGGCCCTTTCTCCTCTTCCCACTAAAGCCCATCAAGGCCCATTGCTTCTCCCGTAACTACCCGGTACTCCGAAAAATACCCGAATCACTCGGAACCTTTCCGATGTCCGAATATAGTTGTCCAATATATCGATTTTTACGTCTCGACCATTTCGAGACTCTTCGTCATGTCCCTGATCTCATCCGGGACTCCGAACTCCTTCGGTACATCAAAAACTCATAAACTCATAATATAACTGTCATCGAAACCTTAAGCGTGCGGACCCTACAGTTCGAGAACAATGTAGACATGGCCGAGACACGTCTCCGGTCAATAACCAATAGCGGGACCTGGATGCCCATATTGGCTCCTACATATTCTACGAAGATCTTTATCGGTCAGACCGCATAACAACAGACGTTGTTCCCTTTATCATCGGTATGTTACTTGCCCGAGATTCGATCATCGGTATCCAATACCTAGTTCAATCTCGTTACCGGCAAGTCTCTTTACTCATTCCTTAATACATCATCTCACAACTAACATATTAGTTGTAATGCTTGCAAGGCTTATGTGATGTGCATTACCGAGAGGGCCCAGAGATACCTCTCCGACAATCGGAGTGACAAATCCTAATCTCGAAATACGCCAACCCAACATCTACCTTTGGAGACACCTGTAATGCTCCTTTATAATCACCCAGTTACGTTGTGACGTTTGGTAGCACCCAAAGTGTTCCTCCAGCAAACGGGAGTTGCATAATCTCATAGTCACAGGAACATGTATAAGCCATGAAGAAAGCAATAGCAACATACTAAACGATCGGGTGCTAAGCTAATGGAATGGGTCATGTCAATCAGATCATTCAACTAATGATGTGATCTCGTTAATCAAATAACAACTCTTTTGTCCATGGTTAGGAAACATAACCATCTTTGATTAACGAGCTAGTCAAGTAGAGGCATACTAGTGACACTCTGTTTGTCTATGTATTCACACATGTATTATGTTTCCGGTTAATACAATTCTAGCATGAATAATAAACATTTATCATGATATAAGGAAATAAATAATAACTTTATTATTGCCTCTAGGGCATATTTCCTTCATCTAGAACCGGGACCAATGTGGGCATTGGTCCCGGCTCGTGAGCCCAGGGGGTCGGCCGGGCCACGTGGGCCATTGGCCCCGGTTCGTCTGGAACTTTTGGTCCCAGTTGGTGGGATGAACCGGGACCAATGGGCCTCGCTCCTGGCCCACCACCATTGGTCCCGGTTGGTGGCTTGAACCGGGACCAAAGGCTTCCCTTTAGTCCCGGTTCATGTCATGAACCGGGACCAATGAGGTGCCTATATATACCCCCTCGCGCAAGAGCAGAGCACAGTGCTCTGTTTTTTCTGGCCGAGGGGGAGAGGGCTTTGTGGTGCTCTAGCTCACCTCCTATGCACATGAGGTGTTCGATGGAATGCCCGAGCCACACTACTTAACCTTTCTCCTCTCGAAGCTCGACCTCCAAGCTCCATTTTCCTCGAGATTTGTCTAGATTTAGCGGTCCGTCACGCCCCGTCCCCGTCTTCACCGCCGTCGATCACCCGCGCCGATCTCATCGCCGACACCACCGTGGTGAGCCTCTTGTTCTTATCTTCTTTCTGGAAGGAAAAATATTCTTACTTGTATGTTTAGATAGATACCTGTATCATTTTCTTACATTTATTATTGCATCTTATATAGTGCGATGGTTTTGGTATCCGCCCCCGTCGGCCCTCGTCCTGTCTATGATTCGGATTTGGTATGTATATTATCTTTATAACTATTGGTTCATTTATTGTTTATGAAAATTATGCCGACCAACGTGACATAGATTTTATTTATCTAGGATGTATGTGAATCGGAAATGCCAACCGAACCTATTGTCGAGAGGTTAAATTTAGTTGAAGAAGAAAACAATTTGTTGAAGGAAAAAATAAAAAAAAATTGAGGAGGAGAAGATGATATTGGAGTTGCATGTTGCGGATGTCGTCGATGATCACAAGATCAAGATGGATGCAATGCGCTTGAAGATTAGAAATATTGGAAAATATGCCATTCATACTGAGGCTTGGTATCATTATGCCGTTGGATCAATTGTTACCTTGGTTGCGATTATGATCGCATTTGTTTTCGCATTGAAATGTTTTACATAGTTTCAATGTATGGTTTAATTAATTAGATGCTCTGGAGAGCTATATGTTGTTAGATGAGAACTATGTATGCACTTTGGTTTTAATGTGATGATGAACTTCTATTAATTTGGACACTTAATTATATATAATGCACGCAGATGAACCGACAATGGATGTACGGTGACAGACACACCCGCGAGTACATTAAGGGCGTGCATGAGTTTCTCGATGCGGCTGAGGCAAACAAGCAGAATGGTTTTATGTGTTGTCCATGCACTGAATGTGGGAATACGAGGTCTTACTCTAACCGGAAAATCCTTCACTCCCACCTGATTTACAAGGGTTTCATGCCACACTATAATGTTTGGACGAGGCACGGAGAAATAGGGGTTGTGATGGAAGACGGCGAAGAAGAAGACTACGATGACAACTATGTGCCCCCTGAATACGGTGATGCTGCAACGGGGGGAGCTAGTGAAGATCAAGAGGAACCAGATGATGTGCCCAATGATGCTGCAACGGGTGAAGCTGCTGAAGATCAAGAGGAACCAGACGATGTGCCCGATGATGATGATCTCCGCCGGGTCATTGTCGATGCAAGGACGCAATGCATTAGTCAAAAGGAGAAGCTGAAGTTCGATCGCATGTTAGAGGATCACAAAAAAGGGTTATACCCCAATTGTGAAGATGGCAACACAAAGCTCGGTACCGTACTGGAATTGCTGCAGTGGAAGGCAGAGAATGCTGTGGCTGACAAAGGATTTGAGAAGCTACTGAAAATATTGAAGAAGAAGCTTCCAAAGGATAACGAATTGCCCGACAGTACATACGCAGCAAAGAAGGTCGTATGCCCTCTAAGATTGGAGGTGGAGAAGATACATGCATGCCCTAATGACTGCATCCTCTATCGCGGTGCATACAAGGATCTGAACGCGTGCCCGGTATGTGGTGCGTTGCGGTATAAGATCAAACGAGATGACCCTGGTGATGTTGACCGCGAGCCCCTCAGGAAGAGGGTTCCTGCGAAGGTGATGTGGTATGCTCCTATAATAACATGGTTGAAACGTCTGTTCAGAAACGAAGAGCATGCCAAGTTGATGCGATGGCACAGTGAGAACCGAAAGAAAGATGGGAAGTTGAGAGCACCCGCTGACGGGTCGCAGTGGAGAAAAATCGAGAGAAAGTACTGGGATGAGTTTGCAAAGGACCCAAGGAATGTATGGTTTGCTTTAAGCGCGGATGGAATTAATCCTTTCGCGGAGCAGAGCAGCAATCACAGCACCTGGCCCGTGACTCTATGTATGTATAACCTTCCTCCTTGGATGTGCATGAAGCGGAAGTTCATTATGATGCCAGTTCTCATCCAAGGCCCTAAGCAACCCGGCAACGAAATTGATGTGTACCTAAGGCCATTAGTTGAAGAACTTTTACAGCTGTGGAATGGAAACGGTGTACGTACGTGGGATGAGCACAAATAGGAGGAATTTAACCTTAAGGCATTGCTGTTCGTGACCATCAACGATTGGCCCGCTCTCAGTAACCTTTTAGGACAGACAAACAAAGGATACCACGCATGCACGCACTGTTTAGAGGACACTGAAAGTATATACCTGGACAAATTCAGGAAGAATGTGTACCTGGGCCATCGTCGATTTCTTCCGACCAACCATCAATGTCGAAAGAAAGGCAAGCATTTCAAAGGCGAGGCAGATCACCGGAAGAAGCCCGCCATGCGCACCGGTGATCACGTGCTTGCTATGGTCAATGATTTACACTACGTAATCTTTGGAAAGGGTCCCGGTGGACTAGCTGTTCGGAATGACGCTGAGGGACACGCACCCATGTGGAAGAAGAAATCTATATTTTGGGACCTACCCTACTGGAAAGACCTAGAGGTCCGCTCCTCAATCGACGTGATGCACGTGACGAAGAACCTTTGCGTGAACCTGCTAGGCTTCTTGGGCGTGTATGGGAAGACAAAAGATACACCTGAGGCACGGGAGGACCTGCAACGTTTGCACGAAAAAGACGGCATGCCTCCGAAGCAGTATAAAGGTCCTGCCAGCTACGCTCTTACGAAAGAAGAGAAAGAAATCTTCTTTGAATGCCTGCTCAGTATGAAGGTCACGACTGGCTTCTCGTTGAATATAAAGGGAATAATAAATATGCCAGAGAAAAAGTTTCAGAACCTAAAGTCTCATGATTGCCACGTGATTATGATGCAACTACTTCCGGTTGCATTGAGGGGGCTTCTACCGGAAAACGTCCGATTAGCCATTGTGAAGCTATGTGCATTCCTCAATGTAGTCTCTCAGAAGGTGATCGATCCAGAAATCGTACCAAGGCTAAGGAGTGATGTGGCGCAATGTCTTTTCAGTTTCGAGCTGGTGTTCCCACCATCCTTCTTCAATATCATGACGCACGTCCTAGTTCATCTAGTCGACGAGATTGTCATCCTGGGGCCCGTATTTCTACACAATATGTTCCCCTTTGAGAGGTTCATGGGAGTCCTAAAGAAATATGTCCGTAACCGCGCTAGGCCAGAAGGAAACATCTCCATGGGCCATCAAACAGAGGATGTTATCGGGTTTTGTGTTGACTTCATTCCTGGCCTTAACAAGATAGGTCTCCCTAAATCGCGGTATGAAGGGAGACTGACTGGAAAAGGCACTCTTGGAAGAGACTCAATAATATGCAGGGACGGATATTCTTGGTCTCAAGCACACTACACAGTTCTACAGAACTCTACCTTGGTGACCCCGTATGTCGATGAACACAAGAACAGTCTGCGCTCCAAACACCCGGAGCAGTGCGACGACTGGATTACATGTGAACACATCAGGACTTTCAGCAGTTGGTTGGAAACACGTCTCAGAGGTGACAACACTGTTTGTGATGAGTTGTACTTGTTGTCCAGGGGACCATCTTTGACTGTATTGACTTACAAAGGATACGAGATAAATGGGAATACATTTTACACGATCGCCCAAGATCAAAAGAGCACCAACCAAAACAGCGGTGTCCGCTTTGATGCAGCAACCGAGAGCGGAAAGGACACATATTATGGTTACATAGTGGACATATGGGAACTTGACTACGGACCTGATTTTAAGGTCCCTTTGTTTAAGTGCAAATGGGTCAATTTGTTAGGCGGCGGGGTACAGGTAGACCCACAGTACGGAATGACAACAGTGGATCTGAAAAATCTTGGGTACACTGACAAACCGTTCGTCCTAGCCAATGATGTGGCACAGGTTATCTATGTGAAGGACATGTCTACCAAACCGAGAAAAAGAAAAGATAAGGAAGCGAATACATCATACGATGAGCCAAAGCGCAACATAGTTCTTTCAGGAAAAAGGGACATCCTGGGAGTGGACGGCAAGACAGACATGTCTGAAGATTATGAAAAGTTTCATGAAATTCCTCCCTTCAATGTCAAGGCTGACCCAAGCATCCTGATAAACAATGAAGATTATCCATGGTTACGGCGCAATAAGCAAATGACACAAGCGAAGAAAAAGCGAAGACTTTCTCCCGCAACTATTATGATGATACCATGCCAAATTTGTAACAGACGAACATGCTACCATTGTCCGTTTTGTACATGCACATGCTATGTGGGTGAAATTATGATACCATCCCAACTTTCAACTTTTTCAGAGTTCATTTGAAATGCTTTCATGTCTTATGGTTTGAAACTTTGATACTTCGAAAGTGATTGTCCATTTTGTACACGAAGTGCATCAAGTTTTTGTCATAACCCTCTCTACTTTTTGGAACATGCTATGTGGGTGAAATGATGATACCATGCCAACTTTCAACCTTTTCACAGTTCATTTTGAAATGCTTTCCAATTTCGGAGTCATTTAGCTCAAAGAATGAATTAATAGCAAATAGAATGAACTACAAAACTTTTATGAAAATAAAAACAATCAATTAAAATATTATGTTATGATCAACTAAAATAAAACTATAATATTCTTCAATAGCAAAAAGAATATAATTTTTGTGACCTAAAATCAAACTATAAGTATTTAATTGTAAGTAGAAAAAAATTCTATTTTTCTAGTAAAGTTATTCATAAACTAGTGATTCACACAAATTTTTAAAAATTCAAATTTAAACTATTCAAAATTTAAACTAATGGCACTAACAGAAAGTTTATAATTTTTGTGACCTAAAAGGAAAAAGAAATCACTAAAAAACTGTAAGTATTTAGTTGTAAGTAGAAATAAAAAAATAAAAAACCAAAAAAATGTAGAAATAAAAAATAAAAAACCAAAAAAAATGCCTCCTACTGGGCCTCCACGGCCTGAATACGACTAGAAACCCTACATGGGCCAGGATTCAGGCCTGCAGAAGGCCCAATAGGCCCACATGCAGTAGCAAGTTTAGGCCCGAAAGCCTGCATTAGAGAGGAGCTCGAATGGGGAGGCACACCCGCTCTTATAAACCAGTGCCGGCGCCCTTCAGCTAGCGATGTGGGACTAAACTTTTGGGCGCGGGGCAGCAAAGGCCATTGGTCCCGGTTGGTAGCACCAACCGGGACTAAAGGGGGCATTGGTCCCGGTTCCTGGCACCAACCGTGACCAATGCCCCCCTTTAGTCCCGGTTGGTGCGACCAACCGGGACCAAAGGCCGCCGCTTCCCGCCCTTTCGGCTATTGAAAATTGGCCTTTGGTCCCGGTTCGTGGCACCAACCGGGACCAAAGAGGGGCATTAGTCCCGGTTGGTGTCACGAACCGGGACCATTGCTCTACCTATATAAGCTAACAGTTGTGAAATTTTGGCCAACCGCTCCCATTCGCCCCCAGGCCGTTCGTCGTCGTCGTCGCCGCCCCGAGCCCGTCGTCGCCCCGCGCCCGCCGCGCACCGCCCCGAGCCCGTCGTCGCCCCGCGCCGCCCCTTACCTGACCCCGTCGCCATCGTCGTCGCCCCGCGCCCGCCGCCGTCGCCCCGCCCCGTCCCCGAGGCCGTTGTCGAGCCCGTCGTCGCCCTGCCCCATCCCCAAGCCCGCTCCGCCCCGTCCCCGAGCCCGCCCCGTCCCCGCGCCGTCGCCCCGCCCCGTCCCCGTGCCGTCGCCCCGCCCCGTCCCCGAGCCCGTCGTCGCCCCGCCCCGTCCCTGAGCCCGGCCCGCCGCGCGCCGCCCCTTCCCTGACCCCGTCGCCGTCGCCGCGCGCGCCGCCCCTTCCCCAACCCCGTCGCCGTCGCCCCGACCACACGCCGCCACTTTCGGTCCGGCCGCCGGCGCCCTTTTTATCACTGATTTTAGGTTGATGATATGATGATGTTGATGATATGATGATGTTTTTTTCTGTTGTTGATATGATGATGTTTTTTTTTCTGTTGATGATATGATGATGTTTTTTTTCATATATGCATTTTTTCATATATGTACTAATTTTTTTAAGTTGTTAGTAGATATCAATTTTAGGTTAGTGCATTTTATCACTGATTTTAGGTTAGTTGATTGATTTAGTGTATTTTATGTTTGTTGCATTTTAGGTTAGTGCATTTTATGTTAGTGGAGAGGAAGAAGGAGAAGACGAGGAGAGGAAGAAAAGGAAGAGGAGAAGAAGAAAGGAATAGAGGAGAAGAAGAAAAAATAGAAATTTTTTTCTATTTTTTCTTCTTCTCCTCTATTCCTTTCTTCTTCTCCTCTTTTTTTTCTTCTTTTTTTTCGCTTCTCCCCCTCCCGATAGGAAAGTTCTATATAGAAAGTTACAATTTTAGAAGATTTTTATATATGCAAAAGTTACAATTTTAGAAAAAGAAGGATAGGAAAGAAGAAAATAAGAAGAGGAAAGAAAGAAGAAGCGGAGAGGAAAAGAAGAGGAGAAATAAATAAGAAGAAGAAAAAAGAAGAAAAAGAAGAGGAGAAGAAGAAAGGAATAGTGGAGAAGAAGAGAAAATAGAATATATTCTATTTTCTCTTCTTCTCCACTATTCCTTTCTTCTTCTCCTCTTTTTCTTCTTCTTTTTTTCTTCGATCTTCTCCTCTAGCTATTCCTTTCTTCTTCTCCTCTATTTTCTTCTTCTTCTTCTTCTTCGGGTCGAGGGTCGAGGGTTCCAGCAGGGTCGTCTAGGGGTCGAGGGTTCCAGGGTTGTCGAGGGTTCGAGGGGTCGAGGATCGCCGAGGGGTCGAGAGAGGTTTCCTAGTGTCAAAGTATTGAAGAAATCCATGCCTTCATCATTAGCCGGAAGTAATCAGGGCATGTTGGTACGAAGTTCTGCAAAGTTGTTCTAGAATGGAGTCCTGGATAGAATAATCCACCTTTTGGTACGAATTCAGCAAAGGCCTTCCAAATAGCGATATTCGGAAGGCTCTTTCTGAACTTTGTACCAAAAAGCGAATTATCCTATCTGGGACTCCGTTCCAGAACAACTTTGAAGAGCTTCGTACCATCATGCACATGTTACTTTCGCCTAATGATGAAGACATGGTTTTGTTGAATCCTTTGACACTAGGCAACCTCCCGACCCCTCGGCGATCCTCTCGAACATGAGAGGAAGAAGAGGATAAAAAAAGAAGAGGAAGAAGAAAAAAAAGAGGAGAAGAAAGAATAGAGGAGATTCTTCTCCTCTATTCTTTCTTCTCCTCTTTTTTTTCTTCTTCCTCCTCTTTTTTTATCGGGAACGAGGGTCGTCGAGGGACATAGATGTAGTGTCGTCGTTGTCGATATATACCCCCTCCCGATAGCTTACTATGATTAGGTAGCTAGTTCTACGTTTGGCACTAATATATCCATCTGTCATGTTTGAATAATAATTGCCATGTTGTAAATATTTGTAGAAACTATGGACACCGCCCTAGACGAAGCAACAAAATAAGCGTTGTTGAGGGACATAATCGCAGGAGGAAGTGATGCCATCTCGTTGTTTCTCAACGAAACCGATGGTCTGGAAGGAGAGGGTGAACAAGCTGGCTACGGTGACCTAATGCCGGTGCAAGAAGAAGAACATGAGGACGGCTCCGGTGACCCAATGCCGGTGCAAGAAGGAGACCGTGATGACGGCTCCGGTGACCGAACCGAGTCCGGCCAGGTATATATATTAGTTAAGCCTATGCTGACTAGCTGATTGATGCATTCATTGTTTTGGTATGTACACATATTAATTAAGTCTTTGTTCTTTTTTCTAGCCCTCCGAATCGAGCACAACTTCGGTAAAGAGACGAGGCCCGAAGAAAAATTGAGCTCGGATGAAAAGTTTGAGATCATAGCAATCGCGCCCGACGGCCAACCTATTGAACCCCTCCGGACAAAGAGTGCATTTGTTGCTCAGTGCGGGGTTCTGGTTAGGGACAAGATCCCGATAAGCATCCAGCAATGGTTTAAGCCGGCTACAGAAGACCCTGGGGTGTCTTATGTCAATGATATGCAGAAAAATGATCTTTGGACTGAGCTGAAGTCAAATTTCACCCTACCGCCTGAGGATAATCCAGAGAACCCAGTTAAAGAGAAATTAATCAAGTCTTTTGCTCTGAAGAGGATGGCAGAACTATTCAGGAGGTGGAAGAAAGAGCTGAATAATTTTTTTGAAAATAATGAGACACCAGAATTCAAGGGCAGATATGAGAAGATCAGAGATCACTGGCCCGCATTTGTGGCCCACAAGACATCAGAAAAGAGTAAGAAGATGTCGGCGACAAACAAGCAAAATGCTGCAAAGAAGAAGCTTCACCATTGCACGGGGTCAGGTGGCTACCTCGTAGCCCGGCCTAAGTGGTCCAAGACTGAGAATGATCTGGTTCATAAAGGGATCGAACCAGAGACAATTAACTGGCCAGACCGTTGCCGGACTTGGTTCTTCGGGGCTGGCGGAACCCTGGACCCTGTAACAGGGAAGTGCATTTGGACGAACGATCAAATGGACATACCAGTCAGTAAGCTTAAGCAGTATATCGAAGCAGCGCAGGAAGGGACGTTCTTTCCAGACAGAGAGAACGACGAGCTCACAATGGCCCTCGGGAATCCGGAGCACCCTGGACGGACACGAGGCACGCCAGGCTCCATTCCGTGGAAGGTTGGGTTTCCGGACGCAGGCGGTTACAAATCCCATGAGAGGAGGAAAAAAGTGCAGCAGACCCAAATACAGGCGCTGCAAGCAAGGGTAGACGCGATAGAGGAACGAGAAGCAAATCGCAACAAACGTATTTCCGAAGCCTCCCCCGAAGCTACCCCGCCATCTTAGCGCAGAAGCAGCGTGGCTTCCACCGAGATGCTTCAGCTGGAGCATGCCTTGACGGCTCCTGCCAGCTGTCCCGTGGATGCTATAACAGAGTCTCAAAATTGCCACCTTATGACGCAATGGATGAATTT
Organism: Triticum urartu; assembly: GCF_056163025.1. Taxonomy (NCBI): domain Eukaryota; kingdom Viridiplantae; phylum Streptophyta; class Magnoliopsida; order Poales; family Poaceae; genus Triticum; species Triticum urartu. Next base: position 347,069,358 of record NC_141879.1, on the reverse strand, counting down.
GAAGGTCAAGGCGGCTGTTGGCTCTGTTTATCCTACTGAACCCGGCGCAACTTTTCACTGCCGGCCGATTCCAGAAGGATATGCTAGGGTGATGGTGGATGAGATAACGGAAGGATTTGAGGACCTCCAGCTTGACCACCCTACCGGTGAAGGGGAGACTCGGCTGGGGTCTGCTCTGAAGACTCCATGCCTATGGCGGAAGGAGCTCATCAACCTTCCGAACTGGACGCCACCGCCTCCTCCTCCTCCTCCGGCGAGTCAGGGCACTCCGCCTCCACCACCTCCTCCTCCGGCGAGTGACGATCAGGGCCCTCGGCCGGCTCCTTCTCCGGCGCGTGGCGGCACTCCGCCTCCTTCTCCGCCTGCGCCGACGCTCCCGAGTAGCCAGCCTCCTCCTTCTCCGCCTCGTCAGCAAGGGCGGAAGAGACCTGCCACCGCTCCAGCTGCTCCGGCGCGTCGTAGTCCTTCTCCTCCGCCTCTTAAGCAAGTAAAGAAGACAACCGCTCCGTCTGCTTGGTCGGCGTCTAGCAGTACAACCAGAGGCGGGAGGACATACAGATTCGGTCCTTCTCTGAAGACTCCAGAGAAGTTACCATATGAGAGGACCCTAGAGGAGAACGCCGAGATCGCGCGAGAAGAAGTGAGGAACTTCTTTGAAGGGGTGAAAGCAAAGAAACATCCACCTCCGGAGGAGAAGGTAGATCGGGTGAAAGTGAAGCGCACTCTGGCTGCCCTGACAAAACCACCGAAGTCTGATCCGCCGAAAGGAAACTATGAGCGCATTATTGGAAAGGAATTTGCCGAAGCGGAGCGGTCGGGAAGTACTGTCAGTGATCAAAGGCTGAAAGAACGACGAGCTAGGAAACAAAATGCCTAGCTCGGCGAACAAGCGAACCAATCGTGCCCCCCGCTAAAGGTGCCTAGCCACAACGTCGCTACTGATCCGAGGATGGTGCCCGGTTATAGCAATCTTGCAGATTACCTGCCCGACGAAGTACATTATGAACCCATGGACGTGCAGATACAAAGATACGAGAACGGGAAGCCTCTCGTCAAAGATGAAAGATCTCTATCAACGATGATGCGAAGATTGCATGATTGGTACTTGAAAATCTGCAGAGACTCTGGGGGGAGGAGTACTTTGTATGTGAAAGTTAAAAAGGAGCATGACCTCGTTGGAATTGATCTGTTGCCTGTTCCATTTGAGGAGTTCCATCAGTTTTTCAATCAATTGGCCCTCGATAAAACAACGGTCGCCTGCTACTGTCTGTAAGTAGTACTACTTCTGTCATTAAGTTTCTCTATATAGCTTAGCTCTTTCATTGCATGTATTTATAATCATCCTCACTATATTATGCAGATTGAAGATCGCCGAATTGAAGAAAAGACAAGTCGGTGATATTGGGTTCATTAACACATATCTCATAGATGCAACTCAGGTTAAACTTCATGCCGCAGCTACCGAGGCCAACTTGCTACGATCGTTCGTAATAAATCAAAACAAAGATATAATACTCTTTCCTTACAACTTCAGGTGAGTGTTACAGTCTTGTGCGTATTCGGTTTCCCTTATATATTAGTCAAGGCTATAGTAATGTAATTCATGAGTTATGCATGTGTGTGCAGTTTCCACTATATTCTCCTAGAGATTAATCTTGAGCAGGGAGTAGTAACCGTCTTGGACTCTAAACGAAAAGATCCCCAGGAGTATGCGGACATGACTGAAATCCTCAAGAAGTAAGTTAAATCGATCATTATCCACCATATCAGCAACTTTGTTCATTTCCTGATATCAAGTAATTGTTTTCTTTGTCCGGCAGGGTTTGGAGAAAATTCACCAAAACAGTTCCGGGACTGCCGAAGGAGCTGGAATTTAGACACCTGGAAGTAAGTACTATAGTAGCATGTTCCGCGCATCTCCTAGTGATTCAAGCGCTAGTTTCATCAATACCATTTAGCATTCTTGCTTATCAGTTTGATTGACCTCTATTTCTTGTAAAGTGGTTGTGGCCGGAACAAGGGAATGATTTCTGTGGATACTACATCTGCGAGTCCATCCGCCACACGACCTGTGAGCGGGGCGGGTACTCTAACGAACAATATGAAGTACGTAAATAACAACATTCACAATTTTATTTTATTACCATCATTTGTGTTGAGTTTCATTCATTTATATATATATATATATATGTGTGTATTGACCCCCTTCTTCAAATTAGATGTTTCGGAAGCGGGATGAACTCCTAGCACCAGCTCGCATGCGAGCAATTCAAGAGGAATTGGTGGCATTCTTTCTTGACCACGTGATCCCTGAAGACGGAGAATTCTATGTGGACCCTGAGTCCGTATGATTATATTTGTAAGAGATAATTATTGTATATATGTAGCCGATAGTGTCAGATAGATATACGAGAACTTGTTGTTCGACCAATCTCTCGGAGAAGGAGAGGTGGTCGATATCACTTCTCTCTGTATGCATATATGTTCATGACGATCTTCTGTTTCCTTCGTTTGCTTACTAGCTAGCTAGCGTGTCTAGTCCTCTCTATACGTATGTATAGTACGTAGCGTCGACCAAGCATGGACATAACAGAGGACACTTCTCTCTATTAATTATAGCTAGCTAACACAATATATGAAACACCTAAATTAACCCCCAAAAACCCCCAACCCCCCCCCCTTTCAAAAAAAACAAAAACCCCAGCCACAGAAGTGCTGACGCGTGGATGCCTATTGGTCCCGGTTGGTGCCACCAAACGGGACCAAAGGGTCTCCTGACTGGGCTCTGCGCACTGCCCACGTGGAGGGCCTTTAGTCCCGGTTCTGGATTGAACCGGGACTAAAGGGGGGAGGTATTAGTACCGACACTTTAGTCCCGGTTCCGGAACCGGGACTAAAGGCCCTTACGAACCGAGACTATAGGCCCTTTTTCTACCAGTGCCTCTTCGCCCTATAAATGCCCAGATATTCCAGAAACCCTAGGGGAGTCGACGAAACACAATTCTAGCCGCTGTAAGTTCCAGAACCACAAGATCCAGCCTAAACACCATCACAGAGGGGTTCATCATCCTCATTGGTGCCTCTTCGATGATGCATGAATAGTTCATCATAGACCTAAGGTTCCGTAGGCAGTAGCTAGATGGCTTCCTCTCTCTCTCTTTCTATTCTCAATACAATGGTCTCTTGGAGATTTATTTGATGTAACACTTTTTGCAGTGTGTTTGTTGGGATCCGATGAACTTTGAGTTTATGATTAGATCTTTTATCCATGAATATTATTTGATTCTTCTTTGATCTCTTATATGCATGATTAGCCTCGTATTTCTTCTTTGAATCTTTGGTGTAGTTAGGCCAACTAGATCGATTTTTCTTGCCATGGGAAGAGGTGATTTGTGATGGGTTCGATCGTGTGTTGTTCTTTCCGAGTGAAAGAAGGGGCAGCAAGACACGTGTGTATCATTGCTATTAATGATAACAAGATGGGGGCTATTTCTACTTGAATAGATCTCGTCTACATCATCTCATCATTCTTATTGCATTACTCCATTTCTCCATCAAGTTAATACACTAGATGCATGATGGATGCTGCCTCTTGAGCTTGCGTTGGTTTTTTCCCTTGAAGAAGAAAGGGTGATGCAACAGAGTAGAGTAAGTATTTCCCTCAGCTTTTAAGAACCAAGGTATCAATCAATTAGGAGACAACGCACAAGCCACCGCACACCTGCACAAACAAACACCAACTGGCACCCAATGCGACAAAGGGGTTGTCAATCCCTTCACGGTTATTTGCAAAGTGAGATCTAATATAGATGGATAAACGGTAAAGTAATATTTTTGGTTTATGGAACGGAAAGTAAAAGATCGCAAAGAAAGTAAATAGGAAACTAAAATTGTAGATCGGAAACATATATGATGGAAAATAGACCCGGGGCCATAGGTTTCACTAGAGGCTTCACTACAAAAAAATACACTTGTATGATGATACGTGTTTGTCACATTAGGTCATGTTTTTTGTCATGCATGTACAACCATGATGATTTTATGACAGAATCAAGATAGTCATACATGTGCTATCATAGCAGTGTCCACTTCCATGATGATAAATCGCGCGTCATAGAACTGCTTTCGTCAAGGGTGACCGACACGTGGCATCCACCGTAACGGGTCGCCGTTAAGCTATCGGGTCCGGTTTTGGATCCGATAACCCGTTAACAGCCCGGACCAATGGGAATTTTCCACGTGTAAAATTCTGATTCGCCAGAGGAAACACATGTCAGCTCGTCAGTGGGTCGGATAGGCGCCTATGATATGTCGACACGTGTGATGGCCCACCACTGGCCCATTTAGCTTATAAAGGCCGGCCCATTTGACTTGGTCAAAAGTTCACAGGCTGGCCCATGAAAAGCCTGTTAATGGTCTCTTTGCAAATAGCCCACTTTACGGCCCGGCCTGTTAGGGCCTACCCGAAATCGGCCCAACAACGTCATGTGGGTCGTCTAATATAACACCAGCCCGTTTCACTTTCAGCCCATGTATGGCCCACGACGTCTTTCGACCCATATGAGGCCTTTCGTATCTTTAGTCCCTTTAGAGGCCCACGGTGACTCTAGCCCATAATGAACAGTAAATTCTTTGTACCCATTAACGGCCCACGATTCACATGGGCCGTTTCCATCCCGTGTTAGCTTACGGCCTATAGACGGCCCATACGTTCTTGGGATCCTTTCCGGCCCTTGATTACTTCCGGCCCATTATTGGCCTGTTACTCTAATGGGCCAAATTCGGCCCGTGGCTAGAGTCGGCCCGTTTGTGGCCTGTTAACCCGTTGTGTCGTTTCCAGCCCGTCCTATATTCTGGCCCGTAACGACCCATTATGCCTGTGACAGAATTAAGCCTTTGCTATCCTCCGACCTGTTAATGGCCCGTTACCATGCTGGGTCGATACCAATTACGCCCGTTTACGGCCCATGTAGGCCCATTTATCCGGTGGCCCAAGGCCCACCAATTCTACGACCCTGTTGGAGGCCCATTTATCGACAGCCCGTAGGAGGCCCATGGATCCTACGGCCTGTAGCAGGGTCAAGGTTACCATGGTCTATATATGGCCCATGGTTGTTGCGGCCACTAGCAAACGAGAGAAAAGAAGACTAGGAAATAAATAAGCCCGAAACTGACGCTAGGCTATTTAAGGCGATTACACAGATTACATCCACTGGGCATCAAAGATCACCACCAGTGCAAATATAGGGAACACCCTACACTATACAAAAATGGATTGTTGTTTTCTTCGGCCGGTGGCTGCCCATTAAGAAAAAAAATTGTATCGCAATTACAATTAGAAAACAAAAGTTTGGCATAGAAGTTAACAGTCTGGCAGATAAATGCACCACCAGAAGTTCAGAAGCTCAGTTCATTTGACTGGACTGTTATGTTTTCATGCTGTATTGTCCGATGGAGCACCATAACCTTCGCCTTCATTTCTCCTAGGCTCCTGAACAACATCGCAAATGTCTAATAGTCTGGTTTCAAAACCATGCATATCTTGACGACATCGAACAATGTATGTCCTTGTTTCACAAAGGGTCTCTGTTAGGGAATGGACTTGTGTCTGGAGCGCAGATATAACATTGTTTTGAGCTTGCATATATTGATCATGAGGCAATTTGTACGAGATTGCCTTAACAACCAACCCAGTATTATGCAGGAACATGCTTTTGGCACTATTAGTGGACAGGTACTGACCCACTGCAGCAAGAGCTGACATTGCGGTTACAATTGCCTCGCCACCTTCTAAAGGTGGCGGTTCCACCATTTTTTCCATAGCTTGCTGAAAAGTTGAGTTTTCACATTAGTAGTACCAGAACAGAAGATATTAAGGAGGCAGCAAAACCAAACAAAATAGCTTTGGTCTATATACAGAACTTATTCTAGTGAACCCATGTAAATATTTGTTGTATATTACTGCAAAGTACATAATAAAACTAGGTTCCAAACATATGACCATGTATCATGGCTAATGTATTGTCTATTTCTTCACATTGTATTGATAGCTAAGGATAAAGAGACAAAGTTTATAATACGGTAAGCATAGTATGATATCATTCATATCACAAAACAACCAAGAACAGACAAACAGGCAATTGTAACATTGTGTGGGCAAGTCCAGCACGGAACTAGATTACAGATCAAGATGAAACGAACATCACTCCTCTCTTTTAAACCTTGTAAGGTGCAATGATATGCTAAGACAATTGTGTATAAAATTGAAAAGAGTAATAGGAATTGGCTGGAAACTATGCAATTCAAGGCACAAATCAGAGTAATTACTAGTTAAAAGGCATGAGGATTAAGGACTTACAACAGCGGCTTTGACTGGTGTGTTGGGGAACGTAGCAGAAATTCAAAATTTTCTACGCATCACCAAGATCAATCTATGGAGAAGTCTACCAATGAGGGAAGGAGAGTGCATCTACATACCCTTGTAGATCGCTACGCGGAAGCGTTCAAGAGAACGGGGTTGATGGAGTCGTACTCGTCGTGATCCAAATCACCGATGATCCTAGTGCCGAACGGACGACACCTCCGTGTTCAACACACGTACAGCCCGATGACGTCTCCTACGCCTTGATCCAGCAAGGGGATAAGGAGAGGTTGGGGAAGACTCCATCCAGCAGCAGCACGACGGCGTGGTGGTGGTGGAGGAGCGTGGTACTCCAACAGGCTTCGCCAAGCACCGCAAGAGACGAGGAGGGAGAGGGGTAGGGCTGCGCCAAGAAGGAGAGGAACTCATCTGTTGGCAGCCCCAAGTCCTCAAGTATATATAGGGGAGAGGGAGGGGTGCGCCCCACCTAGGGTTCCACCCTAGGGGCGGCGGCCAGCCCCAATCCCATCTAGGGTGGCGGCCAAGTGGAGGGGGAGAGGGAGGTTCACCAGGCAAGGGCCTTAAGGCCCATCTGCCCTTAGGGTTTGCCCCCTCTTCCCCTTAGGCGCATGGGCCTTGGTGGGGAGGCGCCCCAGCCCACTTAGGGGCTGGTCCCTTCCCACTATTGGCCCATGTAGGCCTCCGGGGCTGGTGGCCCCACCTGGTGGACCCCCGGACCCCTCCGGTGGTCCCGGTACACTACCGGTGATGCCCGGAACACTTCCGGTGGCCAAAACCATACTTCCTATATATTAATCTTTACCTCCGGACCATTCCGGAACTCCTCGTGACATCCGGGATCTCATCCGGGACTCCGAAGAACATTCGGTAACCACGTATATCTATTCCCTATAACCCTAGCGTCATCGAACCTTAAGTGTGTAGACCCTATGGGTTCGGGAGTCATGCAGACATGGCCGAGATAACTCTCCGGCCAATAACCAACAGCAGGATCTGGATACCCATGTTGGCTCCCACATGTTCCGCGATGATCTCATCGGATGAACCACGATGTCGAGGATTCAATCAATCCCGTATACAATTCCCTTTGTCTAGTGGTACGATACTTGCCCGAGATTCGATCGTCGGTATCCCGATACCTTGTTCAATCTCGTTACCGGCAAGTCTCTTTACTCGTTCCGTAACACATCATCCCATGATCAACTCCTTGGTCACATTGTGCACATTATGATGATGTCCTACCGAGTGGGCCCAGAGATACCTCTCCGTTTACACGGAGTGACAAATCCCAGTCTCGATTCGTGCCAACCCAACAGACACTTTCGGAGATACCTGTAGTGTACCTTTATAGCCACCCAGTTACGTTGTGAAGTTTGGCACACCCAAAGTATTCCTACGGTATCTGGGAGTTGCACAATCTCATGGTCTAAGGAAATGATACTTGACATTAGAAAAGCTTTAGCATACGAACTACACGATCTTTGTGCTAGGCTTAGGATTGGGTCTTGTCCATCACATCATTCTCCTAATGATGTGATGCCGTTATCAACGACATCCAATGTCCATGGTTAGGAAACCGTAACCATCTATTGATCAACGAGCCAGTCAACTAGAGGCTTACTAGGGACATGGTGTTGTTGTCTATGTATCCACACATGTAACTGAGTTTCCTATCAATACAATTCTAGCATGGATAATGAATGATTATCATGAACAAGGAAATATAATAATAACCAATTTATTATTGCCTCTAGGGCATATTTCCAACAGTCTCCCACTTGCACTAGAGTCAATAATCCAATTCACATAGATATGTGATTAACACTCAAGGTCACATCCCCATGTGACTAACACCCAAAGAGTTCTGGGTTTGATCATGTTATGCTTGTGAGAGAGGTTTCAGTCAACGGGTCTGCAGCATTCAGATCCGTATGTACTTTGCAAATTTCTATGTCATCTTGTAGATGCAATTACTACGCTACATTTGGAGCCATTTCAAATAACTGTTCTACTTGGAGCTATTCTAAATTGTTGCTCCATTATACATATCCGGTATCTCTACTCAGAGCTATCCGGATAGGTATTAAGCTTGCATCGACGTAACTCTTTACGTCGAACTCTTTATCACCTCCATAACCGAGAAACATATCCTTATTCCTCTAAGGATAATTTAGACCGCTATCTGGTGATCTACTCCTAGATCACCTTTGTACCCTCTTGCCAAATATGTGGCAAGGCACACATCAGGTGTGGTACTCAGCATGGCATACCGTATGGAGCCTATGACAAAAGCATAGGGGACGACCTTCGTCCTCCCTCTTTCTTCTGCCGTGGTCGAGCTTTAAGTCTTAACTTCATACCTTACAACTCAGGCAAGAACTCCTTCTTTGACTGATCCATCTTGAACACCTTCAAGATCATGTCAAGGTATGTGCTCATTTGAAAGTACCATTAAGCGTTTTGATCTATGCATATAGATCTTGATGCTCAATGTTCAAGTAGCTTAATCCAGGCTTTCCATTGAAAAACACTTTCCAAATAACCCTATATGCTTTCCAGAAATTCTACGTCATTTCTGATCAACAATATGTCAACAACATATACTCATCAGAAATTCTATAGTGCTCCCACTCACTTCTTTGGAAATACAAGTTTCTCATAAACTTTGTATACACCCAAAAACTTTGATCATCTCATCAAAGCATACATTCCAACTCCGAGATGCTTACTCCAGTCCTTAGAAGGATTGCTGGAGCTTTGCATACTTGTTAGCATCTTTCAGGATTGACAAAACCTTCCGGTTGTATCACATACAACCTTTCCTCAAGAAAATCGTCGAGGAAACAATGTTTTGGCATCCTGTCTGCAAGATTTCATAAATAATGCAGTAATCGCTAATATAATTCCAACAAACTCTTAGCATCGCTACGAGTGAGAAAGTCTCATCGTAGTCAACTCCTTGAACTTGTCGGAAAACATCTTAACGACAAGTCGAGATTTCTTAATGGTGATACTTACCATCATTGTCCGTCTTCCTTTTAAAATCCATATGTACCTAACAGCCTTACGACCATCAAGTAGTTATTCCAAAGTCTACACTTTGTTTTCATATATGGATCCTCTCTCGGATTATATGGCCTCGAGCCATTTTGGAATCCAGGCCCACCATCGCTTCTCCATAGCTCGTAGGTTCATTGTTGTCTAGCAACATGACTTCCAAGATAGGATTATGTACCACTCCGAATTAGTACGCATCCTTGTCATCCCACGAGGTTTGGTAGTGACTTGATCTGAAGTTTCATGCTCACTATCATAAGCTTCCACTTCAATTGGTGTAGGTGCCATAGGAACAACTCCCTATGCCCTGCCACACACTAGTTGAAGAGACGGTTCATAACCTCATCAAGTCTCCACCATCCTCCCACTCAATTCTTTCGAGAGAAACTTTTACTCGAGAAAGGACCCGATTCTAGAAACAATCCCTTATTGCTTTCGGATCTGAGACAGGAGGTATACCCAACTGTTTTTGGTGTCCTATGAAGATGCATTTATCCGCTTTGGGTTCTAGCTTATCATCCTGAAACTTTTTCACATAAGCGTTGTAGCCCCAAACTTTTAAGAAATGACAGCTTAGGTTTCTCTAAACCATAATTCATACGGTGTCATCTCATCGGAATTACGTGGTGCCCTATTTAAAGTGAATGTGGTTGTCTCTAATGCCTAAGCCATAAACTATCATGGTAATTCGATAAGAGACATCATGGTATGCATCATATCCAATAGGGTGTAGTTATGATGTTCGGACACACCATCACACTATGGTGTTCCAGGCTGTATTGGCTGTGAAACAATTTCCACAATGTCTTAATTCTGTGCCAAACTCGTAATTCAGATATTCATCTCTACGATCATATCATAGACATTTTATCCTCTTGTCACGACGATGTTCAACTTCACTCTGAAATTACTTGAACCTTTCAATAATTCAGACTTATGTTTCATCAGGTAAATATACTCAGTATCTACTCAAATCATCTGTGAAGTAAGAACATAACGATATCCACTACATGCCTCAGCACTCATTGGACTGCACACATCAAGATGTATTACTTCCAACAAGTTGCTTTCTTGTTCCATTTTACTGAAAACGAGGCCTTCAGTCATCTTGCCCATGTGGTATGATTTGCATGTCTCAAGTGATTCAAAATCAAGTGAGTCCAAACGATCCATCTGTATAGAGTTTCTTCATGCATATCTACCAACAAACATGGTTCGCATGTCTCAATCCTTTCAAAAATGAGTGAGTCCAAAGATCCATCAACATGGAGCTTCTTCATGCGTTTTATACCAATATGACTCAAATTGCAGTGCCACATTTGTGTGGTATTATCATTACTATCTTATACCTTTGGCATGATAATGTGTATCACTACGATCGGGATGGTATTATTCAAATAAACAGAGTAACCATTATTCTCCTTAAATGAATAACCATATCGCGATAGACATAATCCAATCATGTCTATGCTCAACGCAAACACCAAATAACAATTATTTAGGTTTTAATACCAATCTCGATGGTAGAGGGAGCGTACGATATTTGATCAACCTTGGAAATACTTCCAACACATATCGTCATCTCACCTTTTAGCTAGTCTCCGTTTATTCCGTAGCCTTTTGTTTCGAGTTACTAACACTTAGCAACCGAACCGGTATCTAATACCCTGGTTCTACTAGGAGTACTAGTAAAGTACACATTATAATGCATATCCAATATACTTCTGTCGACCTTGCCAGCCTTCTCATCTACCAAGTATCTAGGGTGGTTCTGCTTCAGTGACTGTTCCCCTTATTACAGAAGCACTTAGTCTCGGGCTTGGGTTCAACTTTGGGTTTCTTCACTAGAACAGCAACTGATTTGTTGTTCCATGAAGTATCCCTTTCTTGCCCTTGCGCTTCTTGAAACTAGTGGTTTTACTAACCATCAATGATTGATGCTCCCTTTTGATTTCTACTTTTCGCGGTGTCGCGAATAGCTCAAGGATCATATCTATCCCTGATATGTTATAGTTCATCACGAAGCTCTAGTAGCTTGGTGGCAGTGACTTTGGAGAACCGTCACTATTTCATCTGGAAGATCAACTCCCACTCGATTCAAGCGATTGTTGTACTCAGACAATCTGAGCACAAGCTCAAGTTTGAGCTTTTCTCCCTTATTATGCAGGCTAAGAAAATCGTCGGAGGTCTTATACCTCTTGACGTGGGCACGAGCCTGAAATCCCAATTTCAGTCCTTGGAACATCTCATATGTTCTGCGATGTTTCAAAAACGTCTTTGGTGCCTCAATTCTAAACCATTTAGCATTACGCACTGAACTATCATGTAGTCATCAAAATGTGTATGTCAGATGTTCGCAACATCCACAGACGACGTTCGAGGTTCAGCACACTGAGCGGTGCATTAAGGACATAAGCCTTCTACTGTCTGCATAAATGCTACTATCAACTTTCAACTAATTTTTCTCTAGGAACATATCTAAACAGTAGAACTGAAGCGCGAGCTACGACATAATTTGCGAAGACCTTTTGACTATGTTCAGGATAATTAAGTTCATCTTATGAACTCCCACTCAGATAGAAATCCCTCTAGTCATCTAAGTGATACATGATCCGAATCAACTAGGCCGTGTCCGATCATCACGTGAGACAGACTAGTCATCAACGGTGAACATCTCATGTTGATCGCATCTTCTATATGACTCATGTTCGACCTTTCGGTCCTCCGTGTTCCGGGGCCATGTCTGTACATGCTAGGCTCGTCAAGTTAACCTAAGTGTTTCGCATGTGTTCCGAGGCCATGTCTGTACATGCTAGGCTCGTCAACACCCGTTGTATTCGAACGTAAGAATCTATCACACCCGAGCATCACGTGGTGCTTCGAAACGACGAACTTTCGCAACGGTGCACAGTTAAGGAGAACACTTCTCTTGAAATTTTAGTGAGGGATCATCTTATTTAAGCTACCGTCGTTCTAAGCAAATAAGATGTATAAACATGATAGACATCACATGCAATCAAATAGTGACATGATATGGCCAATATCATATTGCTCCATTTGATCTCCATCTTCGGGGCTCCATGATCATCATCGTCACCGGCATGACACCATGATCTCCATCATTGTGTCTCCATGAAGTTGTCTCGCCAACTTATTACTTCTACTACTATGGCTACCGGTTAGCAATAAAGTAAAGTAATTACATGGCGTTGTTCAATGACACGCAGGTCATACAATAAATAAAGACAACTCCTATGGCTCCCGCCAGTTGTCATACTCATCGACATGCAAGTCATGATTCCTATTACAAGAACATGATCAATCTCATACATCACATATCATTCATCACATTCTTCTTGGCCATATCACATCACATAGCATACCCTGCAAAAACAAGTTAGACGTCCTCTAATTGTTGTTTGCATATTTTACGTGGCTGCTATGGGTTTCTAGCAAGAACGTTTCTTACCTACGCAAAAACCACAACGTGATATGCCAATTGCTATTTACCCTTCATAAGGACCCTTTTCATCGAATCCGACCCGACTAAAGTGGGAGAGACAAACACCCGCTAGCCACCTTATGCAACTAGTGCATGTCAGTCGGTGGAAACCAGTCTCACGTAAGAGTACGTGTAAGGTCGGTCTGGGCCGCTTCATCCCACAATGCCGCCGAATCTAGATTGGACTAGTAACGGTAAGCATATTGAACAAAATCAATGCCCACAACTACTTTGTGTTCTACTCATGCATAGAAACTACCCATAGACCTAGCTCATGATGCCACTGTTGGGGAACGTAGCAGAAATTCAAAATTTTCTACGCATCACCAAGATCAATCTATGGAGAAGTCTACCAACGAGGGAAGGAGAGTGCATCTACATACCCTTGTAGATCGCTACGCGGAAGCGTTCAAGAGAACGACGTTGATGGAGTCGTACTCGTCGTGATCCAAATCACCGATGATCCTAGTGCCGAACGGACGGCACCTCCGTGTTCAACACACGTACAGCCCGGTGACGTCTCCTATGTCTTGATCCAGCAAGGGGAGAAGGAGAGGTTGGGGAAGACTCCATCCAGCAGCAGCACGACGGCGTGGTGGTGGTGGAGGAGCGTGGTACTCCAGTAGGGCTTCGCCAAGCACCGCAATAGACGAGGAGGGAGAGGGGTAGGGCTGCGCCAAGAAGGAGAGGAACTCATCTGTTGGCAGCCCCAAGTCCTCAAGTATATATAGGGGAGAGGGAGGGGTGCGCCCCACCTAGGGTTCCACCCTAGGGGCGGCGGCCAGCCCCAATCCCATCTAGGGTGGCGGCCAAGTGGAGGGGGAGAGGGAGGCGCACTAGGCATGGGCCTTAAGGCCCATCTGCCCTTAGGGTTTGCCCCCTCTTCCCCTTAGGAGCATGGGCCTTGGTGGGGAGGTGCCCCAGCCCACTTAGGGGCTGGTCCCTTCCCACTATTGGCCCATGTAGGCCTCCGGGGCTGGTGGCCCCACCTGGTGGAACCCCGGACCCCTCCGGTGGTCCCGGTACACTACCGGTGATGCCCGGAACACTTCCGGTAGCCAAAACCATACTTCCTATATATTAATATTTACCTCCGGACCATTCTGGAACTCCTCGTGACGTCCGGGATCTCATCTGGGACTTCGAACAACATTCGGTAACCACGTATATCTATTCCCTATAACCCTAGCGTCATCGAACCTTAAGTGTGTAGACCCTATGGGTTCGGGAGTCATGCAGACATGGCCGAGATAACTCTCTGGCCGATAACCAACAGCGGGATCTAGATACCCATGTTGGCTCCCACATGTTCCATGATGATCTCATCGGATGAACCACGATGTCGAGGATTCAATCAATCCCGTACACAATTCCCTTTGTCTAGTGGTATGATACTTGCCCGAGATTCGATTGTCGGTATCCCGATACCTTGTTCAATCTCGTTACCGGCAAGTCTCTTTACTCGTTCCGTAACACATCATCCCGTGATCAACTCCTTGGTCACATTGTGCACATTATGATGATGTCCTACCGAGTGGGCCCGGAGATACCTCTCCGTTTACACGGAGTGACAAATCCCAGTCTCAATTCGTGCCAACCCAACAGACACTTTCGGACATACCTGTAGTGTACCTTTATAGCCACCTAGTTACGTTGTGACGTTTGACACACCCAAAGTATTCCTACGGTATCCGGGAGTTGCACAATCTCATGGTCTAAGGAAATGATACTTGACAGTAGAAAAGCTTTAGCATACGAACTACACGATCTTTGTGCTAGGCTTAGGATTGGGTCTTGTCCATGACATCATTCTCCTAATGATGTGATCCCGTTATCAACGACATCCAATGTCCATGGTCAGGAAACCGTAACCATCTATTGATCAACGAGCCAGTCAACTAGAGGCTTACTAGGGACATGGTGTTGTCTATGTATCCACACATGTAACTGAGTTTCCTATCAATACAATTCTAGCATGGATAATAAACGATTATCATGAACAAGGAAATATAATAATAACCAATTTATTATTGCCTCTAGGGAAGATTTCCAACATGGTGTAGTCATGCCCTTCGTCTTGCTGGTGTGACAGTCCTTGAAGATTTCCACAACATTTAGTTCAGGTACTTTTTGGTCCTTGCGGGATTTCCTCTGCATTTGGAACAAGTTAATATAGATCTGATAATATGGTCCAGCGAAAAGAGTGAAACAGCAGCTAATTACAAGAGCCTCGCAGTGTGCAATATAGCTACGAGATCCTGTTGTCTGTTGGAATTTCACTTTCGTACAATTGGCCTTGTTCTTTGAACAGTTTACCTACAAGAAGATAGATTTGTGAGGCACATGCGTAAATAGGACTTCAACATGTGATCTGATCACATATATATAATGTACCTGATACTTTGGATAAGACTAGTGTCTAACGAGGCCTCTCCAGTCTTCATCTAATATATTTTCCACTTGAGATGTTTGGGCAAGTTCACTGTTAGCCTTGCCTTCAGAGTGAGTTTTCCTCAAGTTATACCGATACTATCACAGAGCAGACTTGAAAACATGGGTGCAAGCTTGTATGGTTGCATCATCTTGGCTATCCAACTTGAACCTCATCTATTGAAAATTATGGGAGTCTCATCATCAGCAACCTAGAAAGTATGGGGTAGAGCAAGACGATATTACTAGTTTCCATACATAACCATACTTACAGATAAATGGTCGAGGAAGGTGTTGAACTGGGTTTTGTCTTTTTCATTGCTGTACTGAATCCATGTTGGGATGATACGTACATGACACCTAATGGCAACCATTGCCTCTGATACTAACTTGGTTGACTCTGTAGCATCACGTGTTAGGTGGCAAGGGAGCTTGGGAATGTGCTGCTAGCTGAGTTGACCAACGAGTAACTCATGCAGCTGGTGGTACCGTGGAAGGTGTTGCAACAACTAGGGCTGTCTCTACTTGTTTGGTGGGAGCTATTGGTTTCTCTTTGGCTTGTTCTACAGCTGGCATAGCACGGGATACCATGTTGTACAATTTTCCGCTGGACTTTGACCTTCTATTGCACCATCAGTACCAGCAGAATCTGCATGATTCTTCCACTTCCTTTCCCCTATCATTCTGTGTTCCTTCCTCGTTCTCTATGCCATGTTAAGTCAAGCCGACAAGAAAAACGAATAACAATATAGTTCTTCAGAATAAATTGATGCGTAATACAGATGAACTGAACTTTGATGTTAGACAACCACATGATAGGAGGATGTAATATGTACGAAAAACAGGACGGCATGAGATAACCACAACTATGATGTGTAAACTAAGAAGAAGACATTTCACTAAATTAGAAGCAATGCAATGGAAGGTAGACACCATATGAAAGATGCTAAAAATATCGCTCTGCGAAGTTAACAGTGTCTCGTCATAAATGGCATTTAAACAAATGTGAAGCAGTACAAGAAATAAATCGTATGCAAGATACAAACAACATCACACTACCAAGTTAAAGGTCTCTCGTCATTAGTGCAATTGCATATTCATAGCATTGCATATTCATAGCTTATGATGTGTAAACTAAGGGGAAGGCATTTCAACAAATTAGAAGCAATGAAAGCTAGACACCATATGAAAGATGCAACAAATATCACTCTACCAAGTTAAAATTGTCCCGTCAGAAGTGCCATTTCAACAAATTAGAAGTAGTACAAGCTAGAAAAGGATGCGAGATCTAACCTATATCACACTACCAAGTCAAACATGTCTTATGATAAGTGATTGTTGCAAGTTACACAACAGTAGTACTTTGATGTAAGAACATGGTGTGATAGACATATATTGTATGTTCTAGAAATAGGAACACGTGTCTTATTCACAAGTATAATGTGTAAAGTAAGAAGATGGAATTCAACAAAATTAGAAGCAATAAAAGCTAGACATCATACATAACATGCAACCACATATAACAGTGTCAAGTTAGAGGGAGCACCTATGATGGTGCACTAGGGGAGACATGCTCATCATCAACACAACTACGTTGAGTGTCTATGCATGTGTTGTCTTGCAAATCTTCTTGGGGGGTGGTGGAGTAGAATCTGTAAAGGCCCTCCGTTTGGAAGGAGCACCTATATCCGCTGCCTTGCTACTTTCCTTCCGCTTTATTGATTTTGAATTGTCAAGTAAAACCGACAAGGAAAAGCAATAAAATTCACTCTTTGGAACTCATTCGTGCATGGTACTGACAATCACTACTTTGATGTAAGGTAAACACATGATACTAGGATGCAATATGTACGAAAAACAGGACGGCATGGCATATTCACAACTGTTTGTGTAAACTGAGCAGAAGCCATTTCAACAAATAAGAAGCAATGCAAGCTAGACACCACATGAAAGATGCAACCAATATGACTCTGCCAAGTTAAAAGCATCCCATCATAAATGGTGTTTCAACAAATTAGAAGCAGCGCATTCTATAAATCATATGAAAGATGCAACTAATATTACACTGCATATACTAAAGGTGTCTCGTCATATTGATTCATGCGGGATACAAAAAACAATAGTTTTATGTAAGGACATGCTTAATAGATAGATGTACTATGTACTAAAAACAGGAAGACATGTCACATTAATAGGTATAATGTATAAACTAAGCAGAATAGCACATGCAATTTAACCAGATTGGAAGAATTATAGTCTAGACACCATATGCAACATGCAACCACATATCACGCTGTCAAGTTAGAGAAAGCACCTGTGATGCTGGTGTAGGGGAAATGCGGTCATCATCTACAGAGCTACGTTCACTATCTTCATCTAGCCTTGTTGTTTCTTGATAATCATGTGGGCAGGCTGACACTACATTCTTCAAAAGAGGATCTTTTCTCAAAGTAACCGACTAGGGTGACTATCTCATCATAAGTGATTGATAAGGGATACATAAGAACATTAGTTTGATGTGAGAACATGGTTAATAGACAAATGTACTAGTATGTACCAAAAACAGGAAGGCATGTCATATTCAAAGGTATAATGTGTAAGCTAAGAAGATGCAATTTAACCATTGGAAGCAATACAAGCTAGACATCCGGCTGGAGTGGTGAGCATGATCGTCAAGGACCTGAGAGCCTGGTGGGAGGCGGGCTGCTTCGCCACCGTTGTGGCTTTTTAGTTGGCTTCCAGGTGATGCCTGTCTGTGCTGGGATTGTCACTGGCTCGTCCAGTGCCCTGACTAGCTATTTGTCTTCTAGTGCTCCCGAGATGGTGGTTCATGTAAAAAATATCTTTCCTTATCTTAATAAAGAACGACTTTTCGGCCTTTCGAATACAAGCTAGACACCATATGCAACATCTAACCACATATGACACCACAAAGTTAAAGCAAGCACCTGGGATGGTGGTTCATCGCGAGCGAGGTCATCAACTCCAGAGGTATGTTTACTGTCTCCATCCGCTGACACTGCACCCTTTATAAGGCTGAAACGTGTCTGGCCTAGCCGCATGCCACGCTGAAGCGACTTCTATCTTTTCTTTTCTGCTTCGGGAGCAGGGTCTGAAATACCCTTGCATAAAAACACAATAGTGAGAGTATGGGTGAAGTGTGTGCAGAACTAGTGCACTGTAAAGTAGCAGATAGCAGGTGGCTGAAAAATAAATGACAGGAGACATATGATAGCTCTACAACATTGCATGACAAACAAAATTAGATTATACTCCGTATGATTTTGTAATATATGAGCACATGGATGGCTGGGAAATGCAGGTACTCCTCCAGCACACCACCACATGTGGTCCTATCAAAATAACAATCGACTGAAAATAAATAGGTTAGTCGATTTTTTATGACCGTCCGATCTATAAGGAACGGGTAGATGGCCTTCGTCTACCTCCCGCCAGTCACTATTGACGATCTTTCTCGAGCCGCCAGCGACCACCGGCATAGATCCCTGCCTCTGGCGCCCCGCCCTCCCCTTGACCTCACACTACCTCCGTGCTTGGAAGCGCCCCAGACCATCCCTTTAATCTCGGCCGACCTCCAGATCGGGTGCCAGCAGCTCTAGGCCCCACACGCCCCTAATATAAACACCGAGGCGCTGCTTTCCCGACGTAATAGGCGGACTAGCGCCTGTTACACCGTGGAATGCTTCCGGTAATTTGGAATCAACTGACCAGGAATTGAAATCCAGGGGGCAGCGGACCTCTAGCTAAGGTGAAATAGTATATATGAGGAGAAATCTTGTGCATCGCGAGTTACTAGGAACATCTAGTATCAAGAAGAAGCGGACAACTAGTGTCTTATGCGGGATGAATACCGTGCAAGCAAGACACGTAAGATTTGCACGAATAAGGGAAGAGGAGTACCATTTCCAGTTGCCAGTGTTGTGTCCTTCATATGTCGCAACGATGTTCTTCTTTTTGCCGGGTGAACCGATGTTTTGGAGGAGGGTGTAGCCTTGGACGAACCCATGGCCAAATTATTGACTGTGTTGCCGTGGTCATATCTCAGCGAAGGGGAAGCAGATCCGAGGCGGCGAAGGACGACGTATAAGGAGCAGCTCCGGTGCGGTGGATGGTAGCGAAGTTGAAGCGGCAGTAGTGAGGCGTAGGACGACATGGTTGAACTGGCTCGGGTACGGACAGCTCGGCTTCGGCTTCAACTACTAGCCGTGGAGGGCGTTGCGGTTGAGGTTGCGGTGGACGACGACGTTGGGGTATCGGCTTCGGCGTGATGGAGGAGGGCGGCGGTTGATGGTTGGGATGGGGTGGTAGACGGAGGAACCGGGGTTTCATGGCTGGTGGAGAGGTAGTTTGGCGCGTGAGGGAGTCCTGGATTAGGGGGTCTCCGGATGGCCGGACTATATCCTTTGGCCGAAATGTTGGACTATGAAGATACAAGATAGAAGACTTCGTCTCATGTCCGGATGGGACTCTACTTGGTGTGGAAGGCAAGCTAGGCAATACGGATATGTACATCTCCTCCTTTGTAACCGACCTTGTGTAACCCTAGCCCTCTCCGGTGTCTATATAAACCGGAGGGTTTTAGTCCGTAGGACAACAGATAATCATACCATAGGCTAGCTTCTAGGGTTTAGCCTCTTTGATCTCGTGGTAGAACAACTCTTGTAATACTCATATCATCAAGAACAATCAAGCAGGACGTAGGGTATTACCTCCATCAAGAGGGACCGAAATTGGGTAAACATCGTGTCCCCTGCCTCCTGTTACCATCCGCCTTAGATGCACAGTTCGGGACCCCTGATACGTCTCCAACGTATCTATAATTTTTGATTGCTCCATGCTATATTATCTACTATTTTGGACTATATTGGGCTTTATTTTCCACTTTTATATTATTTTTGGGACTAACCTATTAACCGGAGGCCCAGCCCAGAATTGCTGTTTTTTGCCTATTTCAGTATTTCGGAGAAACATAATATCAAACGGAGTCCAAATGGAATAAAACCTTCTGGAACGTGATTTTATCACCGAACGTGATCCAGGAGACTTGGACCCTACTCCAAGGAGTCAAAGAGGCAGTCACGAGGGTGGGGGGCGCGCCCACCCCCCTAGGGCGCGCCCCCTGCCTCATGGGCCCCTCGGTGCTCCGCCGACGTACTCCTTCCTCCTATATATACCTATGTGCCCCCAAACGATCAGAAGGGGAGCCAAAAACATAATTCCACCGCCGCAACTTGCTATATCCACGAGATCCCATCTTGGGGCCTGTTCCGGAGCTCCGCCGGAGAGGGCCGTCATCACGGAGGGCTTCTACATCATCATAGCCTCTCCGATGAAGTGTGAGTAGTTTCCCCAGACCTTCGGGTCCATAGTTAGTAGCTAGATGACTTCTTTTCTCTTTTTGGATCTCAATACAAAGTTCTCCCCCTATCTCGTGGAGATCTATTCGATGTAATCTTCTTTTTGCGGTGTGTTTGTTGAGACCGATGAATTGTGGGTTTATGATCAAGTCTATCTATGAATAATATTTGAATCTTCTCCGAATTCTTTTATGTATGATTGGTTATCTTTGCAAGTCTCTTAGAATTATCCGTTTGGTTTGGCCAACTAGATTGGTAGTTATTGCCATGGGAGAAGTGCTTAGCTTTGGGTTCAATCGTGTGGTGTCCTTTCCCAGTGACAGAAGGGGCAGTAAGGCACGTATTGTATCGTTCCCATCGAGGATAACAAGATGGGGATTATTTCATATTGCATGAATTTAGCTCTCTACATCATGTCATCTTGCTTAAAGCCTTACTCTGTTTTTAACTTAATACTCTAGATGCATGTTGGATAGTAGTCGATGAGTGGAGTAATAGTAGTAGATGCAGAATCGTTTCGGTCTACTTGTCACGGACGTGATGCCTATATACATGATCATGCCTAGATATTCTCTTAACTATGCTCAATTCTGTCAATTGCTCAACTGTAATTTGTTCACCCACCGTAGAATACTTATGCTCTTGAGAGAAGCCACTAG
Organism: Triticum urartu; assembly: GCF_056163025.1. Taxonomy (NCBI): domain Eukaryota; kingdom Viridiplantae; phylum Streptophyta; class Magnoliopsida; order Poales; family Poaceae; genus Triticum; species Triticum urartu. The sequence goes on along the minus strand of NC_141879.1, from coordinate 347,047,950 downwards.
TGAAACCTATGGCCCCGGGGTCTATTCTCATCATATCAATCTCCATCACTTTTAATCTTGCTTTGCCTTTTTACTTTGCCTTTTACTTTTCACTTTGCATCTCTATACCAAAAATATTATATCTATCAGATCTCACTCTCATAAGTGACCGTGAAGGGATTGACAACCCCTAATCGCGTTGGTTGCGAGTAGCTATCGTTTTGTGCAGGTACGAGGGACTTGAGCGTGGCCTCCTACTGGATTGATACCTTGGTTCTCAAAAACTGAGGGAAATACTTACGCTACTCTGATGCATCATCCCTTCCTCTTCGGGGAAATCCAATGCAAGCTCAAGAGGTAGCAACCCCCTACCTGAGATCCGCCAATTTTGACACCGACAACGCACATGGAGTACGAATGGCAAATCGGACGGGGGGCGGGGGTGGCGGGAGCTAAGGGAGAACCATTGTGACGCCCCCAATTTGACCATACACTAATCATACACGCAAACGTGTACGATCAAGATCAGGGACTCACGGGAAGATATCACAACACAACTCTACAAATAAAATAAGTCATACAAGCATCATATTACAAGCCAGGGGCCTCGAAGGCTCGAATACAAGAGATCGATCATAGATGAGTCAGCAGAAGCAACAATATCTGAGTACAGACATAAGTTAAACAAGTTTTCCTTAAGAAGGCTAGCACAAACGGGGATACAGATCGAAAGAGGCGTAGGCCTCCTGCCTGGGATCCTCCTAAACTACTCCTGGTCGTCGTCAGCGGGCTGCAGGTAGTAGTAGGCACCTCCCGAGTAGTAGTAGTCGTCATCGATAGTGGTGTCTGGCTCTTGGACTCCAACGTCTGGTCGCAGCAAACGGGTATAGGAAAGGGGAAAAAGGGGGAGAAAAGCAACCGTGAGTACTCATCCAAAGTACTCGCAAGCAAGGAGCTACACTACATATGTATGCATCAGTATCAAAAGGAATAAGGGTATCATATGTGGACTGAACTGCAGAATGCCGGAATAAGAGGGGGATAGCTAGTCCTATCGAAGACTACGCTTCTGGCCACCTCCATCTTGCAGCTTGCAGAAGAGAGCAGAAGGTAAGTTCACCAAGTAACATCGCATAGCATAATCCTAACTGGTGATCCTCCCCTCGTCGCCCTGTGAGAGAGCGACCACCGGTTGTATCTGGCACTTGGAAGGGTGTGTTTTATTAAGTATCCAGTTCTAGTTGTCATAAGGTCAAGGTACAACTCCAAGTCATCCTGTTACCGAAGATCACGGCTATTGGAATAGATTAACTTCCCTGCAGGGGTGCACCACATAACCCAACACGCTCGATCCCATTTGGCCGGACACACTTTCCTGGGTCATGCCCGGCCTCGGAAGATCAACACGTCACAACCCTACCTATTGCTGATTTGCTGTTGCTGATTTGCTGGTATTGGGATTCCTCGGCTAACCAAATAATCAGCGTTGTTGCATTCCCCCACATCAGCAACTTCCCAGAAATACAAATCACACGAATCTTCCCTTTTCTGCATGAATCAAATTGGAAGATCATCAACCAAACTATTAAAAAAACCAGCAACAGAAAGTAGCAGAACAACACTTAAACATATTATTACCCCATGATTCTGGAATTTGTAGAAAACTTGTCTAGGGTTTGAGGATTGTGCTTGAGACGCGACGGATGACTCTGCGTGATTTGCAGCTGTGGCACCACACCAACGGCAGCGGGTTGCAACGAGAAACCGGCTGCGGTGCGTGTGCTGGCGGGGGTGTGATGAGACCCACAGGCGATGGTACAGGTGGCGACTTGGCGCATATCTGGTTGTTGCCTGCTGAAGAGCAGGTGGACAAGCAGCCAGCAGACATGGTTGCTGCGGCCAGAGCTTCTGATGCTAGGCAGAGTAAGTAGAGAAGTGGATAAGCGAACGTTGGATATGTCAGTTTCATTACTTGCAGCGTAGCATAGCACCATATATAGTCATAGTCTAGGTTTGGATTCGAGCTAGCTACAGGAGCATGTCTCTCTTTTTTCTAAAACTTAGCAATGTCTCTTTACTGGTACACTAGCTTGTTCTATACACCTTCTCAAGTCTTTGATTTTCTTTCTTTTTTTGCGAGGAAGGAAGGTGGACAAAATTGAGAGTTCCTGGGACTCGAACCCAAGAGCTCTCAGTTGAAAACCAAGGGTGCTAGTCACTTATGTGGTGAATGTTCCCTTGGAGGAGGATGGCAGACGAACGCATTTTCGTTGCAATATTAGTTGCGACGCAAGATCGAACGGTCGCAGTTTCGGGAATGTTATCAGGCGAACAAGCCCAGTTTTTCTTTTCTTCCTATATATAAAAAAGTATGCTACTTGGTGTCAGCTTAGTCAACAAACGATTGTGCCAACCTTGACCGTTGGATTGACATGCAACGTCTGTCGTGTTTCTTCAGTCTGTTATTCCTCCAGCCGCCAAAGCTAAACCAGCTCCAGCGGGACCTCCTACTCTCGCCTCCCACGGCTGGCTGTGCTGCCGCGCATGTATTGTGACCACATCGCGCCCTAAAACTCTGCGCATCTTCCCCGACTCTTGTTCGTTCCCGTCCGAGGCCTCACCATCATCCTCTGCCTTGGTTCGCTCGCCGCGGCGCCGCCCTCCGGTGTTGTCAACATGGTCAACGACCGAGAGGAATAAGGAGATGACTGTACATGGTGAGGATGACAGTAGGGACCCAGCAGCGCGCGTAGTAAATTTGTTTTTTTGGGACGGAGAAGGGTATCAACTGCGTTGTTCAGGAGTTGTGGCCCATCTAGGACAGGCTTTTATTTCATATGTTTAGCACATGACCAGCCCAGTTTGTTTTTTTCCTTTCTGAAAATGGCTAGCCCAGCTATTTTGTTTTTTGCAGAATAACCAACGTAGGCCTACTTGCTTTTCTACGCCCTGCTGGGCTAGAAATCTTTCAAGATGAGGAGGGATGCATTTTGCCCAGAAAAATGGGCTAAGAGTAATAAGAAATGGGCTATAAGTAATATTAAATGGGCTGTAAAATGAAAAAAAAATAGCAAACGGGCAATTAGTTCCAAAATACCCTTTTCTTTTGGATTTTGATATTTTAAATTTCATTGTTTTTTTTGCATGTAAAATTTCGTTGGATTTAAATTAAGGCATGTTTAGTTTTAAATTAATCTGAATCTGGCTAGAAATTTTGGGATGTATGCTGTTTGGGACAGATTTGGAGGCTGACTTGTGGGTCTACTAGGTTGATGTGTACGAAGGCTTTGTTAACTTAGTCCACAAGCGATTCTAGCAGAAGTGACCGTTGGATGTTAATCCCACGACCGTGTTGCTTCTTCAATATCTGATCTTGCTCCAGCCGCCCAAACCAGCGCCGGTGGGACTGCATGCTCCCGCCTCCCATGGCCGGTTGTGCTGCCACGCAGGCCGCACTAATACATCTCCAACGTATCTGTAATTTTTCATTGTTCCATGCTATTATATTATCTGTTTTGGATGTTTAATGGGCTTTATCATGCACTTTTATATTATTTTTGGGACTAACCTATTAACCAAAGGCCCAGTGCAAATTGCTATTTTTTTTGCCTATTTCAGTGTTTCGCAGAAAAGGAATATCAAATGGAATCCAAACGGAATGAAACCTTCGCGAGGATCGTTTTTGGATATATTGTCATATGATTTCTTATGCTAAAGTAACAATTCATTCACAATTTCAAGTATGAATCAGAAACTTTATTGAAAACTAACAAACTATAATCTCAGTCATTGAAGCAATTGCAATTTATCATAACATCGGAAAGAGTCAATATAAGAGCTTTTCAGCAAGTCCACATACTCAACTATCATTTAGTCTTTCACAATTGCTAACACTCATGCAATACTTATGGGTATGAAGTTTTAATCGGACACAGAGAAAGATAGGGGCTTATAGTTTTGCCTCCCAACCTTTTACCTCAAGGGTAATGTCAACAATAATGGTTTATGAAAACCCACATCCAATTAGCTATATATATTAGGATCTTTCCAACAAATAGTACTTGCCAAAGGATAAAATGTAAAAAGGAAAGGTGAATATCACCATGACTCTTGCATAAGGTATAAGACAAAAATAAAAGATAGGACCTTCGCATAGGGAAGCACATGTTGGCATATGTTTTATGGTTGGATGCACGAAATCTTAATGCAAAAGATCGTCACTTTATATTTCTCTTGTGATATGGACCTTTAATATGTAGTCTGTCGCTTTTATTTCTTCCACATCACAAGATCGTATAAAGCTTTTTTTCTCCACACTAATTAATAATACATATTTAGAGAGCAATTTTTATTGCTTGCAACAATGACAACTTACTTGAGGGATCTTACTCGATCCATACACTAGTGCAGAACCGGGCTTTAGTCCCGGTTCGTAAAGGCCTTTAGTGCCAGTTCCATAACCGGCACTAAAGGGTGGCACTAAAGGCCCCCCTTTAGTACCGGTTTGGCACGAACCGGCGCTAAAGTGCAACCACGTGGCATGAGCCAGGCCACGGGTGCGGCAGATCATTAGTACTGGTTGGTAACACCAACCGATACTAAATGTTTGTGGGTTTTGGTTTTATTTTTTATTTTTCCTTTAAATTTGTGTTATCAATTTAATTTAGGATTTTTTTACGCTATAATGAGTTGTTAAAGCATTAGGTGAAAGTACCGCAGATTAGTTTCGACTGGATGCATATGTGGATTAGCTAGTTGAGTGATCAAGTATATGCCATATATACATATATAGTACTTGATCACCTAAGTCATCGAGTAATATGGATATGGCATATATATATATATACTTGATCACTTAGCTAGGATCCATCCAGTTCAAACTAATTTGTGGTTTCTTTCATGAATGATATATATAATAACTCATCATCATCACCATCATCTCATATTAATATATAAACTCTTGCATCATATCATCACCAACAACAGTATATACTAGCTAGCTAAAAATCATCGTAGTCGTCATTACCACTATTTAATCATCATAGTCATTACCGCTATCTAATCACCACCAACACTAGCTTAAAGAAGAAAATTCATTTGTAACAGAAGGAAAGATATCATCGAGTTCAACATGGTCATGATATTATAAGCGTTCACAAGAAAATCACTCTTTGAGATTAATTAAGTTTAGGAAGAGAATACAGACATGAGAGGACAAGTACTAAGAGCATGAACTAGCTAAATCATGCCTGCTGCTCCCTCTCAGATAAAATAGCATAGAACATGTATAGCTCTCCTAATTCATCATACTGGAGCATGCAGATGAATCTGTCTGCTAATCGTGGGATGCGCTTCTCCTTGCTGCCCCCTAGTACTTCTTTGGGATCATTAACAATTTTGCTCCAATCTTTCACTATTAAGCATTCATCACTTTCAGAAATCTTAAATGCACTCATGTGCAATGTAGGATATCTTGGTCGTAAGCTAACCATTGACATGCGACCTTTTGTCTCGATCCACTGAGGCACAACTGTCATCGGGAGTCCCTGTTGAAGAACATCGTATAATAATTAATATACTTAGCAATGAAAGTTTAGCTTCAAAAATAATGTATGCAAAAGATGCACTAAGGACAAATAGTAAAAATCTTACAATCTTTCCATTATAGATGTGACCGTAGTTCAATACGATCACTATTGGTCGCACGTTTTGAGTACTAACATTTCTAAGTGCAGGAAGAAAATTTGTCTTGACAGTATGAAGATCCTCAAGCCATGAAACATAATGACTTATCTCCTCACAGTTTAGTTCAGCCCCGGGACAGTAGTAGGTCCTGTCTACCAAGCGCCGAACATGTTTGCTTGAACCGAAATAAGCTGACAATAGAAATTAGCTGTCAACTATTTTTGAATAAACAATATCAAAGACATAAACATGGTTGAGAAAAACTCACATAATGGTAGAACTGGAGACATCTGCACATCGACCCAGATGTCTCTATTACCTTGAATATCATCTTCTGGACGAATATCAAAGGTGATAACCATATCAGGCTCAAATGCATAAGCCTTGCATAGTGCTTGCCAAGTTTTGCATTCAAAATGGGTGTATGTGTCTACATTGTATAATTTGACGTTGAAAGTATACCCATGCTCGGTCGTCAAGTAAACTCTCTTTACCTCCATATCATTCATCGCACTGAAACCTATCTTATCCAAGACAAAAATTCGAGCATGGCAGGGGATGCGCTAGTAGAATAGTGAAACTTTAAAATTATAAGTTCAAGCAAATGAAGCATAAGTCATGCTTTATTACGAAAAAATACTTGTCGTTGTGACTTACTGTATCCACTTCGAATGTCTCATCCAGCTTGATGCTGAAGCGCCTATTATCAACAAGGAAATTTCTATCGCATAGGCCGCGTTGGTCTTCACAGTGTTCGCACATAATGAAATATTTTTCATCGTTAGACGACATTTACTACGTTCATATAGGTGAAACATTAAACACTTACTATCTAACATTAATTAATATCTAGCTAATTCTAATATTCATCTAACATTTGACATTAATATCTAACATATATTTCTATCTAATTCATCTAACATTTGACATTAATCTAACATTTATATAAACTAAAAATACATATAAAAAATTAAAAAACAAAAAAATCATTAACAAATAATAGAAAAAATCATTAACATTAACATCTAGCTAGTTAAGTTCTATATATAGGTGAAACATTACTAGTTCTATTATTTCAACTAATTCAACTAGTTCTATTAATCCAACAAGTTCTATTAATTCAACTAATTAATTGAACTAAGCATTTACTAAAAATAAACTAGTTATATTAATTCAACTAGTTCAAATCTCATATACCTAATTAATATCTATAGCTAATTCATCTAACAATTGACATTAATATTTAACTTTTCTATCTAATTCATATCTAACATTTCACATTAATCTAACATTCTTATTGAGGTAATTCATCTAATTAACAATTTGATATGCATTAATCTAAAAAACAGAGAACAGAAAATAAGTAAAAAAAATTGTGTGTGTATGTGTATTTGTGTGTGTACGTACGAGCGGGGGCGGCGACGTACGGGCGGCGGCGCGAGACGGCGACGATGGGGACGGCGCGATGGGGGCGGCGGCGTACGGGCGGCGGTGCGACGGGAGCGACGACGGGGACGGCGCAACGGGGGCAGGGACGGCCGGGGCGCCGCGCGCGACGACGGGTACGGGGACGACCGGGTGCGCGCGACGACGGGGGCGGGGACAGCCGAGGCGCGTGCGACGCTGGGGACGGCCGGGGCGCGACGATGGTGACAGGGACGGGGCGGGACGACGGCAACGGGGATGGGGCAGCGACGAAGACGAATAGAGGAACTAACTGAAATTTTTCGTAAGTGTTGTATATATAGGAGAGGCATTTAGTACCGGTTGGAGCCACCAACCGGTACTAAAGGCCAACTTTGGCTAGGCCAAGAGGCAGGAAGAGCAGGCCATTAGTACTGGTTGGTGGCTCCAACCAGTACTAAAGGTCACCCTTTAGTACCGGTTGGAGCCACCAACCGGTACTAAAGGTGGTGCGCTGCCACCACAAAGTTTAGTCCCACCTCGCCGGGCGAAGGGCAACCGCACTGGTTTATAAACCCAGCCGCGGCTGCCCTTTCGAACTCCTCTATAAAGTAGGCTTCTGGGCCTAACTACAGCGCGCTGCCCTGTGAGTCTGCTAGGCCTTGTGGGCCTGAAATTGCATGCCCGTGGTCTAGCAGGCCCACAGGGCAGCGCCCCAAATTTTTTTATATAGTTTTTTTCTTTTCTGCTTTATTTTTTGTATTTATTTCTGAGTAGTTTTTTCTTTTCTTCTATATTTCTTTTCTTCTATTTATTTCTAAGTATTTTTTTTATATAGTTTTTTCTTTTCTGCTATAGTTTTTTTTCTTTTCTACTATAGTTTTTTTCTTTTCTCCTTTTTTTGTTTTCTTCTATTCATTTATTTTTATATACCATGCCAAGTTGATGGTTGAAACTTGATGGTTCAAAGTCTGGAGTTATAATAAGTTTAAAAAAATGAAGTTCCGGTGTAACAGATGAGTTTTCGTTTGAAACCGGCCCTGATACTTTGAAAGAGATTGTCCAGTTTGTACACAAAGTGCATCCAGTTTTTGTCATAACAGAAGAAGTCCGGAGTTGTAATAAGTTATTAAAAATAAAAAAGAGGTGCAATGCTCGTTAATTAGCTTCAAGCCTTTCAGAATAGTGTAAACGGCACTGAACATAGCTCCGTGCAGTCTACCATATTCCTCAAGGCTTGAAGCTAAGCAACGTGAGCATTGAGCCTCTTCTGCATCGTCTCTGCAGTCAGGGCTTATAAACTGCTCCTAGTGCCTCTCTCTTCGCGTGGTGGGACTAAAAAACAGCTTACTAAGAAACTGTAGTACTGGTTCATGCCATGAACCGTTACTAAAGGTGCTCGTGGGGCCCCAGCCTGACCTGACACAACCTCATTAGTACTAGTTTGTGGCACGAACTGGTGCTAAAGGTTCGCCACGAACCAGTACAAAAGAGCTCCTCCCGCCTAGCAGTTGGAACCGGCACTAATGGACACATTAGTGCCGGCTCAAATTCAAACCAGGACTAATGTATCTCATTTTGTAGTGCTTTTCAATTTCAGGGTCATTTAGCTCAAAACAAATCATTAAATGCATGAAAAATAGCAAATGAAGGCAGAAATGGTTGAAAGTTGATGGCGTCGCTTTGAATGGTGCATACTGAATGCACAAAAAGTATGGATTTGTAATAAGTTTGAAAAAATGAAATGCCTTTGTAAAAGATGAGTTTAATTTCGTCAGAAACCCAAATACTTTGAAAGAGATTGTCCAGTTTGTAAACGAAGTGCATCCAGTTTTTGCCGTAATCCTCTCTACTTTTTTGCACATGCTATGTGGGTGAAATGATGATACCATGCCAAGTTTCAACATTTTCAGAGTTCATTTGTAGTGCTTTTCAATTTCAAGGTCATTTATCTCTCAAAACAAATCATTAAATGCATGAAAAATAGCAAATGAAGGCAGAAATGGTTGAAAGTTGATGGCGTCGCTTTGAATGGTGCATACTGAATGCAAAAAATATAAGAGCATTTAGATCATGATCTTATATTTCTTTACAGTCTGAATTGTCAATATGATCTTATACATCAAAAATACTTTGATCATCAATGATCTTTTTGTGTACAATCTGAATTGTCAATATGAGTCCTCAACGATTTGTAAACCGATGAAGACTCATATTGCGGCCACAAATTCTACACATAGAGTTCAATGAAGACCAAGTGCTTGTGATAGTTTCAGAAGTAACATATTTAAGGTGGTAAAAGCCTTGTTAGGGGAGCGAGGTGAGACTAAAACCAGCTTGCCATAACCTCATTAGTACCGGTTCGTGGTACGAACCGGCACTAAATGGTGATGGTGGGGCCATAGCCTAACCGCAGGCTGCCACAGCCTCTTTAGTACCGGTTCGTGGCATGAACCGGTACTAAAGGTTCGGCAAGAACCGGTACTATTGATCACCGCCACGAACTGGTACTATTGATCACATTAGTGCCGGTTCTGTTACAAACCGGCACTAATGTGCTTCACATTTGACCCTTTTTTTCTACTAGTGATAGGTAGATATGGTGGACTCTCATGGCAAAACTGGGTTTAAGGATATTTGGGAGCACAAGTAGTATCTCTACTTGGTGCAAGGGATTTGGCTAGCATGAGAGGGAAAGGCAAGCTCAACATGTTGGATGATCCATGACAATATAATTTATTTCGGATGTAAGAAAACATAACCCATTACGTTGTTTTCCTTGTCCAACCTCAACTTTTTAGCATGTCATATTTTAATGAGTGCTCACAATCATAAAAGATGTCCAAGATAGTATATTTATATGTGAAAACCTCTCTTTATTTGTTACTTCCTATTAATTGCAACGATGACCAAAACTATGTTTGTCAACTCTCAACAACTTTTATTCATCATATTCTTTATATGTGAAGTCATTACTCTCCATAAGATCAATATGATCTCTTTATTTCTTTTTGTTCTTTCTCTTTTTTCTCAAGATCATAAGAAGATAGCAAAGCCCTTGACTCAACACTAATATTTACTATATATAGCTCTCAGACTCGATTACATAGAAGGATCATAAGGCATAACTCAAAACTAGATCATATTAAAACTTTACTCTACTACATCAAGATATTACCAAAAGGATCGAACTAAGAAAAACGGTGTCGAATCACAGGTTCCGGCAAAACCTTTAAGGTTCGAACACTGGGGTGCGTGCGAAGATCCACCCCTATCGATCCGCGCCCTAACTTAGCCTAGATCTCACGAACTAACTCAACAAACTCGCAGCACAAAGCACACGAGATTTATACTCGTTCGGGCCACTGTTGTGGTGTAATACCCTACTCCAGTGTGGTGGTGGTGGATTGCCTCTTGGGCTGAGGATGAACAGTACAAAGTGAAGAACGGCCTCCTCAGGTTGAGGTGTTCTTGTGCTTGGTGCACTTGTGTGGCTGATGATGATCTTGGATTCTCTCCCGCCTACGGTGGTGGCTAGTCCTATTTATAGAGGCCTGGGTCCTCTCCCCAAATATTGAGCGGAAAGGGATCCAACATCGGCCAATTTGAAAGGGGACAGCTAGTACAAGCTATCTTGACAAAAGGTAGTCTTCGCCTGCCAAAGGTTCTAGCAGTGACGCTGTCCTGGGCTCCATGGTGACCTCCGTCTTGCCGTCCTTTTGGTCTTGTTGCACCAATATGGAAACCTTTGCTTGATGCCTCGGTACTCTGCGCCTACGCTTGCCCCCTTAGCACCAAAGAGGAAACAAGGACGTTGCGCACGCTGGCTCCCGCCTGGCGCCCGCCTAATCTCGATCATCATGTCTTTCGTCACGAGCACCTCGTGAGGTTTGCCCGACCTTGAACTCTCCGCCCCTCACGAGCCGGCCTGATGAGGCTGCCCCTAAGGAGGTCTTGTGTCGTCCACCTCGCGAGGCTTGGCCCCTCGCAAGGGTCTTGATTCCTTGTTGATGAAGATGGGCTGTACAGGCCTGCCAGCAAAGCCACGCCATGGACCGCAGGCAGGCAAGTCTGGGGACCCCCGTTCCCAGAATGCCGAGAGTAGCCCCCAGGCCCAAGGCGCACTCGGGCTTGGCGTCGAGGCGAAGCCAAGGGTCCAGTGCGGAGCGCCGCAGGCCCCACTAGCCTATGGCCTCGGTCGACGCGTGGAGGTTGATTGGACGTCGGCGTCTACGCTTCCCCACACTGCCTCGACAACTGCCCGACTGACAAGTCCCTGCGACATGCAAGGAAAACCATCATTACCTGTGATCGTGGGGGTGCCAGTTGGCCTTCTCCTGGTATAAATGGGTGGGGGCGGAGCCCCCGTCGCCCATCTTTCCTCTGCCTCCCCTGCTTCTTCTTCTTCCTCACTCCACTTCTTGCTTGTGTAGACATCGCGCCGATCCGGAGGTTCTCAGCCGCAGAGAAAGGCAAGGCTCCCCTCAACGTGCCCGAGCTGCTCCTGCCGAAGAAAAGGACGTCTCATCGCCTCGAGGTGGTCGTGAGGCCGGTGGTGTCGAGGCCTTGGTATGAGAGGCTGCCTCCTGGGTACCCGCTGCCCTTGTACGCTCACGCTGATGATTCCGGAGGGAGGAGCAGTGAGCGGCGCCGCCGCGCCAGGACCGTGGTCGCCGTGCCGCGGTGGAGCACGTCGTCGCCCCAAGGGTCCATGATGCGGAGTCTTTGCGCAAGTTCGTGCTGTGGGCGGCGATGCCCCTGAGCACCTGGATTTGCCTACCGCCGTTCTTCGCCGCCGAGATGCCGCCGAGGGGCCTTCGTGAACTTTGGTTGCAGCACGCAGACTGCGACGCTCTGGCAACTTGAGCGGATATTGGAACCGTCACCTCTGGGAAGATCTTCATGACCCAAGGTTGGGTGAGATTGCCCGAGTCTGCTGCGTGGAGGGAGCCCTCGCGATCCACTTTGAGTACGATGGCGCCTCCATGCTGTTCTTCAAGATCTTCGACGAGGAAGGCCGCCGCCTGGAGTGCTTCCCCGAAGGAGGTCGCCAGGGCGACGCTGTGGCGGGCGCGGGGCCAGCCACCGGTCTCGGATGCAGCTCCTCCAGTGATAGCGGCGACTCCTGGTGGTCCAGCGACTCTCCTGAGCTCTTGGAGTCTTCGGAGACGGGAAATAACAGCTACATGCCCCCAAGCTCCCGCCGAGCCCGAAGCAAGGCCGCGGCGTCCAGCCGTCGTCGCCGCTGATCTGGATGGGGTTGGTGCCGTCCTCACGTGGCCCACTGTTGATGATGGCGTCGACGACACCTGCGAGGAATCAAGAAACAGGCCCCATGGGGGTGTGTGTAAAGCGTTTGTAATGCCTTTTGTCAATATAGCCCCCATGATGAAGATTTGTGTGCGCATATCCTGCCGAGGCTCGGCCTCCCCTTTCCAATCCTGCGGCAGCTTGATGCTCTATGCTGACAGGTCCTGGTCCCCAGGCAGGCTGCAGCTGTCGCTGGTATGACAGGTCGCATGCCGTGGTCAAGGCCAGGAGGTGAGCGGCCCGAGTTCCAGTAAGAGCTCCTGAGGCGCGATGCTCAGGAGGTCCCCCTTAGCGCGCAAGCAGCTGTCTTAGAACGGGAAAGGAAGAAAACGTTGCCGCAGCAGGGCAGCGAAGGGAGTGAGTGAGGGTCTCGTGCTGCAAGCGACTGGTGGATCCAGAGCGACAACTTATCTTTGGTTGTATGGGGTCTGGTCCTCGGGTCGTGTCAGACTCACTCGTCGGTCCCTGTAGTGTGGCTAGGTCTGGCCCATGTAGGCCTCCCCCTCCCCTCCATGTCCTTCTCGGTGCTCTGCGTCCTCAGGTCCCGGCCCTCGAGCGAGCTAGCCGCCGCTGGTATGCCAGGTCGCGTGCCGTGGTCAAGGCCCGAGGGTGAGGGCTGGAGAGCTAGTAAGAGCTCCTGAGGCGCGATGCTCAGGAGCCCCCCTTTTAACGCGCAAGAGAATCGCATGAGAGGAGGGAGAGAGTCTGTGGTACCGCCTGCCGTGGCCCTCATGAAGTTCCTGCAAGCTAGCACAAGTAAGGGCACCGGTCGTCGTGGTGATTAAGGGTTTGCTTCTGGTGCGTGAGTGGGGACTCCCTGTTGCGGAGAGCCCCCGGGGTATGTACAGCCCCGCCCTGACACGTGGCTTGCACGGCAGGGCTAGACGAGGTGTATCTAGGCACTCGTGAGCCAGTGCGGGACTCATGAGGCCCTACCTCAAGGCGGGTTGCGCCTAGTCTTGATTCTTGTTTGCTGTCTTGGTTCTGCGAAATGGTTAGACAATGCGAAGGGTCCTGAGGAAAGACGGCCGGCGCGATGATCTCACGGTGGGTGACAATCAAGCAGGAGATAGTCATAGATAGATTAAGCATGGAAAGCAACCCAGCTCGGGTAAGTGCTGGGAGATGCATGCCACCGGGTCCAGCCTGAGCGGCTTGGGGATGATGCAGCCCAAGGGGCGCCCCCCATCAGGGTAAGCTAAAGACATAAAAGGAAGGATACATGCCACAGGGACAGACCCACACGGCCTGGGAATGATGCAGCCCTGGGGGCGCTCCCAGCTGAATGAACTTTGGAAGATGTCACCAAGCTATGTTGATGAAGGAGAGTTGAGGTAGCTGAAGGCGTGCGGCGAGAGGGCTGCCCCTCATGAGCCACTTGGGCCCTGAGGCTCGGGAGGCCCTGGGGGCCCAGGGGGTTCCTCGAGGACCGTCTTCATCTCCGTCAGCACGGCATGGTGCCTGTTCTCCTGGGCCGCAAGGATGCTCCGTGGGTTGCGGTGATAGGCGGCCGCCATGCTCGGCAGACCGAAGGGCATGCGAACGTAACTGTGAGGTGGGCCCTCGCAGCATCCCACGCACGAAGGCCAGAGAAGCTCCTGAGAGGCCGTCCGATTGAGCCCTGGAACGTCGATGCAGACGCGTAGCCCGGCATCCTCGCCTGGTGAGCGACGGCTGCCGTGCATGGCCCTCGCGTCTTACAGTTCCTGAGTGGTCTTGGTGATGAACTCCTGAGCGGTGGGCATTCCTTGCCCTGTTTTCTTCTGAGGGAAACGTGTCGCGAAGCACGCCTCCAAGTGGTGCCCAAGCGCCTCCCTTGTGATGCTAGCAAAGCCTGAGGCCCTCCAGAAGAGAGCCCCCAAGCCCTACCCGAGAGGGGCGCTAGGCACGCCTCCCTATGCGATGGAGGGTGGTGTCCTAGGCGCGGACGCCGATCCTGACGAGGCGCCGCTTGCTTGAGGCCTTGTGTGACGCAACTGCTTCTTCTTCTTGGGGGTGGCCTCAGGAGGGTGCTCTCCCTGACTATCGGGGTCGTCGATTGCTGTAGCTTGGAAGGCACGCTCGAGGGAGCACACCGCGTCTCTTTCTTCGCACGGGACTGTGATGATTCCGCCGCTTCCCGGCATCTTGAGGACATTGTAGCCGTGATGGGTCACCGCCATGAACTTGGCCAGGGCAGGATACCTGAGGATGGTGTTGTATGGCAAGTGGATGTAGGCGACGTCGAAGTCGATGAGCTCGGTGCGGTAGTTGTTGTGTTCTCCGAAGGTAACGAGGAGGCAGACCTGCCCGATCGGGGTGGTTGAGCGGTCGGTCACTCCTGAGAAAGGCTTGGTAGGCTGAAGCTGATCATATGGTACTTGGAGGTTGTCGAACGTGTCGATGGAAAGGACATTGAGCCTTGCGCCGCCGTCGATGAGGGTCTTGGTAACTTGCACGCCGCTAATGACTGGCGAACAGAGCATTGGTAGGATGCCAGCAGTGGCCGTGCACTTGAGCTGATCTGCCGAACTGAACGTGATGGGGCTCCTGGACCATCTGAGTGGGCGTGTGGCCTCGAGCTTGGGGAGAATTGCATTCACTTCACGGGCAAACTGCTTGAAGATACGCTGCGAGGCTGGGGCTTGAGCTCCGCCCAAGATGCAGGCGACAGCGCGTGGCTCCTGGAAGCCCCCAGCCCCCTCGACTTGATGGTGGTCGTCATTCCTTCTTGGTGGTGGTGGTAATGGAGGAAGGCCTGCGTTGCCTTGAGGATGAGCCTCATGGGGCTGGTCCCTCCAGGCGCCCTCGCGAGGTTGATCCTGCCAGCGGTCCTCATGAGGCCGGTCGTGCCACACTTGGCGCAGGCCACGGTCGTCCCAGCGTCCGCCACCACATCCTCCTCCTCAGTCATAGCCCCGGTCGCTGCGCTCGGGGCGTCGACCGAAGCGTCCTTCTCGAATGGCTCTGAGCTCTTGACAGTCTGGTGTTGTGGGTATGCATGTTGTGGAAGGCGCAGAACGGTCGGCTGCCCTTGGATGACTCGGGCTGGTCTCTGCCGCGATTGGTGTCTGGTTCCGCCGCAAGCACGACTGCTCCCTTGCGCTTCATGTCCTTGGCCTTGGTATTTTTCTCCTCTGGGTCTGCAGCAGGGAGCTCGAGGAGGGAGAGGCGCACCTCCTCAGCTCTTGCACACTTGGTTGTGATGTTGAACAGCTCCAGGGTCTTGCACAGCTCTTCGTGGATGGCAAGCTCTTCCTTCATCTTGACGTCGCGGACACTGTCGGAGAACGCTGAGATGATGGCCTTGTCGGTCACCTTGGGGATTTTGATGCACGCGCTGTTGAAGCGCTGAATGTACTTCTGCAGGGTCTCTCCTGGTTGTTGCTTGATGCGGCACAGGTCACCCGCGATCGGGGGGGCTCTCGCGAGTGCCCTGGAAGTTGGCGATGAAGTGGTTGCGCATTTCGTCCCAGGAGAAAATTGAGCCAGGAGGCAGGTTCAGGAGCCAGGAGTGGGGGCCATCCTTGAGAGCCATGGGAAACCAGTTCGCCATGACTTTCTCGCCGCCGTTGGCTGCCTCGATGCTCGGCTCGAAGAGCTGCAAGAACTTCGCGGGATCGGGGGTGCCGTCATAGCGAGGGGGCAGATCTGGCTTGAACTTGCCTGGCCAGGCGACGCTACGCAGCTCGGGAGTGAAGGCGCGGCAGCCGGCCATGGTCATCAGGGCCCGCCTTGGAGGTGCAGCTTAGCCTTAGCGCCCGCGCGCCGTTATGGCCAGCAGTGCGGGGCCTTGCTGCAGCAAACGATCCTGGCGCGGCGGAGCGAGGAGTGACGGAGCATTCGCTTATGATCGAGGGACTTCTTGGCAGCTTCTTTCTTCGCGCGTGGATGCCAGACGCGGTGGGTCGCATCACGGAGCCGCGTGCCTTGGCGCTAGGGCGCCTCTTAGGGCAGAGGTGGCAGAGGTGCTTCTTGAGCTGCGTCCCCCGTGGCTGGCGGAGGGCGAGGCAGAGAGTGGGATGACGCAGGGGAGCCTCCCACGGCGCGGACAAGCTCGGCGATGCGATCAAGCCAGTCCTCGTAGAGGTCGTCGACCGGGCAGTAGCGCAGGAGCTTGTGCACCATGAGGAGCGCGGCCCGTGTGTCCGTGGGAACGCGACGAGCGTGAGACGAAGAACCAGCAGGAGTCAGTGATGGAGTGGCGGTGCGTCCGTCCTGTCGCACCGAGGGGTGCACCGAGGATGCTTGCTGCTCGTTCCCCGCCAGGCCGATGGCGGCGTTGGCGGCAGGCGACGGAGAGCGACGGGGTGGCCCACCGACAGGGGTTGTCTGAGCGAAGCGGGTGGCGAGGGCAGCCCAGGGCTCGGCACGGGCGCGACGTGCGTCTGCCATGGAGACGATGGAGCGACGAGGTGCGAAGCGACGGAAAGGAAGCTTCGACGCACCCCTACCTGGCGCGCCAAATGTCGGATCACGGGTTGCGGCAAAACCCTTAAGGTTCGAACACTGGGGTGTGCGCGAAGACCCCCCCTATCGATCCGCGCCCTAACTTAGCCAAGATCTCACGAACTAACTCAATGAACTCGCAACACAAAGAACACGAGATTTATACTGGTTCGGGCCACCGTTGCGGTGTAATACCCTACTCTAGTGTGGTTATGGTGGATTACCTCTTGGGCTGAGGATGAACAATACAAAGGGAAGAACAACCTCCTCAGGTTGAGGTGTTCTTGTGCTTGGTGCACTTGTGTGGCTGAAGATGATCTTGGATTCTCTCCCGCCTATGGTGGTGGCTAGTCCTATTAATAGAGGCCCGGGTCCTCTCCCCAAATATTGAGCGGAAAGGGAGCCAACAACGGCCAATTTGAAAGGGGATAGCTAGTACAAGCAATCCTGACAAAAGGTGGTCTTTGCCTGCCAAAGGTTCTGGCGGTGACGCTGTCCTGGGCTCCATGGTGATCTCCGTCTTGCCGTCCTTCTGGTCTTGTTGCACCAAAATGGAAACCTTTGCTTGATGCATCGGTACTCTGCGCCTTTGCTTGCCCCCTTAGCACCAAAGAGGAAATAAGGAAGCGGCACGCTGGGACCCTCCTGGTGCCCGCCTGGCGCCCGCCTGGTCTCGATCGTCATGGCTTACGTCACAAGCACCTCGCGAGGTTTCCCTAACCTTTAACTCTCCGCCCCTCACGAGCCGGCCTGATGAGGCTGCCCCTGAGGAGGTCTTGTGTCGTCTGCCTCACGAGGCTTGGCCCCTTGCGATGGTCTTGATTCCTTGTTGATGAATATGGGCCATACAGGCCTGCCAGCAAAGCCACGCCATGGGCCGCAGGCAGGCAACTCAGGGGACCCCGGTTCCCAGAACACGGACAAACGGTAAAGATAAAAGTGTGATGGCGATAAGATACCGGGGCATTCCCCCAAGATTGGCGGTTGCCAAGGGGAGAGCCCATACCCAATACTCAATTCTCATTTGGTGGTGAAGAAGAAGTTGTTGATGATGTAGGCTTGTCATCCAACATCGAGCGCAAGAGGTGCTCCATCTTACTAATAATGCCCTTGAGTGCGGTGATATGCTCTTGCAACAGAATATTTTCATGAGTTAGATACTTGTTCTGCACCCGAACAATTTCAATCATCTTGAAAGCTTCAGTTTCAGTAGGGGTAAGTAGATTGTAATGAGGTTGAAGGATGTCTTCTTCTTCCATTGCCTGAGCTTGATCCTCCACGGCCTTCTTGATCCTATCATCCTTGTTGATCTCCACGGGTTCTTCTCTCTTCACCTCTATCTTCATTAGCCAAGCATCGTCGCCCTCATTGTTGGAAGAGGGGGACGACGTGATGCCTGGCATTGACAACTCTAGCAGGAAACAACTCGAAACAAAAACAGAGGATATTTGCGTGGTACGATGGTCAAAACCTTTGGGAGATTATATAGTGAATTTTTACAGACCAAAAGAAGTATCGTGCAAGAAATCGGAGTCCGGGGGTCACACGAGGTGCCCACGAGGTGCCCACGAGGTAGGGAGGCGCTCCCAGGGGGTAGGGTGTGCCCTCCACCCTTGTGGACACCTCGTGTCCTTTCTGGACTGCTTCTTATTTTCCTATTTTCTTAAATATTCCAAAACGGAGAAAAATAGCTATTAGAACTGTTTTGGAGTCGGTTTACTTACCGTACCACATACCTCTTCCTTTTCGGAGGCTGAAACATTCTGGAAGGTGTCCCTTATATACTCCTCCGGGGTTATGATTTCAATGACATTAGTTTCAACGTTTATCGGATTACCTGAGATATAATGTTTGATTCTTTGACCGTTCACCACCCTCGGATTTGTTCCTTGGAAGTTGTTGATTTTATGGCACCGGAACGATAGACCTCCTCGATAACGTAAGGACCTTCCCATTTAGAGAGGAGTTTTCCTGCAAAAAATCTTAAACGAGAGTTGTATAACAATACATAATCACCTACATTAAACTCACGTTTCTGTATCCTTTTGTCATGCCATCTTTTAACTTTTTCTTTAAACATTTTGGCATTCTCATAGGCCTGGGTTCTCCACTCATCAAGTGGGCTAATGTCAAATAGTCTCTTCTCACCGGCAAGTTTGAAATCATAATTGAGCTCTTTAATGGGCCAATATGCCTTATGTTCTAGTTCGAGAGGTAAATGACATGCTTTTCCCTAAACCATTTTATATGGAGACATACCCATAGGATTTTTATATGCAGTTCTATAGGCCCATAATGCATCATCAAGTTTCTTGGACCAATTCTTTCTAGATCTATTAACAGTCTTTTGCAAAATTAATTTAAGCTCTCTATTACTTAGTTCTACTTGACCACTAGACCGTGGATGATATGGAGATGCAATTCTATGATTAACATCATACTTAGCAAGCATTTTACGAAAAGCACCATGAATAAAATGTGAACCACCATCAAGTCATTAAGTATCTAGGGACTCCAAACCTCAAAAAAATAACTTCTTTAAGCATCTTAATAGAGGCGTTATGGTCAGCACTACTAGTTGGAATAGCTTCTACCCACTTAGTAATGTAATCAACAGCAACTAAAGTATGTGTATACCCATTAGAGGAAGGAAACAGTCCCATATAATCAAAGCCCCAAACATCAAATGGTTCAATAACAAGTGAATAATTAATAGGCATTCCTTGACATCTACTAATATTACCAATTCTTTGACATTCATCACAAGACAAGACAAACTTACGGGCATCCTTGAAGAGAGTAGGCCAATAAAAACCGGATTGCAATACCTTATGTTCTGTTCTATCTCTAGCATGTAGTCCTCCATATGCCTCGGAGTGACACTTGCGTGGGATTTGTTCTTGTTCATGCTTAGGTACACAACGTCTAATAACACCATCTACTCCTTTATAAAGGTGTTGGTCATCCCACAAGTAATATCTTAAACCATAGAAAAACTTTTTCTTTTGCTGGTATGTGAAACTAGGTGGTATATATTTAGCAACAATGTAATTGGCATAATCAGCATACCATGGAGAGGTACGAGAAGCATTTATGACAACTAATTGTTCATGAGGAAAGCTATCATCTATAGGTAGTGGGTCATCAAGAACATTCTCTAACCTAGACAAGTTGTCTGCAACGGGGTTCTCATCTCCTTTTCTATCAATAATATGCAAATCAAATTCGTGTAGTAGGAGAACCCATCTAATAAGTCTAGGTTTAGCATGTTTCTTTTCCATAAGATATTTAATAGCAGCATGATCAGTGTGAACAGTTACTTTGGAATCAACAATATAAGGTCTGAACTTATCACAAGCAAATACAACTGCTAAAAATTCTTTTTCAGTAGTAGCATAATTCCTCTGGGCACTGTCTAGAGTTTTAATAGCATATTGGATAACATTTAATTTCTTATCAACTCTTTGTGCTAACATAGCACCTACAGCATAATCACTAGCATCACACATAATTTCAAAGGGTAAATTCCAATCAGGAGGTTGAACAATAGGTGCAAAAATCAAGGCTTTCTTAAGTATTTCAAATGCTTCTACACAATCATCATCAAAGCCGAAAGGAACATCTTTTTGTAAGAGATTAGTCAGAGGCTTGGAAATTTTTGAGAAGTCTTTAATGAACCTCCTATAAAACCGGCATGAACAAGGAAACTTCTTATACCTTTAATATCCTTAGGACAAGGCATCTTTTCAATAGCACCAACTTTAGCTTTATCAACTTCAATACCTCTTTCAAAAAAATTCTGCCCCAAGACAATACCTTCATTAACCATAAAGTGGCACTTCTCCTAATTCAAGACTAGATTAGTTTCTTCACATCTCTGCAAAACTCGATCAAGGTTGCTTAAGCAATCATCAAAAGAAGTTCCATATACAGAAAAACCATCCATGAATACCTCAATAATCTTTTCACAAAAGTCAGATAATATAGCAGTCATGCATCTTTGAAAGGTAGCAGGTGCATTACATAAACCAAAAGGCATACATCTATAAGCAAAGGTACCGAAAGGGCAAGTGAAAGTGGTCTTTTCCTGATCCTCTTTCAACACAGGTATTTGAGAGAAACCAGAATAACCATATAGAAAGCAAAAAGGTGTATGTTTAGATAATCTTTCTAGCATTTGATCAATAAAAGGTAAAGGGTAATGATCATTTTTAGTAGCTATAAAATGTAACAATTCTTTGTGGGGTCAATTCATCTTTATCATTAGGAACAACAATAATACCTCCCTTCTTAGGGACACAATGGACATGACTTACCCACTGACTATCAGCAACAAGATAAATTACACCTGCCTCAAGAAGCTTCAGAATTTCTTTTCTTACCACTTCTTTCATCTTGGGATTTAACCGTCGTTGGTGATCAACAACTGGTTTAGCATCTCTCTCCAATTTTATTTTGTGATAGCATAGAGTGGGACTAATACCCTTAAGATCATCAGGAGTATATCCAATAGCAGCACGGTGCTTCTTCAGAGTTTTCAGTAATTTCTCTTCTTCCTTCTTTGAAAGGTTAGCACTAATAATAATAGGATATATCTTCTTTTCATCAAGATAAGCATATTTAAGAGTATCAGGTAATGGTTTAAGCTCAAACACGGGATCACCCTTGGGTGGAGGAGGATCCCCTAGAATTTCAACAGGCAAGTTGTGTTTCAAAATAGGTCCCTGTTTAAAGAATACTTCATCTATTTCCCTTCTTTCATTCATAAACATATCATTTTCATGGTCTAGCAAATATTGTTCTAAAGGATCATTAGGAGGCACATCAATAGAAGCAAGAACAATAATTTCATCTTTACTATGCAATTCTTTATCATGGGTTTGTCTACGAAATTTTGCAAAACTAAAATCATGAGACATATCCCCTAAACCAATAGAAACAATATCCTTTTTGTAGTCTATCTTAGCATTAACAGTATTCAAGAAGGGCCTACCAAATATAATGGGACAAAAGTCATCTTGTGGGGAACCAAGAACAAGAAAATCATCAGGATATTTAACTTTTCCACACAATACTTCAACATCTCTGACTATCCCAATCGGTGAAATAGTATCTCTATTGGCAAGCTTAATTGTAACATCAATACCTTCTATTTGAGCAGGTGTAATATCATGCATATTTCTTCATATAAAGAATGAGGTATGGCACTCACAGTAGCACCCATATCACATAAGCCATGATAGCAATGATCTCCTATTTTAACAGAAATAACAGGCATGCCTACAACAGGTCTATGTTTATTTTTAGTATCGGGTCTAGCAATTCTAGAAGCTTCATTACAAAAGTAAACAACATGCCCATCAATATTATCAGACAAGATATCTTTAACCATAGTAATACTAGGTTCAACATTAATTTGCTCAGAGGGTGTAGGTGTTCTAATATTACTTTTTTTGACCACAGTTGAAGCTTTAGCGTGATCCTTTATTCTAGTAGGGAAAGGTGGTTTCTCAATATAAGCGGTAGGAACAATAGGGTCAACATTATAATTGATAGTCTTTTCTTCAACTTTAATAGGTTCTACTACTTTTACTTCAATGGGAGGATGATATTTAAGCCACTTCTCCTTGGGGAGATCAACATGAGTAGCAAAGGATTCCCAAAAAGAAGCTACTATCTCAGAGTCAAGTCCATATTTAGTGCTAAATTCACGAAAAGCATCGGTATCCATAAAAGATTTAACACAATCAAACTTAGGTGTTATACCTAACTCCTTAACTTCGTCGATTTCCCAATCTTTAGAGTTGCGTTCAATTCTTTCCAATAAATCCCATTTGAATTCAATAGTCTTCATCATAAAAGAACCAGTACAAGAAGTATCGAGCATGGAGCGATAATTGAGAGAAAGCCGAGCATAAAATTTTTGAATAATAATTTGTCTTGAGAGATCATGATTGGAACATCAATATAACATTGACTTAAGCCTCCTCCAAGCTTGAGCGATGCTTTCTCCTTCACGAGGCCAAATATATATATATATATATAATTACGATCACGATGAACCAGATGCATAGGATAGAACTTTTGATGAAATTCCAATTTCAATCAGTTGTAGTTCCATGATCCAATATCATCACATAGCCTAAACCATGTAAATGCCTTTCCCTTCAAAGATAAAGGGAATACCTTCTTATTGATAACATCCTCGGGCATACCTGCAAGCTTAAATAATCCACAAACTTCATCCATATAGATTAGGTGCAAATCGGGATGCAATGTTTCATCTCGTGTAAAAGGGTGAGCCAGCAGTTTCTCTATCATACCCGAAGGAATTTCAAAGTAAACATTTTCAGTAGGTTCAGTAGGTTGAGGAGCAACTCTTTTCTCTACTGGTTGGGGTGAAGATACCCCGAACAAGCCCCTCAAAGGATTATGTTCCATAGTAAGAAGTGAAAGTAAATTTCAGCACACTATATAAATTTTTCCTTACCAAATTCAACCTACCAAAGGCGCTTCACTCCCCGGCAATGGTGCCAGAAAAGAGTCTTGATGACCCACAAGTATAGGGTATCTATCTTAGTCCTTTCGATAAGTAAGAGTGTCGAACCCAATAAGGAGCAGAAGGAAATGATAAGCAGTTTTCAGAAAGGTATTCTCTGCAAGAACTGAAATTATCGGTAACAAATAGTTTTGTGATAAGGTAATGTGTAACAGGTAACAAGTAATAAAAGTAAATAAGGTGCAGCAAGATGGCCCAATCCTTTTCGTCGCAAAGGACAAGCCTGGACAAACTCTTATATAAAGGAAAGCGCTCCCGATGACATATGGGAATTATCGTCAAGCTAGTTTTCATCACGTTCATATGATTCGTGTTCGGTACTTTGATAATTTGATATGTGGGTGGACCGGTGCTTGGGTACTGCCCTAACTTGGAAAAGCATCCCACTTATGATTAACCCCTCTTGCAAGCATCCGCAACTACAAAAGAAGTATTAAGGTAATCCTAACCATAGCATGAAACATATGGATCCAAATCGGCCCCTTATGAAGCAACACATAAACTAGGGTTTAAGATTCTGTCACTATAGCAACCCATCATATACTTATTACTTCCCAATGCCTTCCCCTAGGCCCAAACAATGGTGAAGTGTCATGTAGTCGATGTTCACATGACACCACTAGAGGAAAGACAACATACATCTCATCAAAATATCGAACGAATACCAAATTCACATGACTACTCATAGCAAGACTTCTCCCATGTCCTCAGGAACAAATGTAACTACTCACAAATCATATTCGTGTTCATAATCACAGGGGTATCAATATGCATAAAGGGTCTGAACATATGATCTTCCACCAAGTAAACCAACTAGCATCAACTACAAGGAGTAATCAACACTACTAGCAACCCAGAGGTACCAATCTGAGGTTTTGGGACAAAGATTGGATACAAGAGATGAACTAGGGTTTGATATGAGATGGTCCTAGTGAAGATGATGATGGAGATTGACCCCCTCCCGATGAGAGGATCGATGGTGATGATTTCGCCCCCCCCCCCCCCGGAGGGATGTTTCCCCTGCAGAACAGCTCTGCCGGATCCCTAGATTGGTTCCACCAAGGTTCCGCCTCGTGGCGGCGGCGTTTCGATCCGAAAGCTTAATTATCATTTTTTTTCCAGGGCGAAAGACTTCATATAGCCAAAGATGGGCACCGGAAGCCTGCTAGGGGCCCACGAGACAGGGGGCGCGCCCAGGGGGGGTAGGGCGTGCTCCCCACCCTCGTGGATGGTGGGTGGCCCCCCTCTGGTGCTTCCTTCCCCAATATTTTTTATATATTCTAAAAATGTCTCCTATGGAGTTTTAGGACTTTTGGAGTTGTGCAGAATAGGTCTCTAATATTTGCTCCTTTTCCAGCCTAGAATTCCAGATGTCGGCATTCCCCCTCTTCGTGCAAACCTTGTAAAATAAGAGAGAATAGACATAAGTATTGTGACATAATGTGTAATATAAGCCCATAATGCAATAAATATCGATATAAAAGCATGACGCAAAATGGACGTATCAGCAGTCGGCCCGAAGACTTTAACAACGCAGCAAGCGGTGGCCGACCCCAACCCGCCACCTCCCAACCCAACCACCCTAGTACAAGTGGCCATAGTGGCAGTTGAAGAAATTCAAGCACCATCATGGGCACAGCCCATGCTCAAGTTTCTGGTGACCAGAGAACTGCCGGCTGACGAGATCTCGGCCTGGCAAGTGCAGCGCCGAGCAGGAGCCTACACGATAGTAAACAGAGAGCTTGTCAAGCGCAGCGTAACTGGAGTCTTCCAATGGTGCATAGAACCAGAGAAGGGTGCGGCCACCACGTGGCCTCCAGTTCCCTTGTCGCCAAAGACATCAAGGAATTGGTCAAGCATTGCAAAGGGTGCCAGAAGTTTAGCTCCAAACAACATCTACCGACTTCTACACTCAAGTCCATCCCCCTCACTTGGCCCTTTGCCATGTGGGGGCTGGACATGGTGGGACCGTTCAAGAAAGCACGCGGCGGCATGACCCATCTGCTTGTCATTGTGGACAAATTCACCAAATGGATTGAAGCGAAGGCAATCAAGAAACTGAACAATCTGACTGCTGTAACCTTTATTACAGATATCACCGTCCGATACGGTGTGCCACACAGCATCATCACCGACAATGGCACGAACTTGGCCAAGGGAGCCTTGGCCTGTTTCTGCGTGATGCAGGGCATCCGACTGGACTTAGCGTCTGTTGCCCATCCGCAGTGAAATAGCCAAGTCGAGCGAGCAAACGGCCTCATCCTCTCTGGCATCAAGCCCCGACTGGCCGAGCCATTGGAGCGCTCGGCCGACTGCTGGATCGATGAGCTGTCGGCCGTCCTCTGGAGCCTTCGCACCACTCCGAACAAATCAACCATCTTCACTCCATTCTTCCTCGTGTATGGGGCCGAGGTCATCATCCGAACTGACATCGAGTTCGACTCGCCTCGTGTCACCATGTACACAGAGGTGGAGGCAAAAGAAGCAAGAGAAGACGGTGTTGACCTGCTTGAAGAAGGCCGTCTGTTAGCACTCAGTCGAATGGTCAAGCCAAGATCGTTCCAAGAGGGAGATCTTGTGCTCCGGCTAATCGAGGGAACAGCCGGCCAGCACAAGCTCTCGGCCCCTTGGGAAGGCTTGTTCATCATTAGAAAAGCTTTGGGCAACGACTCCTACTATCTCATCGACGCACAAAAGCCTAGAGCGCGCAAGAGGGATGACTCGGGCAAGGAATCGGAGCATCCATGGAATGCGAATCTCCTCCGAAGATTTTACAGTTAATGCAGTATGTACCACGCTACCTTTTGTATTAAGCGTTAAGACATTGGGTCCCTCGAGGAGTACTCGTGGGCCACCCTTTTTATCTATATGATAAGTTCTATGCCTATGAATGTGTTATTTCACTATTCCGCTTGGCACTGGGTTTGACCAGTCGGCCCGGGGCTTGCCGCCTTGTACTATGTCAATGCTACCTTCAGTCGGACAAGTAGTGTGCTGGCACCTCAGCCCTCTCTTGCCATCAGCTGCAGCTCATAGAGCGACTGTCGGCTGGCTAGAGTTAAAGGTAGGAAACTATGCCCACACCAAAAATGGCTAAGGACCAAAGCATTCACATAGACCAAGCTGGCTCCTCACCTCGCCGACCGACTGTTGAGCAGCCGGCCGACCGATTTCTAAAGTTAAGCTGCTAGGCTCTACAAATGGCTAAAAGTACTTGCCTTCCCAAAACGGCCAAGTACTTGACCCAGCCACAGACCGCAGAGCGGCTGTGCGGTTGGCCAGACGACAGCTAAGGGAAGGCGGCAAAGGAAAAAGACAAGGGAGCAGAAAAGCACGACAAGTCGAAAAATCGGCAAAAATAATTTACATAGCAAAGGCCCTTGGCCAGCATTCAACGGAGTTTGAATACACCCCCAGCGGGTGGAACTACGCAAATCTAACAAATTTGTTCAAAGAGATCACAAAACAAGAAAGAAAGATAAATTGGCTGACTAGGCCAAAGGAGAGGCAGCCGGATCGGAGGGGTCGGTGGTGGCCGAGGCTCCAGGTGGTGGAACAGCCGCCTGGTTGGTCTCGACCTAGTCAGCACCGGCAGTAGTCGGCTTGCAGGCGCGTTGCCCGTTGGTCGAGATTTGGTCAGGCTGAGGCCGGCTGTCGTGTCCATCATCCAGCGCATCGTCTTCGCCATCCTCATCCTCCTCCGCCTCCTCCTCCTCATCTTCATCACTAGAGGCGATCTCCTCCACCGAGTCCTCGCTGTCTGCCGGTTGAGCCTGAACTAATCGGGCGGTGCCTCGGCGCCCTCCTCATTTAGCTCAGGGAGAAAGACGCTGGTGTGCGTGTACTCGGATATCGCCGCGGCACAATGATAGAGCTCGGGCGCCACCGCCGCCAACTCCTCGCTGGTTCGGCACGAAGAGTGGCCATTCGGGCTAGGTTCGGCCCAGGGTACCACCCCTTGATGAACTCCAAAGACCGCCATGCACCTGCCCGGGCTGCGAAGCCCTTCCAATCTTTGAAGCGGCCGATAGCCACCTCTATCCAGTCGGAGGTACGACTGGGGGTGCGCAGAGCCGGAGCACCCAGCCAGAGGGCAGAGACCATCTGGGCTACAGCGCGCTGCAGCCGGCGGAGCGCCCGATCGGCCGGTTGGAGATGAGCTTGCATGGCAAGCAGCTTCTCGACGTGGGTCCGAGGGGTGTTGGGCGCGATTTATGCACCAGCCAGCCTTCGCTCGTCACGACGAGCTTCAATGGCTTGGCTGGTAGCAATGGCGTGACCAGGGAAATACTTTGCAAAAGAAGGAAAAAAGAAGTATGAAGTCGGAAGCAGGCTCAAATGTGAAGTCAGCAGGCGAAGGAAAGGGAAGAACAACTCACCATCGAGCATGTCCTCGATCTCGCCGTAGCCGTCGGTGAGCCTTCTCCCTATGGACCCAGTTCGAGCGCCGAGTCTCGAACTCGGCCTCGAGGGCCTCCTCCACATCCTCGAGCTTTTGCAGCTCCGCCTGGTGACGATCCTCCTGGTCAGCCAATTTCTTGGCCAGGTGGTCGCGCTCCTGCTCCATCTTGCTGCGCTCCTCCTCCTTGGCGTGCAGCACGATCTGGGCTTCGCCCAGCTGCTACTGTAAGGTAGCGTTGGCTCCTGCAGAAGACAAGAAATAAAGGATAGTCAGCAAGTTAACAAAAGAAAGAAAGTAGTCGCTGGAAGATCCGGCCCGACTGCTCAGCAGTCGGCCCGAATCTCGGGGGCTACACCCCGCGGGTGCGCTGGCGCACCCCCACGAGAATAAGGATGAAGCACTTACTCCGACTGCCAGCCAGTTCAGTAGTGCACTTGGTCAGCTCCCGGACATGAGAGTTGAAGGCAGCCGCGCGGATGTTTTGATAGTCCTGCATCAAAGACAAGAGAAGAAAACAGAAAAGGTTAGCACTCGGAACTTGCCTTAAGTTCCGAGCCGCCTGCTCAGCACCTTGCCCCCATGGAAGATTTCAGAAAAATACAAGGATCAGAAACAAGCGATCAGGAGACATACCCGGACGGCAGCACGCGTCGTCAAGAACTCCTATGGGTACAGCTGGAGGGCGGCGCCCTGGGCCTGGACATTGTTTACGGCACGATTCAGCATGCTTGTCCCGCCTCCATGAGTCCATTCCGGTAGGGCGGCGCTGCTGGCCACGGCGTCGGGGGCTGAAGAGGTCGCGGCCCCAACCTCCAGTGGCATTAGCACCGATGCCGCCTTCTCCGGGCGACGACGCCCCAGAATGCATGCCACGAGAGTCGAGCCCACCACCAACTTGTTACCAGTTGATGGCACCGGTGGCACCTCAAGCCGACTGCTTTGTGCGTCAGCAGTCGGCGCGTGAAGGGGCTCCTGCGCCCCAAGACGACAGCGTCGCCTCCTCCACTCTCCGCGACCAGCTATTCATCGCCAGCTCCTCTAGTCGACGATTGGATCCTTGGCATCGGCGGAGCGGCGCGCAGAGAATGACAAGTTGTGGCGCCTGGCCGCGTGTGGCCTTCTACACCCGTGCTCTAGCGACCGTGTCCGCCCGCTCCTTGGCCATGACGTCGGCCTGGGCCTTGGCGGCCGCGTCGGCTTGCTCCTTGACCGCGGCGTCGGCCTGGACCTTGGCGGTCCCATCGTCTTCTTCCTGCGCCGCCTTGGCCGCCGCAGCCTTCTTCCGTTCCGCCTCCTCCCACTCCTCGCTCGCCTCTGGCACGTTCCACTGCGTTGCCGCCTGGAGCTCGGCGCGCGGCTATACGCGGCGGGTGTTGGCGGAGCCCTCCAGCCCCCCGATGATGGAAGCATAGGTTGACCACTCAAAAGAGAGCGGGGCCCTATTCAAGCAAGACGAAAAGAAACTCAGAAAGGGTTTTGCAAGTAAGACAAAAAGAAAAAAAGGCAAGAATAGTCAAGCACTTACGCGGACACCGTTGGGGCTGCTTCGGGGTCCTCTGGAACTGGGCCGCCTTTGCGGCGGCCTCCTTCCTCTTGGTTGCAGCGGCCGGGTTCTTCGGCTTCTTCGGCCGGCTGCCGAACAGCGGCTTGGCGGTCCGGTGCTTCTGTGCACCGCCTGGTGCTGTGTAACAACCACAATGCGGCTATATCTCCCACGTGTCAGGGCACGACTTAGAGGCATAGCCGCATGGTAGGCATGTCGCAAGAGGGGTAATCTCTACACATCCCATGTACTGAATAAGAAAGGGATAAAGAGTCGGCTTACAATCGCCACTTCACAAAATACATAAATAATCCATACATCATCCAAGGTACAATCAAAGGTCCGACTACGAAACCAAAATAAAAGAAGACAACCCCAAATGCTAGATCCCCAGTCGTCCCAACTGGGCTCCTCTACTGATCATCCGGAAAAGAAACATAGTAACAGCCTGAATCCTCGTTGAACTCCCACTTGAGTTCGGTAGCGTCCCCTGCAGTGGCATCTTCGGCACATGCATCTGTTTGGAAGTATCTATGAGTCATAAGGACTCAGCAATCTCACACCCGCGAGATCAAGACTATTTAAGCTTAAGAGTAGGAAAGGGTAGTGAGGTGGAGATGCAGCAAAGCACTAAACATATATGGTGGCTAACATACGCAAAAGAGAGCGAGAAGAGAAGCAACGCACGGTCGAGAAGCTAATAATGATCAAGAAGTGATCCTGGAGCTACTTACGCTCAAGCATAACACAAGGCTGTGTTCACTTCCCGGACTCCGCCGAAAAGGGACCATCACGGCTACACACGCGGTTGATTCATTTTAATTAAATTAAGTGTCAAGTTCTCTACAACTGGATATTAACAAATTCCCGTCTGCCCATAACCGCGGGCACGGCTTTCAAAAGTTCAAAACCCTGCAGGGGTGTCCCAACTTAGCCCATCACAAGCTCTCACGGCCAACGAAGGATATTCCTTCTTCCTGGAAGACCCGATCAATCTCGGAATCTCGGTTACAAGACATTTCAACAATGGTAAAACAAGACCAGCAAAGCCGCCCGATGTGTCGACAAATCCCGATAGGAGTCGCACGTATCTCGTTCTCAGGGCACACCGGATAGATCAAGCTACGAGTAAAACCACCCCTCAAATTGCCCCGAGGTGGCCCCGCAGGTTGCCCGTTTCGGACCAACACTCAGAGGAGCACTGGCCGGGGGGGTGGGGTAAAATAAAGATGACCCTTGAGTCTGCAGAACCAAGGTTGGGCCTTTCTGGAGGATTTTTATATTTAAAGCGAACTATCAAGCGGTTCCCATAACACCCAACCGCGTAAGGAACGCAAAATCAAGGAACATAACACCGGTATGACGGAAACTAGGGCGGCAATGGTGGAACAAAACACCAAGCATAAGGCCGAGCCTTCCACCCTTTACCAAGTATATAGATGCATTAAAGTAAATAAGAGATAATAATGATATCCCAACAATATCCATGTTCCAACATGGAACAAGCTTCATCTTCACTTGCAACTAGCAACGCTATAAGAGGGGCTGAGCAAAGCGGTAACATAGCCAAACAACAGTTTGCTAGGGAAGGTGGGTTAGAGGCTTGACATGGCAATATGGGAGGAATGATATAGGAAGTGGTAGGTAGCGCAGCATAGCAATAGATCGAACAACTAGCACAACAAAGATAGAAGTAATTTCGAGGGTATGGTCATCTTGCCTGCAAAGTTCTCGGAGTTGTCGAAAGCTTGATCCTCGTTAGCGTACTCAACAGGTTCCTCTATCACGTACTCGTCTCTCGGCTCTACCCAAAGCAAGAACACAAGCAAAGGACCAACAATCAATCACGATGCAATGCACAAGCAACATGATGCAGAACATGCCGGAAATAACATCAGGAAGAGTGAAAATACTAACATGCCAGAAATAACATCAGGAAGCCATGTTTAGAGCAAGCAAGCATGACAAAAGTGCAAAAGATATCAGCTTCACAGACTGTGAAAATACTAACATGCCAGAAATAACATCATGAAGCCATGTTTAGAGCAAGCAAACAACATGCTACAGGAACATATCATAGCAATACAAGGCTTGGCATGAATATACTAAATGTATAGATCAAGAGTCCCTTACTGAACATGAGCCAAAAAGGAAAACAAGATATGATGGCACCCATGTAAACATAGCAAGTTTTATTAACAGTCTCAGACTTAGCAGAAAACAGAGCATGGCATAAACAGAATTATGAAGGCATCTTTGCGAGCTCAGACCACTCATCACAAAGATTGCATGACAAAACAAGCATAGCAACAGGAAGATGACATGTTCACGAAGCTAACCATGGAAAGAGCAAGTTCATAGCATGCATTTATCACTAGCAACAACCATGGCAAAATTGATTAACATGTAAACAATCTGCCATGAATATTTTATAGAAAAAGTAGAGCAAGAATAAGACATGCTAGGGCACTCCATAATTGCAAACAGGGGTATGGATGAATAGAGCATAACCATATGTTCCAAACACCCTTACTGCAGATACTCAAACAAAGCATGGATCTCACTGTAGCTTCATGTTTACATGGCATCAAAATAACAACAGGAAAAGGACTTAGCAAAATCCTAAGTCCCTGAAAACAACAATATCACGAAGGCTACTTTACATGCTTGTGCTAGTCACCACATTGATCACACAAATACATGGAAAGCTCCTCTACAAATATGGCATGTCATAGATCAAAACACATGTAGATCTCATGCCCATATGAAGCACACATCAAATGTGACAAAAATGACAAATCACCATAGACTGATAAGTAGCAGCAGTAAACATTTTATAGCACTCTTCCATCAATGATTAGGGCATCAAGATGAACTCAAACAAGCATGCCACAATGCAATTAAATGAAGAGCATCTCACAATGAACATTTGGATATATTATATGCAGGAAACGGAGCTACGGTCATGGAGATATGAGGCAATGAACAGAGCATGAAAAAGTTGCAGAAAAAGGACTTAGAGAAAATATACCCCTCTGGACCAGATCTAGGGTTTCGGGGCATGTTCTTCAAGGATCACCGGAAGGTCGCTGGAGGAGCTGTCGGAGAGGAGGGAGACGACGGAGAGATGTGGGGCTTGCCGGATCCGGGTCCGGGGAGGAGGAGGCGGCGTCGGTCGGCGTGCGGGGCGACAGTGGAGGAGCGGCGGGGCGATGGTGCGCGCCGGCGAGGCAGCGGAGGAGCACGCCGGTGAGGCGGCGGCGGGCACGGCGCGCGAGCGCGGGCGCGGGGCGACGCGGAGCAGGAAGGCGGTCGCGCGGCGTGGGCCTGGAGGGCCGGCCGTGGGCTCTCCGGGCCGCGGAGGGTGGCGGTGGCGGGAGGACGCGTGGCACGCTCCTATTGGCACGGGCGTGGCGAAGAAGTTGTCCGGCGGCGCACGGACATGTCCGGTGGCGGCGGGGGAAGTTTGCTAGAGTTTCATCCGCGAAAAAATCGAGGAGGGGCACATATTTATAGCTAGGAGGAGGTAGGAGTGTCCAAATGGGTTGTAGTTTTCACCCACACGATCGTGATCTGATGACGGCGGAAATGGGAGTGGTTTAGATGGGTTATTGGGCCGTTTTGGATGGGTGTTGGGCTGCAACACACAAGAGGCCTTTGGAGTTACCCGGTTAACCGTAGGAGCATAAAACAGACTCCAAATGGAACGAAATTTGACAGGCGGTCTAACGGTGGTGTACCAAGGCCACTTGGCAAATCTCGGTCCATTCCGAGAATGTTTAACACCCTCTCACGAAAAGAGACAAAAGGGGCACGCCGGTGCACGTAGGAGTGTCGGATTGCAAAACGGACAAAGGGGAAAATGCTTGGATGCATGAGACGAACACGTATGCCAATGCGATGCACATGATGACATGATATGAAATGCATGACATGAAGAAAATGCAAAACGAAGACAAAACCAAACCATAAAGGGAAACTCATAACTTAAAGCTGAAAATGGCAGAGTCAGAGTTACAATTATGGCAAGTTACATTCGGGGTGTTACAACACTCCACCACTATGAAAGGATCTCGTCCCGAGATCTAGGACTGAAAGAACTGCGGATATGCGGAACGGAGGTGGTCCTCACGTTCCCAGGTGGCTTCTGGGTCGGAATGGTGTGACCACTTCACTTTTAGGAATTTGATTGACTTGTTGCGAGTCTTGCGCTCGGATTCTTCAAGAATAGCAACAGGATGCTCATGGTAAGACATATCTTCTTGGAGGTCAATCTCTTCGAAGTTGATGGTGCGCTCAGGAGTCTTGAAGCACTTGCGAAGTAGTGACGCGTGAAACAAATCATGCATGTTTGGGAAGTTGGACGGAAGCTCAAGTTGATAAACGAGATCGCCTCTGTTGCCAATGAACTTGAAAGGACCCACGTATCTAGGGGCAACCTTCCCTTTTATACCGAAGCAACGAGTGCCTTTCATTGGAGAGACGCGGAGGTAGACATGGTCTCTGATCTCGAAAGCCAAGTCACGGTGCTTGCTATCATAGTAACTCTTCTGGCGTGATTGCGCGGCTTTGAGATTTTCATGGATTACTTTGCACATTTCTTCAGCTTCTGTGATTAAGTCATTGCCAAGAAGTTGGCGTTCACCAGTCTCTGACCAATTGAGAGGTGTACGACACTTTCTGCCATAGAGAATTTCGAATGGGGCCTTACCCGAACTCGCTTGGAAGATGTTGTTGTAGGAGAACTCGGCATATGGAAGACAATCTTCCCACTTCATACCGAAGTAAATGGCACAAACCCTGAGCATATCTTCAAGGATTTGATTTACTCGCTCGACTTGGCCACTAGTTTGAGGATGGAAGGCTGTGCTGAAGCGAATGTTGGTGCCCATGGCCTTCTGGAAGGAGTCCCAGAACTTAGAAGTGAAGATGCTTCCATGATCTGAAGATATCGATTTTGGAATGCCGTGCAAAGAGACAATCCTGGAGGTGAATAGCTCTGCCAACTGAGCTGTTGTGATAGATTCTTTGATTGGAAGGAAATAAGCCACTTTAGTAAGCTTGTCGATGACAACGAAGATAACATCATTTCCATGCTTGGGCCTGGGAAATCCAGTCATGAAGTCCATCTCAATATGGTCAAACTTCCATTCTGGAATAGCAAGAGGTTGGAGGAGACCAGCTGGTCGTTGGTGTTCTGCTTTCACCCTTCTGCAGACATCACATTCATTCACGAACTGGGCAATTTCTCGCGTCATTCGAGTCCACCAATACGACTGCTTGAGGTCATTGTACATCTTTGTACTTCCAGGATGAATGGATAGGAGGGAATTATGCACCTCGTTCATAATGACTTTCCTTAGATCGCCTTTAGGAACCACAATTCGATCCTCAAAGAAAAGAGTGTCTTTGTCATCAATGCGATAGTACTTGTATTTGGGTTGGCTCTTGGCAATCCCATATTTCACCTTCTTCACCATGGAATCCAGCAGTTGTGCGTCACGAATTTGATCTTCCAACGTAGGAGAGACTTGGAGGTTGGCAAGAAAGCCTTGAGGAACAACTTGGAGATTCAATTTGTGGAAAGGTTCACAAAGGTCCGGTTGGAAGGGCTTGAGAATTATGCTGTTGCAGTAAGCCTTCCTACTCAAAGCATCTGCAATGACATTGGCCTTGCCTGGAGTATATTCGATACTCAGATTGTATTCTTGGATCTTTTCGAGCCAATGAGTCTGCCTGAGGTTGAGGTTGGGTTGAGTGAAGATGTACTTGAGACTCTTATGATCAGTGAAGATGTCCACTTTCCTTCCCAACAAGAGATGTCTCCATGTTAATAATGCATGGACAACTGCCGCCAACTCAAGGTCGTGAGTGGGGTAGTTCCTTTCTTGGGCTTCAACTGACGAGAGGTATAAGCCACAACTTTATTCTCTTGCATGAACACAGCACCGAGACGTTGCAGGGAGGCATCACAGAAGACTTCAAAAGGCTTGGATTTGACAGGAGGAGTCAAGACAGGAGCTGTGACCAGCTTCTCTTTGAGGGTGTTGAAAGCTACGTCACATTCAGGCGTCCAGACATACTTGACATGCTTCTGGAGGAGGTTGGAAAGAGGCTTTGCAATCTTAGAGAAATTCTCAACGAATCTTCGACAATAGCTTGCAAGCCCAAGAAAACTGCAGAGCTGCTTAACATTCTGAGGAGGCTCCCAATTCACAATTGCATACACCTTCACGGGATTAACAGCGATGCCTCCGGCAAAGATGATATGACCAAGGTAAAGATCTTCATCAAGCTAGCACTCACACTTGGAAAACTTCGCATAGAATTGATGCTCTCTGAGATTGTCAGGTACCAATCTCAAATGCTTGGCATGATCCTCCTTATTCTTGGAAAAGACCAAGATATCATCGAGATATACTAGGAAGAAATCATTTGTGTAAGGGTTGAAGATGAAGTTCATCATGCGAGAGAACGTTGGAGGAGCATTGACAAGGCCGAAAGACATGACAGTATATTCATAAGAACCATAGCTTGTTCTGAATGTTGTCTTGGGGATATCTTGTTCACGAATGTGAATCTGATGATAACCCATATGGAGGTCAAGCTGGGAGAATACTTTAGCACCTTTGAGTTGCTCGAATAGCTCATTGATGTTGGGAAGTGGATATTTGTTTTTATTGTCTTCTTGTTCAATGGACGGTAGTCGACGCAGAGTCATTCCATTCCATTCTTCTTCTTAAATAAAAGAACACCACAACCCCATGGAGATGAACTCGGTCTGATTAGACCCATACTCTCTTGTTCATTGAGTTGTTTCTTCAACTCCTCTGGTCCAAGCTTGTAAGGACGTTTGCGAACAGGTTCCGTGCCAGGCTCAAGATCGATAACGAATTCAACTGGCCGGTGAGGAGGCATTCCCGGAAGCTCTTCTGGAAAGACGTCTTGATATTCACAAATGACTGGAATCTGAGAGATGGCATTCCAATCGCCCTTCTCATTGAGAGAAAACAGTGGAATGGTATCATCACGAGCAGCATAGATGATCACATCCTCAGAAGAGTGTGTCAATTGAATTTGCCTGGCAGCACAATCAAGCTGAGCCTTGTGCTTAGAAAGCCAATCCATGCCGAGAATTAGATCCATATCCGAGTCACGAAGAACAATTGGAGAAGATGGAAACTTATAGTTGCCCATCTCGATTGACACATCAGGAGCTATCAAACTAGAGCTCAAACGTTTACCCGGAGAAATGACAGCCATGGGTTTAACCAAAAGTGAAGTAGTGAAGTCATGCTTGGCAAAAAAACGGTCTTGACATGAAACAATGCGATGCACCAGTGTCAAAAAGAACTTTTGCAGGAATAGAGTTAATTGGAAGGTTACCCATGATCACTTCTGAAGAATCCTCTGCCTGAGCTGCGTTCATCATGTTCACCTTAGCATGCTTGGGATTATGCTTCACCACTGCATTGCTGGCAGATCTCACAGGAGGAGGAGGCGGAAGGTGCCTTCGGTTGAAGAACTTGTTTGCATAGTGCCCTTTCTGCTGACACTTGTTGCAAGTAACCTCTGAGAGCGGACGGTGATAAGGAGGACTTGACCTTGGAGTATGAGACTGACCTTTGTTCTGATAGCCTGGGTTGGGTGGGTGGGAAGATCCATTGCCACCTTTGCTCTTCTGCTAATAAGGCTGACGAAACGGAGGAGGAGGAGGCAACCAGAACTTCTGTTGCTTAGCTGCCACTTGAGTTGAAGAAGAAGAAGATTGAACTGCATCCCTGACTCTCTCCTTAGATGCCTCACACTTGAGTTGAGCAGCTTCTTGCTTTAGTTCCATGTTGTAGAATTGATCAAACTCAGTCGGCTCAAGAAGCACGAGAGCTAATTGCAGATCTTCTCTGAGGCCACCTCTGAATTGATAAATCATACTCTTTTCATCAGGGACGTCTTTTTAGCGAACCAAGCGAGTTTCTGAAACTGGATATTATATTGATACACGGACATGCTTCCTTGCTTGAGATTACGGAACTCCTCACGCTTGCTCTCAGCAACGCTTGGTGGGATGTGATGAGCTTTGAAGTCTTAGCGGAAATCATTCCAGGTAATCACACAACCTCCTCTGGAATCTTTGTATTGTTGATACCACTCAGCAGCTTGGTCCTGGAGTTGAAATGAAGCAAACTTGACAACATCCTCAGGCCTGACATTACTACATTCAAAATGTTTGCAGATATCCACGAGCCAGTCGTCGGCGTCTGTGGCCTCGACACAATTGCTGAAGGACTTCGGCTAGTTTGCGAGGAACTAGTTGAGTGTAGCAAATTGAGGTTGATTGTTGCCTTGGCCTTGATTTCCTTGGTTGCCTTTCCCTTGGTTGCGCTCTTGCAAGAGTTGCAAAAGCATCTGAGTGTTGGCGTTGGTGGCTGCCGTGACAGCTTGCCATGCCACCGAAGGTGGAGGTGGTGGAGGCGGGTTCGACTGTTCCCCATCATTGCGGTCCGGATTCTGACGCGTTGGAGGAGCCATCCTGAAAAGGTTGACATCCGTTAGCATCTTGAAAGATGTATATTCAAGTTGAATCAATGGATCGAAATTGCAACATAAAGTCATAACATTCGAACAAGGATGAACGAATGAATTCCAAAGTAAATCATCACACATCCATAAAGTTTAGAAGCCACTTAGATAAAGGTAGATGAATAAATCAACAAGGTATGGATATGAACAAATAATTGGTAAGGATTACCCAATCACAAAACAAATATCTGTGGGAAGAAATACTAGAGCTACATGAATTCCCACCTATAAAACTCCCGAAACTTTCTGGTTATGCAATCAGGTGTTGGGGATACAGGGGAAGCATAATATCTCACCCAAAACTAGCAAATCCTACATCCAGCTGTATCCATCCTTCAACACATAACCAAGAAACCTTCGGAAATCATTTACCTCAACCTTCAAAAAGCATCCGTTATACGAGTTATGGCAATACTCCTGAACTGCCGCCCCAGTACTGGGTGGCGTCGAGGTTATCTCACCCACAACTGCATAAAAGACATTTTCGATGTCGGCGAACTCAGGTATTCCAGAACTGCAACGATAAAATTGTGAAGACAACACCTCGGAGCTCAACTCCCTGGGACACTGCCACAACCCCTAAATGCTAGGTGGCACCATGAACAATGTTCTCGTCACAAAACCATCGAAACGATTCCAAGATACCCGCGTGATCCTAAATTTTTTAGTGAAATTTGAGGAGAGAAGAGTGAAAACTCTACGTCAAGAGGCCTCACCAGAGCGACGAAGGGACTAAGGAGTAAAAAGAATCCTACTCTGCGATATATATAATCCTAAGACTCAAAACATTTTGTTCTAGACTCAACGACGTCAACGATTCGATCAAGCAGGGGGCTCCTAAGTCGGGGAAGGCTCTGATTACCAACTTGTAACAACCACAATGCGGCTATATCTCCCACGTGTCGGGACATGACTTAGAGGCATAGCCGCATTGTAGGCATGTCGCAAGAGGGGTAATCTTTACACATCCCATGTACTGAATAAGAAAGGGATAAAGAGTCAGCTTACAACCGCCACTTCACACAATACATAAATAATCCATACATCATCCAAGGTACAATCAAAGGTCCAACTACGAAACCAAAATAAAAGAAGACAACCCCAAATGCTAGATCCCCGATCGTCCCAACTGGGCTCCTCTACTGATCATCCGGAAAAGAAACATAGTAACGGCCTGAATCCTCGTCGAACTCCCACTTGAGTTCGGTAGCGTCCCCTGCACTAGCATCATTGGCACCTGCATCTATTTGGAAGTATCTGTGAGTCACAAGGACTCAACAATCTCACACCCGCGAGATCAAGACTATTTAAGCTTAAGGGTAGGAAAGGGTAGTGAGGTGGAGCTACAGCAAAGCACTAAGCATATATGGTGGCTAACATACGCAAAAGAGAGCGAGAAGAGAAGCAACACATGGTCGAGATGCTAGTAATGATCAAGAAGTGATCCTAAAGCTACTTCGCTCAAGCGTAACACAAGGCCATGTTCACTTCCCGGACTTCGCCGAAAAGGGACCATCATGGCTACACACGCGGTTGATTCATTTTAAATAAATTAAGTGTCAAGTTCTCTACAACCGAATATTATCAAATTCCCATCTGCCCATAACCGTGGGTGTCGGTGTCAAAACCGGCGGATCTCGGGTAGGGGGTCCCGAACTGTGCGTCTAGGCCGGATGGTAACAGGAGACAAGGGACACGAAGTTTTACCTAGGTGCGGGCCCTCTCGATGGAGGTAAAACCCTACGTCCTGCTTGATTAATATTGATGATATGGGTAGTACAAGAGTAGATCTACCACAAGATCGAGGAGGCTAAACCCTAGAAGCTAGCCTATGGTTTGATTGTTGATGTGTATGTTGTCCTACGGACTAAAACCCTCCAGTTTATATAGACACCGGGTAGGGTTAGGGTTACATAGAGTTGGTTACAATGGTAGGAGATCTTCATATCCGTATCGCCAAGCTTGCCTTCCACGCCAAGGAAAGTCCCTTCCGGACACGGGACGGAGTCTTCAATCTTGTATCTTCATAGTCCAGGAGTCTGGTTGAAGGTATAGTCCGGCTATCTGAACACCCCCTAATCCAGGACTCCCTCAGTAGCCCCTGAACCAGGCATCAATGACGACGAGTCCGGCGCGCAGATTGTCTTCGGCATTGCAAGGCGGGTTCCTCCTCCAAGTACTTCATAGAAGATTTTGAACACAAAGATAGTGTCCGGCTCTGCAAAATAAGTTTCCACATATTGCCATAGAGAGAATAATATTTGCACAAATCTAATCTGCTGACGTATTCAGTAGTGTGACATCACACCACGGCCAAGCTTTTATTCGAACCGTTTTACTGTCCCATCTCAGCGCGTTATGCGAGGTGGCTTCCTTGGCACGTCTTGTTAAAGAAGAGATCGTGTCCCCTTATCCCGGGATTCTCATCAATACGGGCGTGGGTAACCCAACCGCGCCATCGATTACGGCGTTTGGAGATAAGCGAGTTTTATCAGGCTGGTGGGGACATGTAGCTGCGTCCACCCATATAAGGGGATAAAGATCCACCTTTTCACCTACGCCTTCTTCCTCCTTCGGCTATCCATTCTTGCGCACTCGAGCTCCAGTGCCCAAGTCCGCACTCCCAACCTCAACCTTCTCCAGCCATGTCCACAGCGGGAGGCAAGTGGATGGTCTCCTCCGTCACGGAGGGACATATCAAAAAGCTGAGGAAGGCCGGATACATGTCTAATGACATCGCGTACCGGCTCCCTGAAAAGGGGCAGCTCATCCCCACCCCTAGGCCCCATGAGAGGGTGGTGTTCCTCCCCTATTTCCTCCGTGGACTGGGCTTCCCTCTCCACCCATTTGTCCGGGGGCTCATGTTCTACTACGGCCTGGATTTCCACGATCTGGCCCCGAACTTCGTCCTCAACATCTCGGCGTTTATCGTCGTGTGCGAGGCCTTCCTCCGCATCCGCCCCCATTTCGGGCTCTGGCTCAAGACTTTCAACGTCAAGCCGAAGGTGGTGCATGGCAGCCAGGCGGAGTGTGGAGGTGCCATGGTGGGCAAGATGGCCAATGTCCTCTGGCTCGAGGGATCCTTTGTGGAGACCCTAAAGGGGTGGAAATCGGGGTGGTTTTACATCACCGAGCCGCGCAACACCGAATGAGTCGCGCCCCCTGAGTTCCGGTCCGAACCCCCAACGCGGCTCACGTCCTGGAAAGAGACGGGCCTGTCGTGGGGTAAAAAAGGAGAGCTTACCGGACTCCAAACATGCGTCAAAACCCTGGTGGACAAGAAGCTCAAACTTGTCAATGTAGTCCAGGTTATGCTCATCCGCTTGATCCTCCTGTGCCAACAACAGGCTTTTAACCTGTGGGAGTTCGACCTGGCACGGCACCAGACTCTGAGCAGGCTCTTCGACACAACGTACGAAGATGCCTGGAAGATGCTTTTCAAGGGCGCCGAGGCTCCCGCATCCGCTACTGAGGATCGCGGATTCAGTGTGCAGTGTCACGCTCTCGCGGTAAGCTGTTTTTTCCTTTTATAGGGTATCAGTTTTTCATAGTTTGACTCCATGCGGGATCTAAACTCCCTTACCTTTGACAGGATTGGCAAGTGACCTCCGGACAGATCAACTATTCGGCTCCTTTGCCCGAAGGCCCAGTGGATGCTTGCTTGGCGAAGCTGCTGGTTCCGGCACCCTATGTGGTGCCGGAGAAGAAGGTCAAGAAGAAGGCCACAGGGACTCGAAAGAGTGCCCGATGCCCGGAGGTGTCAGATTCATCATGCGACGAATCCAAGACGCACTCCTCCCGCGAAGATGAGGAGGAGGAAGAAGAGACCCCTCCCCCTCCAGCGGGGGAAGGGAAGAAAAGGAAGGCCACCCCAACTGGGGAGGCCGAAGGGTCCAAGAAGGGGAAAACCCTTCCTCTGGACTGCTCCACCGACGCCAACGGCGGCGGAGAGGAGTGGGCGGCTAGGGCCAAGCCCCTGGAAAAATCGTAAGTATCCGGATACCAGAGCAATTCATAGTATTCGTTTATTGCACAGCTTTCCCTTACGTAGAATATGTTTATGTAGCCCACCCAAAGACCGGCTCGACGCGTCGTCGAGCGGCTCACTGGACTCGTCGGATGTGAACTTGCTTTCGACGGCTTCCTCCCCCCGCCCTACGGACGAAACCGAAGTGTTGTCTCAACAGGTTCCAAGACAGGAGGAGGTGGTCCTGGAGGCGCCGCAAGGCGACCTCCCGGACTCCAGGAGTAGAGGGGATGAAACCCCTCAGGGTTCCAAGTCCGGCTCTAGGCCGGACACCGCTCCGGAACCTTCAAAGGTTCCAGAGTCCGGCGGGGGACCTCCTTCCAGGAGGAGAAAGTCCGCCGTGCCGGTGGCCCCTGTCCAACCGGAGGCGCCGGACAATATGTTGGAGGCGCTCCAAGGCGCCTCCATCGACGAGGAGCACCGTGCCATTATGAGTGTGGTGGTCCAGAAGGCTCAGTCCGCCAAGAGCGGACTGACTGAAGCTTGTACTAGCCTTTTGACAGGCTTTGAGGTAAGTAAAGAATGTGTAAATAATAGTACCGCATAGACAGTAGCCCCTGATGCTTTGTTTGGCGTTCGGGAAGAAAAGCCGAATAGAGGATCAAATAGAATTCGCAGGAGTCTAACAAAAATGAGTCAATATGCGTATGCAGGCTTCCCTGCTTGCGTCTGCCGCATTGACTGCGGAAGTGGACACGCTAAAGCAGAACCTCGAGCTGTCCGAGCAAGAGCTCGAGCATGCCAAGAAGCAGCTCGAGGAGAATGAAGGTAAGAAATACCTTGTTAAAAGTATATATAAAAAGGTGCAATTGCAAAGAATGACAGGATTATCGTGGCTATTGTAGGGGCCACGTCTGAAGTGGCGACCCTTAAGCAAGCGCTGGTCGAGGCCGAGAAGAGTGCGGCCTCAGAGAGCACCGAGCGGGAGAAATATGAGGCCGAGGTTGGCAAGGTGCGGCAAGAGCTCCAGGCTCTCATGGAAAAACATGAGAGTTTGGAGCTTGACTCGAAGATGCAAGCGTCCGAGCTCGCGGTGGCTATTGAAAATGCCAAATCTGCCAAGGCCGAATCCTAGAAGACCCTCCAGGAGTTGGATGAGGTGAACAAGATAGCGGTGGGTAAGGCATTCTTTATGCAAAGCAAACACATAAACGTGAGTTACTTGTTACTTACCCGAATCCGGAGTTCTCCAGGAGCATTCGCAGATCTTCCCCGGAGTGTGTCCGATGCCGCCGCATTCTATCAAGCCGAGGTGGGCAGCTTGACGGAGAAGGTGTTCTGGTCTCAGTACGCTGAGGCCGGACACCCTGTGCCCCTGAGCGACCAGCTGAAGCAACTGGTCGAGCTCCACAAGGCGGCCGAACAGGCCATGAAGGGCCTTATTGTTCGGCTGTGGCCTGGAGGGACTCTGCCTGGGAGCTATTTCGGGCTGGTGCGGCGGTTGGTGGAGGCCTGTCCAAGGCTTGAAGTCATCAAGCGCTCCGTCTGCATTGAAGGTGCCCGTAGGGCCCTTGCCCGTGCTAAGGTGCACTGGGGTAAGCTGGATGCTGAGAAGCTGGTGAAGGACGGGCCACCGCCGGGGAAACAGCATCGCAAGCCCGAGAATTACTATAAGGATGTTCTGAAGGGTGCCCGCCTTGTGGCGGATGAATGTTCTAGGGATGTAATTTTTGAGTGAAACTTGCTCGTTTTTGTCGGCGTTCTGGGAACGGGGGTCCCCAGACTTGCCTGCCTGCGGCCTACGGCGTGGCTCAAGGGGGGCCCCAGCACGGCCCATCTTCATCAACACAGACCCAAGACCCTCGCGAGGGGCCAAGCCTCGCGGGGCGGACGACACGGAGCTTCCTTAGGCACGGCCTCATCAGGCTGGCTCGCGAGGAGGTGGAGAGATCAAGGCGGGGTACCTCACGAGGTGCCCGTGACGCAAGCCATGACGACCAAGGGCGCCAGGCGGGTGCCAGCCCGTGCAGTGTCCTCCTTTCCTCTTTGGTGCAAAGGGGGCAAGCGCAGCCGCGGAGTACCGAGGCATCAAGCAAAGGTTGCCATTTCGGTGCAACGAGACCAGGACCAGGAAGACTGCAAGACGGAGGTCATCGTGGAGCCCAGGACGACGTCACCACCAGAGCTTTGTGCAGGCGAAGACTACTTTTCTCAGGGTAGCGAGTACTAGCTGTCCCCCTTCAAATTAGCCCGCCATTGTTAGCTCCCTTCCCGCTCGATATTTGGGAAGAGGACCAGGGCCTCTATAAATAGGACCAGCCACCCACAGAGGAGAGGGGGTTCGATCAGAGAGAGAGAGAGAGAGAGAAGGGTGGCTGAACTCCACCCAGCAGTTCATCGCCCCAGCCAAGAACAGACCCTCGCGAGGCTGTTCTTCCTTGTATCATTCATTATCATTAGCCCAAGAGGCAATCCACCACGCCACACACTGGAGTAGGGTATTACACCACAACGGTGGCCCGAACCAGTATAAACCCTGTGTCTCTTGTGTTGTTCTTTCCATAGCTTAGATCTTAGCGAGACGGAGGGGTGCAGGAAGGTAGGAAGCAAATTCTCCATGCGCACCCCAGTGTTCGAACCTCAAGGGTCTGCCGGAACCCGAAATCCGACATTTGGCGCGCCAGGTAGGGGTGCACCGGAGTTTTCTCTTCCACCACCGCCACGGCCTACCTCGCGATGAGTAGCGCGTCGCCTGCTCCGGCTGCTGGTGCCAGCACGGGGGCCAGGGGGCTCCGAGCCCTGGCCCCAGCCCTGTAACGGGTACGGTGGCCAGACGAGTTCAAGCCAACAACGCCGCCGCGCTACGGCGGCGTGACAGATCCGTTGGCATTCTTGCTGGCGAGCGAGGAGGCCCT
The DNA here is from genome assembly GCF_056163025.1 of Triticum urartu. NCBI lineage: Eukaryota > Viridiplantae > Streptophyta > Magnoliopsida > Poales > Poaceae > Triticum > Triticum urartu. Next base: position 347,003,178 of record NC_141879.1, on the reverse strand, counting down.
CCTCGAAGCTGGAGGTGACGATAGGGTCATGGCCAACTGGCTCCCCATGGCTCCCACCGGTGCTCTGCGCACATGGCTGCTCCACCCGCCCGCAGCCTCCGTGGCCTCTTGGGAAGAGCCCCGCGGCCTCTTCCCCGCCCATCGCGCTACACCAACACCCCCGGTCGTCGCGGCCCTCCTGGGCGGCTCGCAGGCGCCGCCTACAAGTCACCACGTCAAGCCGTTCATCCGCCGGGTCAGTGCCGCTTCCACGCGGCAGGGGGCTCTCCCGGACCGGGCGGCGCCCAAGGCCGGCCTGATGAGGCCGTGCCTAAGGAAGCTCCGTGTGGACCACCCTCCCAACTCGGCCTTCTCGGGTGCGCTCCCCATGCTGTGCACCCCACCATCTGCCAGGTGGCCGTCACCAGAACTCTCATCGATGGCGGTGCGGGCCTCAGCGTGCTCTCAGTCGAGGCCTTCGACCTCCTCCGCATACCCCTGGAATGGCCGCAACCCCGCCAGCCCTTCTCAGGTGTTGGGGGCGGATCATCCAGCTCCTTGGGACAGATCCGGCTCCCAGTAACCTTCGGCACCTACAACAACTTCCGTACGGAGCTGGTCAACTTCGACATCGCCCCCATCGGCCTCCCCTACAACGCCATCCTCGGCTACCCAGCGCTGGCCCAATTCATGGCCGTGATGCACCCGGCGTACAACCTCATGAAGATGCCCGGGAGCAGCGGTGCCCTCACCGTGCACGGGGACACCGGAGACGCGCTGCGGGTGCTCAAGCTCACCTTCAAGACGGCGGCGTTGGCGCGGCCCGCCGACTTGGAGACCCCCGAGCCCAAGGGGGCTGCACCCGCCAAGAAGAAACAGTTGTTCACCCAGGACAAGGCAGAAACCAAGCAGATACCCGTCGATGAGGACGGGTCCACCAATGCCACTTTCACCATAGGCGCCAACCTCGAACCCGAGCAGGAGGAGGCCCTGGTCGGGTTCCTACGCGCAAACAAGAAGGTATTTGCTTGGGAGCCTGACCAGTTGGCAGGGATCCCTAGGAGAGTAATCGAGCATCACCTCAATGTGTGCCCCAACGTGCGCCCTGTGAAGCAGAAGGCCAGGCGGCAGTCCACAGAAAAGCAGGCCTTCATCGTCCAAGAGACCCGCAAATTAGAAGCCGCTGGGGTCATTCGCGAGGTCCGATACCCGGATTGGTTGGCCAACCCTGTCGTTGTGCCAAGGAAGGGAAGGAAGGAGCGCATGTGTGTCGACTTCACCAACCTCAACAAAGCATGCCTGCAAGATCCGTTCCCTCTTCCCCGCATCGACCAGATCGTCGATTCCACCGCGGAATGCGACCTGCTATGCTTCTTGGATGCCTTTTCTGGGTATCACCAGATCAAGATGGCGGTGGAAGTCGTCGAAAAGACAGCCTTCCTAACCCCGTGTGGGGTGTACTGCTACACGTGCATGCCACTCGGGCTGCGTAACGCAGGGGCGACCTTTCAGCGGCTGATGCACATCACCTTGGGCCCGCAGCTCGGGAAGAATGTTGAAGCTTACGTCGATGACATCATGGTAAAGTCTCGGGAGGCCAGGACCCTGATACAAGACCTGGAGGAAACCTTCGCGAGCCTCAACGCAGTGAACCTACGGCTCAACCCAGAGAAGTGTGTGTTCGGAGTCCCCTCGGGCAAGCTCTTGGGTTTCCTCGTGTCCCACCGAGGCATCGAGGCTAACCCGGAAAAGGTCAAGGCGGTGGAAGACATGAGCCCGCCAAAGACCCTCAGAGAAATGCAGAAGCTCACCGGGCGCGTGACCGCACTAGGGCGCTTCATCTCCTAGTTGGGGGAACGAGCGCTGCCCTTCTTCCAGCTAATGAAGAAAAAGGGGCCCTTTGAGTGGACTGAAGAGGCCGACAAGGCGTTCCAGGATCTCAAGAGATACCTGACCAGCCCACCGGTCATGGTGGCTCCGCGCCCTCAAGAGCCCCTGGTGCTTTACCTTGCCGCCACTCCGTACTCCGCCAGTGCAGCCCTGGTGGCGGTTAGAGAGGAGCGTCGAATCAAAACCGCAGCAGCAGCCCGGGACAAGGCAAAGCATGAACAAGGAAGACCCACAGAAACCGCCACCGCGGCTGAGGAGGATCAGCCGCCGCAGAGGAGTGCACCGGAGGCGGAAGAGGCACCTCCCCCAGATGGCCAGCCTCAAGAGGCGGCATGGTCTCCGAAGGGAGCCGCCAGCACTGATGCGCCCAACCTCGTAGAGCACCCGGTGTACTTCGTCAGCACGGTGTTGCGGGATGCGAGGGCACGGTACCCCATGCCTCAGAAACTCCTCCTCGCGCTACTGGTGGCCTCGCGCAATCTGCGGCACTATTTTCAGGGTCACCCCATCAAGGTCGTCTCGTCATACCCCCTGGAGAGAGTGCTCAGGAGCCCTAACTCAGCTGGAAGGGTCGCTGAGTGGAACATAGAACTGCAAGCGTTTCAGCTCGAATTCAGCACGACCAGAGTCATCAAGGGAGCAGCGTTGGCGGATTTTGTGGCATAATGGACGGAGGCGCCAGGCCTCAAGGCCGACGAGGATCGGTCCCTATCCCCGGGAAGCGAGGCGCCAGATGGTTGGGTCATGTACTTCGATGGGGCGTTCTCCAGGCATGGCGCTAGGGCTGGGGCGGTGCTTATATCGCCCACTCAGGACAAGCTCTATTACACTATGCAGCTCTGTTTCCAGCAAGGTGGAAAGGTCTCCAACAACATAGCGGAGTATGAAGGTTTAATAGCGGGCTTGAAGGCCGCAGCTCCCCTGGGGGTGAAATGCCTCACCATCAAGGGCGATTCGCAGCTCCTTGTCAATTTCTCCAACAAGGTGTACGAGCCGAAGGATGAGCACATGGAAGCCTACCTTGCGGAGGTCCGCAGGATGGAGAAGCAGTTCTGGGGGTTGGAGTTGCAGCATGTGCCCCGTGGCACCAATCAGGAGGCTGACGACATCGCCAAACGGGCGTCCAGATGGTTACCTCAGGAGCCTGGCGTTTTCGAGGAGCGGCTCTTCAAGCCCTCAGCCCTGCTGTCATTATCAAACACGGCTCAGCCCTGGGAGGAACTCCCCCAGCCACCTGCCTCAGGAGCTCCGGCCTGTGGCCCAGCCTCAGGAGCACGCCTGCTCCTGACGATGGAACCTCAGGAGGGATGTTGGATCACGGAGCTCCGGAGTTACTTAATGCAAGGGACCCTGCCGGAGAAGCAGGAGGAAGCGGAGCGAGTGGCACGCCAGGCCACGGCATACTGCATCAAGGATGGAGAGCTCTACCGGAAGCGACCAAACGATGTATCCCTGCACTGCATCTCCAGGGAGCAAGGGAAGGAACTGCTGGAAGATATACACGGCGGAGACTGTGGGCATCATTCATCATCACGGACCCTCGTCGGCAAGGTGTTCCGTAGTGGGTTTTATTGGCCCACCGCGCTCAATGACGCCGTCGAACTAGTGAAAGCTTGTGAGGCCTGCCAGTTCCACACCAAGCAGATCCATCGGCCAGCAGGAGGCCTGCAGACTATACCCCTTTCGTGGCCATTCGCAGTCTAGGGGCTGGACATCTTGGTCCCGTTTCCTCGGGCTCCAGGGGGCTACCGCTACCTCTACGTCGTCGTGGACAAGTCCACCAAGTGGGCTGAAGTAGAGGCTGTCCGCACCATTCCCGCGGGTTCCGCGGTCAAGCTCATCAAGGGCATCGTGAGCCGGTTCGGGGTGCCGAACCGCATCATCACGGACAACGGTTCGCAGTTCACCAGTAACCTCTTCAAAACATATTGTGCTAACCTTGGAACGCCGATATGCTACGCTTCGGTGGCGCACCCCCGAAGCAACGGCCAGGCCGAGCGAGCCAACGCGGAGGTCCTGAGGGGCCTCAAGACCAGGACGTTCAAGAAGAAGCTGGAGGCCTGCGGCAGAGGTTGGTACGACGAGCTTCAGTCCGTGTTGTGGTCCATCCGCACAACCGCGACCAAGCCGACTGTAGAGACCCTGTTCTTCCTGGTCTACGGAGCCGAAGCGGTCCTCCCTCACGAGGTCAGACGTCAATCCACGCGGGTCCTGGCGTTCGACGAGGCGCAGCAGGACGCCATGCGGGGGATGGACCTCGTGCTGGGGGAGGAACGTCGCCGAGAAGCCGCGCTACGAGCGGCGAGGTACCAACAAGCACTGCGGCGATATCACTGCCGCAACATCCTCCCCACAACTCTCGAGGTAGGAGACCTGGTGCTTAGGCGGGTTCTCTCCAGGGAGGGGCTGCACAAGCTCTCTCCCATGTGGGAGGGCCCATTCAAAGTTGTTCATGTTTCCAGGCCCGGCTCCGCGTGCTTGGAGACTAGGGAGGGGGTGCCAGTCCAGAACGCATGGAACATCCAGCACCTCCGGAGGTTCTACCCCTAAAAAGGCCCGGAGCCTGTGAAGAAGGCGAATGCCTGTGAAGCCATCGCGTTTTGGAAAAGGCCCGGAGCCTATGAAGAAGGCGAATGCCTGTGAAGCCATCGCGTTTTGGAAAAGGCCCGGAGCCTGTGAAGAAGGCGAATGCCTGTGAAGCCATCGCGTTTTGGAAAAGGCCCGGAGCTTGTGAAGAAGGCGAATGCCTGTGAAGCTGTCGCGTTTTGGAAAAGGCCCAGAGCCTGCGAAGAAGGTGAATGCCTGTGAAGCTATCGCATTTTGGAAAAGGCCCAGAGCCTGTGAAGAAGGTGAATACCTGTGAAGCTGTCGCGTTTTGGAAAAGGCCCGGAGCCTGTGAAGAAGGCCAATGCCTGTGAAGCTCGCCGCCCGTACCACTCTCACGTAATAATGAGTTGGGGCTGTACAGGCCCCGGAGTCTCAGGAGCACCGGCCTCAGGCCCTGGGGCTCCCTCCCGCGCCCAGTGGCAGCACTTAGCTCCGCGCTGGTGAGAAGACGTCAAAGACTAGATTAGGTGCCGGACGCGGCTTTTCATTTGCTTTTCGCAGTTGGCTTGCTCCTTCTCATTCGAAGTTTTATTGAAGTTGTTGCCGTCTTTGGCTTGTGGTTCTTCAAATTTTTGCTGTCCCGCCTCGATTTCTCTTTTGCAAGGCCTCGCGAGGGAGGGGGACAGCCGAGCGCCCTCGCAAGTGTTCCTATCCTAGTCACTCAAGGGTTTCGCAACCTGGGTCCATTACAGGAGCACCCCTCCAGTCTGTGCCCCACGGGCACCGCGACACGAACACATGGCCTGGGTCGGTCGCCCCCACGGCTGGGGCCGGGAACTACCCACGCGCGGGCACGTCGCCAGAAGGCACGATAGCGTAAGCAAATGATGATTAACGACAATAACCCAAACATGCCCCCGCGGGGCTCCACACTACTGTCTTTTTGCACAGGAAAAAGGAAAAGAAAGAACAAATCGGGCGCAGCTCGCCTCACACCGGCCTGCAGGGAGGACTCGAGCCGCCCACGGGGCTCAGGCAGACTCCTTCTCGCGCTTCACCGGGGCGCGACGGCGGGCAGGCACGCCACCACCTCCCAAGCAGATACGACGGCGTGGAGGCTGACCGCGGCCACCGCTAGGGGAGTCGCCACTTGAAGAAGAGCCGGAGAAGCTTGAGGAACCCTGAGCGCCGCCATTCACCCGAGCGCTGTCCTCTCCATCATCGTCGGAGCTGGGTTCCCGGCCGCGGTCGTCGTCCTCAGGGCAGCACCACGTGCGGCGACCATCCTCCCCAAACACCCTCACATAGAGGGTGGCATCGCCGTCAAACTTGAAGTGCAAGGTGCACCAACGGCTCAGGCCACGCGCGCGGGCAAACGTCTGCCAACCGCGGGCCAAGGCCAGGCTCCCAGCTGCGGAGACCTCCAGTGAAGCCCATGAGGCCCGGCTGCAGTAGCCGTCAGCCTGGAGCCAGAGGCCACCTGGGGCGCCAGCCGGGAGCTCGCCGAGGAGGAAGCGAGGAAGTGGAAGCCGGGTGCTAGTCGACTCCGCCGACCACACAACGAACTCCGGCAGCACCTCTGCAGCGCGAAAGCGCGGCCTAGGGGGACGTGTGACCGAAGCGCACCCCCCGGCTGCAGCAGTCCGACCGTCACCATGCTGGGAATCGTCTCCGCGGCCGCGGGGAGCTACCGTGGAGACCACAGGATGCTTGCGAGGGCGCCCTCGGCCGCGCTTGGGCGGGGAAGAGGCAGGCTCTACCCGGCGAGCCTTCCGCTTCTCTGCGGCCGAGAACCTCCTCGACGGGGCCATGAAGAAGAAGGAGAAGCAAGGGAGAATGAACTGGAAGAGCGCGCGCCAATCCGTACTTATAGCCGGCGAAGGCCAACCGCCGACCTCCACGATCGCAGGTAATCATGACCCGCTTTGCATGCAGGGACTTGTCCAATCCGTGCAATTGCCGAGGCGCCATGGGTAAGTGGAGACGCCCACGTCCAGTCAACCGCCTCGCGGCGCCCAAGGCCACAGGCTGTTAGGGCCCGCGGTGCTTCGCTCTTGCCCTTCCGTCTCCCTGCACGGCCAAGTCCGGGCGCGCCTTGGGCCCGGGGGCTACTGTCGGTGTTCTCGGAACGGGGGTCCCCAGACTTGCCTGCCTGCGGCCTGCGGCATGGCTCAAGGGGGGGGGCCAGCACGGCCCATCTTCATCAACACAGACCCAAGACCCTCGCGAGGGGCCAAGCCTCGCGGGACGGACGACACGGAGCTTCCTCAGGCACGGCCTCATCAGGCTGGCTCGCGAGGAGGTGGAGAGATCAAGGCGGGGTACCTCACGAGGTGCCCGTGACACAAGCCATGATGACCAAGGGCGCCAGGCCGGTGCCAGCCCGCGCAGTGTCCTCCTTTCCTCTTTGGTGCAAAGGGGGCAAGCGCAGCCTCGGAGTACCGAGGCATCAGGCAAAGGTTGCCATTTCGGTGCAACGAGACCAGGACCAGCAAGACTGCAAGACGGAGGTCATCGTGGAGCCCAAGGCGGCGCCACCACCAGAGCTTTGTGCAGGCGAAGACTACTTTTGTCAGGGTAGCGAGTACTAGCTGTCCCCCTTCAAATTAGCCCGCCATTGTTGGCTCCCTTCCCGCTCGATATTTGGCAAGAGGACCAGGGCCTCTATAAATAGGACCAGCCACCCACAGAGGAGAGGGGGTTCGATAAGAGAGAGAGAGAAAGAGAGAAGGGTGGCTGAACTCCACCCAGCAGTTCATCGCCCCAGCCAAGAACAGACCCTTGCGAGGCTGTTCTTCCTTGTATGATTCATTATCATCAGCCCAAGAGGCAATCCACCACGCCACACACTGGAGTAGGGTATTACACCACAACGGTGGCCCGAACAAGTATAAACCCTGTGTCTCTTGTGTTGTTCTTTCCATAGCTTATATCTTAGCGAGGCGGAGGGGTGCAGGAAGGTAGGAAGCGTAATCTTCGCGCGCACCCCAGTGTTCGAACCTCAAGGGTCTGCCAGAACCCGAAATCCGACAGTTTTGTCCTGTGCGCTGAAAACTTGTTTATATGCACTAAGCAATGCTGTTGGAATTTAAAATATTACCTTCTGTGTGGCTGTTTATCAATTCTGAGAGATGGCGAGTCGTCGGCTTCTGCCCCCATGCCGCTAGTGCTGGGGTGTTCGGGGATAAACCTGAGCGCTCTTTTTTCCATGTTTGGGTCCTTCGAGGGAGGCGCTCTGCCCAACGAACAAGGCAATCGGACTATAATGCGTGAACACTCTCACTTAGCCATAGAATTCTATAATTTTAAATTTCGGCGAAGCCCCTGGTATTGCGAAGACCGAGTTCGGGGCGCTATCCACGCCTTGGCCGGACAGAGCCGGCTCCTCGCCCTAAGCGGCATAAGTCTTTAGGGACTCAAAAAAAAACCCTCTCGAACAGCGACCAGCTCTCTCTTCATCATGACAGTCAGTTTGAGCTTTCTCCACTGAGGTGCTCGACCCAGCTCAACCGGGGCACAATCGCAGTGGTTCTCCTAGTGCTACCTTAGCCGATATAGCGGAACGTAAGGCACCAAAACATAGGAGCCGGGCAAACCCAACTATTGACCCAAGACATGATTCGGAGCCGATGCATATAATGCTATAAGTTCGGGGTGCCGCACTTGTTAAAGTGTTCAGACTTCTCACACCATATTGAGGGGTACTAAAGCCCCTGGCGTATTTTGGCCGTACCAACGTGTACGGGTGCAACATGTCGTTAAGGAACATATATAAAGAAAAAAATGTAATGCAAAAATAGACGAAAGCTATGCATTGTTTATTAGAAAGGGCTGCGATCAAAGCAGAACGATACAGATAATGCGATAAGTGGAAGGTTGGACTAGTTAACATGTCCGTTCTAGGGGCAAGCTGCGGAATAGTATGCGGAACGGGTACACTGCTCGTGATAGAGACCACCTGGAAGTTCCGTAGTGTGGCGTGGCTTGTCTGCTTCCCTGGTTCCTGCATCGTTTGTGCGACAATTGAACTGCCGAACAGGCCTTCCGAAGGATGAAGTCCTGAAAGTAAGAGAAAATTTAAAAAATCGGCAGCCCCTGGTACGGTTTAAGCCGTGTATGGGGCATGCCGTGATGGTGCCCCTCCCCATGGTATCTCTAGAGCGTAGTTATGTACGCGAAGTACTGGTGTCGCCTTTTTGCGAGGGTTGGGGTTGGGGCCGCATTGCTACGCCTGCTCGGATCGTGCCAGGTGATCTTGTTGTAGGTTACTCCGGGCGCCCTTCACGGTGTCCGGTCGTTTAGTGGCCGGACTGGAGAACTACCTGGAGTGGCTGCTTTGAACTTCTGCTGCAAGGGCCGCCGTGTGCTCCTCCGTTCGAAGGGAGCGTTCGCTGTTTCCATTGACCGTAATTACTCCTCGAGGGCCTGGCATCTTGAGCTTAAGGTATGCATAATGCGGTACCGCATTGAACTTAGCGAATGCGGTTCGCCCGAGCAGTGCGTGATAGCCATTGCGAAACGGGACTATGTCGAAGATTAACTCCTCGCTTCAAAAATTATCCAGAGATCCGAAGACCACTTCAAGTGTGACTGAGCCTGTACAGTTGGCCTCTACACCTGGTATTACGCCTTTAAAGGTCATTTTGGTGGGCTTAATCCTCGAGGGATCTATGCCCATTTTCCGCACTGTATCCTGGTAAAGCAGGTTCAGGCTGCTGCCGCCGTCCATAAGGACTCTAGTGAGATGAAATCCGTCAATAATTGGGTCTAGAACCAATGCGGTGAATCCGCCATGACGGATGCTAGTGGGATGGTCCCTTCGATCAAAGGTGATCGGGTAGGACAACCATGGGTTGAACTTTGGGGCGACTGGCTCTACCGCGTATACGTCCCTTAATGCATGCTTTCCCTCCCTTTTGGGGACATGGGTTGCGTATATCATGTTCACCGTCGGCACTTGTGGGGGAAAACCCTTCTGTCCACTGTTGTTCGACGGCCGGGGCTCCTCGTCGTCATCGCTATGCAGCCCCTTGTCTTCATTTTCGGTGTTTATCTTGCCTGCCTGCTTGAACACCCAACAATCCCTTTTGGTGTGATTGGCTGGCTTTTCGGGGGTGCCATTTATCTGGCACGAGCGGTCGAGTATTCGGTCCAAACTGGATGGGCCCCTAGTATTCCTTTTGAATGGCTTTTTCTGCTGACCGGATTTAGAGTCTCTGAATCCGGCATTAACTGCCGTATCCTCAGCATTGTCGCCGTTAATGCGGCGCTTCTGCTTGTTGCGACGTGACCTGCCACTACTGTCCCTGGTGTCCGAATTACTAGGGTTCTTGGTCATATTGTTGCTACGAGCAAGCCAGCTGTCTTCTCCCGCGCAAAAGCGGGTCATGAGTGTCATGAGTGCTGCCATAGATTTCGGCTTTTCCTGTCCAAGGTGCCAGGCCAGCCACTCGTCACGGATATTGTGTTTGAAGGCTGCTAGGGCCTCAGCGTCTGGACAGTCGACTATTTGATTTTTCTTTGTTAGGAACCGTGTCCAGAATTGCCTGGCCGATTCCTCTGGCTGCTGAATTACGTGACTTAGGTCATCGGCGTCTGGGGGTCGCCCGTAAGTGCCCTGGAAATTGTCGAGGAATGCGGCTTCCAGGTCCTCCCAACAACTGATTGATCCTGTTGGCAAGCTATTAAGCCAATGCCGAGCTAGTCCTTTAAGCTTGAGTGGGAGGTATTTGATGGCGTGGAAATCATCGCCGCGGGCCATGTCGATATGAAGGAGATAATCCTCGATCCATACCGCAGGATCTATTGTGCCATCATATGATTTGATGTTTACGGGTTTGAAACCCTCGGGGATTTGATGATCCATTATTTCGTCTGTAAAGCAGAGTGGGTGTGCGGTGCCTCTGTATTGGGCTATATCATGACGTAGCTCCAATGAGCCTTGTCTACTGTGTTCGGCCCTGCCGAATTTGTGGCCGGCATGACGGTTACCGTCTCGAGCCGTGGGGCGCCCACGCCATCCGTAGATCAATCTTGTTTGCCTTGTCCTCCAACATGTCTTGTAAGTCCGGCGCATATTTCCGTGCCTTGGTACGAGGTGCGGCTTGAGTGGAGGGCCGAGAGGCCTCTCTGTCGTGACCACGAGGTGGCCGGTCGGCCGCATCAAGTGCTTCCTCCTCTAATCGGGGTAGCAACCTGCGCTTTGGGTAGCTCTTGGAGGGGCGTTTGAGTTTATGCTCTTCGACCGCAAGGACTTCAGTCCATCTGTCGACTAGCAAATCTTGATCAGCCCTAAGCTGTTGCTGTTTTTTCTTGAGGCTTCTTGCCGTGGCCATAAGCCTGCGCTGAAAACGCTTTTGCTCGACGGGATCCTCTGGCACGATGAATTCGTCGTCGTCGAGGCTTGCCTCGTCTTCGGAGGGAGGCATATAATTATCATCCTCGACCTCTCTATCTGCCGCTCTCTCATGAGGGCTGGTTTCTCCATCCTCCTGTGCTAAATCTTGTTGGAGGGGGTTTTCTTCGGCGCTTTCCAGAGTATTATTATCTCCCGTGCTAGAATCACCGTGTTTGTTTTGGCGGGATTTTGAGCGGCGCCGCTGGCGCCGGCACTTAGGCTGTTTCTTGGAGGGGTCATCCTCCGCTGTTCCATCACCATCTCCCTCTTTTGGGGTGTCCACCATGTATATGTCATATGACGAGGTGGCTTTCCAGGGCCTAGTAGGCGCTGGTTCTTCATCATCTCCTTCATCGGCGTCCATACCGTCGATATCTTCGGAGTCGAAGTCGAGCATGTCAGTTAAGTCGTCGACAGTGGCTACAAAGTGGGTGATGGGTGGGCTTTGAATTTCTTCATCGTCCGTACCCCAACCTTGCTGACCGTAGTCCAGCCAGGGCTCTCCTGATAAAGAGAGAGACTTCAGTGACTTCAGGATATCGCCAAAAGGCGAGTGCTGAAAGATGTCTGCGGCAGTGAACTCCATGATCGGCGCCCAATCGGATTCGATCGGCAGGGGCGTGGGGGGCTCGGAGTCCGGAGAGGAGTCTGGCTCCTTGGAGTCACGGATCTCACAGAGTACGGGGCTGGCGCTTGGCTCAATCGTCGTTGGGGTTGCAGCCCCCGAGGTGGCGTCCAACCGCCCATCCTCGATCGGGGCAGTTGGCTCCGAATTAAGGGTCAGAGCCGATGCGGATGCGGCCTCCAGGGCACTGTTCGACGGCAGAGCTAGATCATGCTCGTCGTGACAGTGCGGCGTGCTCGGCAGTGGCTCGAATCCGTCGAAGATGAAGTCCCCGCGGATGTCAGCCGTGTAGTTTAAATTTCCGAATCTGACCTGACAGCCAGGGGCGTAGCTTTCGATCTGCTCCATACGGCCAAGCGAATTGGCCCGCAGTGCGAAGCCGCCGAAGACGAAGATCTGTCCAGGGAGGAAGGTCTCACCCTGGACGGCATCGCTATCGATGATCGTAGGAGCCATCGAGCCTGACGGCGACGACACAGAGGAACTCTCAATGAAAGCACCAATGTCGGTGTCAAAACCGGCGGATCTCGGGTAGGGGGTCCCGAACTGTGCGCCTAGGCCGGATGGTAACAGGAGACAAGGGACACGAAGTTTTACCCAGGTTCGGGCCCTCTCGAAGGAGGTAAAACCCTACGACCTGCTTGATTAATATTGATGATATGGGTATTAGAAGAGTTGATCTACCACGAGATCGAAGTGGCTAAACCCTAGAAGCTAGCCTATGGTATGATTGTTCATGTGTATGTTGTCCTACGGACTAAAACCCTCCTGTTTATATAGACACCGGGTAGGGTTAGGGTTACATAGAGTCAGTTACAATGGTAGGAGATCTTCATATCGTATCGCCAAGCTTGCCTTCCATGCCAAGGAAAGTCCCTTCCGGACACGGGACAGAGTCTTCAATCTTGTATCTTCGTAGTCCTGGAGTCCGGCTGAAGGTATAGTCCGGCTATCCGAACACCCCCTAATCCAGGACTCCCTCAGCGGGCATGACTTTTGAAAGTTCAAAACCCTGTAGGGGTGTCCCAACTTAGCCCATCACAAGCTCTCACGGCCAACGAAGGATATTCCTTCTCCTGGGGAGACCCGATCAGTCTCAGAATCCATGTTACAAGAGATTTCAACAATGGTAAAACAAGACCAGCAAAGCCACCCGATGTGCCGACAAATCCTGATAGGAGTCGCACGTATCTCGTTCTCAGGGCACACCGGATAGGTCAAGATACGAGTAAAACCAACCCTCAAATCGCCCCGAGGTGGCCCCGCAGATTGCCCATTTCGGACGAACACTCAAAGGAGCACTGGCCCGAGGGGTTTAAAATAAAGATGACCCTTGAGTCTGCAGAACCCAAGGGAAAGGTATATGGTGGTAGGTAGGCAAATGGTAAAACAAAGGTTGGGCTTTGCTGGAGGAGTTTTATTCAAAGCGAACTGTCAAGGGGTTCCCATAACACCCAACCGCGTAAGGAGCGCAAAATCAAGGAACGTAACACCGGTATGACGGAAACTAGGGCGGCAATGGTGGAACAAAACACCAGGCATAAGGCCGAGCCTTCCACCCTTTACCAAGTATATAGATGCATTAAAGTAAATAAGAGATAATAATGATATCCCAACAATATCCATGTTCCAACATGGAACAAGCTTCATCTTCACCCATAACTAGCAACGCTATAAGAGGGGCTGAGCAAAGTGGTAACATAGCCAAACAACGGTTTGCTAGGAAAGGTGGGTTAGAGGCTTGACATGGCAATATGGGAGGAATGATATAGCAAGTGGTAGGTAGCGCGGCATAGCAATAGAGCGAACAACTAGCACAACAAAGATACAAGTGATTTCGAGGGTCTGGTCATCTTGCCTGCAAAGTTCTCAGAGTTGTCGAAAGCTTGATCCTTCTTAGCGTACTCAATAGGTTCCTCAATCATGTACTCGTCTCCCGGCTCTACCCAAATAAAGAACACAAGCAAAGGACCAACAATCAATCACGGTGCAATGCACAAGCAACATGATGCAAAACAAGTCATGATATGCAAGACATGATATGCAATGCATACGCGTGCTTCGAAAGGGAAAGAGTTATCACGGCAACAACTTGGGAAACCAAGTGTGTTGCTGGAAAGATGAGATAATTTTGGTCAAAATCGATATAAAGATCACTGAAAACGGATGCACGGTTTGCAAATGGCAAGCAAAACAACGATGGCACAATTCTGCGATTAACAGCACGATGCCACTTAGAATGCAACAAGAAACTAAGCTACTACACCCCAACATAACAACAAAATATATGGCAGTGATGTACACGAGATGCTTGACAAAACACGAACACTGAGCTACGGCTAAATCACACAAGAGCAGGTTCAAACAAGCATGGCAAAAGTGCAAAAGATATCAGCTTCGCAGACTGTGAAAATACTAACATGCCAAAAATAACATCATGAAGCCATGTTTAGACCAAGCAAACAACATGCTATAGGAACATATCATAGCAATACAAAGGCTTTGCATGAATATACTAAATCCATAGATCAAGAGTCCCTTACTGAATATGAGCCAAAAAGGAACAGAAGATATGATGGCACCCATGTAAACATAGCAAGTTTTATTAACAGTCTCAGACTTAGCAGAAAACAGTGCATGGCATAAACAAAATTGTGAAGGCATCTTTGCGAGTTCAAAAAACTCATCAAAAAGCATTGCATGACAAAACAAGCATAGCAATAGCAATATGACATGTTCATGAAGCTAACCATGGCAAGAGCAAGTTCATAGAATGCATTGATCACTAGCAACAACCATGGAAAAATTGATTAACATGTAAACAATCTGCCATGAATATTTTATAGCAAAAGTAGAGCAAGAATAAGACATGCTAGGGCACTCCATAATTGCAAACAGGGGCATGGATGGATAGAGAATGCTGAAGATACGATATGCTTGACAAAACCCTTACTAAAGATACTCAAAACAAGCATGTATCTCACTGTAGCATCATGTTTACATGGCATCAAAAGAACAACAGGAGAAGGAGTTAGCAAAATCCAAAGTCCCTGAAAACAACAATATCACGAAGACTACTTTCCATGCTTCAGCTATTCACCACATTGATCACACAAATACATGGAAAGCACCTATGCAAATATGGCATGTCGTAGATCAAAACACATGTAGAGCTCATGCCCATATAGAGCACACATCAAATGTGCCAAAAATGACAAATCACCATAAACTGATAAGTAGCAGCAATAAATATTTTATAGCACTCTTGCATCAATGATTAGGGCATCAAGATGAACTCCAACAAGCATGCCACAATGGAATTAAATGAAGAGCATCTCACAATGAACATTTTGATATCTTATATGCATGAAACAGAGCTACGGTCATGGAGATATGAGGCAATGAACAGAGCATGAAAAAGTTGCAGAAAAAGGACTTAGATAAAATATACCACTCCGGACCAGATCTAGGTTTCTGGGGCACGTTCTTCGAGGATCACCGGAAGGTCGCCGGAGGAGCTGCCGGAGAGGAGGGAGACGACTGAGAGACGCGGGGCTCGCCGGATCTGGGTCGGGGGAGGCGGAGGCGGCGTCGGTCGGCGTGCGGGACGGCGGCGGAGGAGTGGCGAGGTGGCGGCGGGCGCGGGCGCGGGGCTACGCGGAGCAGGGAGGCGCCCGGGTAGCGCGGGCCTGGAGGGCCGGCCGCGGGATCTCCGGGCCGCGGCGGGTGGCGGTGGCGGCAGGACGCGTGGCACGCTCCTATTGGCGCGGGCACGGCGGCGAAGTTGTCCGCGGCGCGCGGACATGTCCGGTGGCGGCGGGGGAAGTTTGCTAGGGTTTCATCTATGAAATAATCATGGAGGGGCACATATTTATTGCTAGGAGGAGGTAGGAGTGTCCAAATGGGGTGTAGTTTTCGCCCACACGATCGTGATCTGACGACGGAGGACATGGGAGTGGTTTAGATGTGTTATTGGGCCGTTTTGGAGGGGTGATGGGCTGCAACACACAAGAGGCCTTTGCGGTTACCCGGTTAACCGTTGGAGCATCAAACGGACTCCAAATGGAACGGACTTTGACAGGCGGTCTACCGGTGGTGTACCAAGGCCACTTGGCAAATCTCGATCGATTCCGAGAACGTGTAACACCCGCTCACGAAAAGATACAAAAGGGGCACGCCGGTGCACGTAGGAGTGTCAAATTGCAAAACGGACAACGGGGAAATTCTCGGATGCATGAGACGAACATGTATGCAAATGCGATGCACATGATGACATGATATGAAATGCATGACATGAACAAAATGCGAAATGAATACAAAACCCAACCACGAAGGGAAATTCATAACTTAAAGCCAAAAATGGCAGAGTCAGAGTTACAATTATGGCAAGTTACACTCGGGGTGTTACGTGTGGTCGGGGCGGCTGACGAGCTCGCGCCCGCATTCTCGGTGCCGTGAGGGTGGCGTGGTTCGTCTTCCTCCTCGTCATCATCAGGCCACGCCTCGATGCTGCCTCTTCCGGAGCTGCCTGCTCCACTGCCACCACCTGTGGCGTCGTCCTCCTCCAAGGCAGCCACCCCCAAGTCGGGGTCGTCCACGTCGCTTACGGTCCAGTCCGGCAGGTACTCTTGGCCCTCCGACAAGGTGTCGTCTGCCGGCTAGGACGTAAGGATCTGTTCAGTGACCGATTGATCAGGCGGCAAAAGGAAGAACCCGACAGATGAAGAGAAAAAGAATTAAGGACTTACCGCAGGCAAAGGGTTTGCGCGGGAGTATGGTCGCTTGCCGAACTTCCACTCCTCCTCCGAAAGTTTGCAATTCAAAATGAAGTTCACCAGGTGGGCCACCTCCGCGTCCAGCATCTCCTAGGTGCACATCCGGCACGAGTCTCGGTGCCCGCACATCCGGCTAATCATATGAGGCCGGGTTTGGAGAGGGAGCACCCGACGCACCACGAAGGCGGTCAGCAGGTCCGAAGCCTTGAGGCCCTCCGAGTCCGTCATCTCCCTGAGTCGGGCGATGGCGGCTAGGGAGGCGGCCAAGACCATCTTCGGCTTCAAGGTCCAGTTGGTGCGGGGCTCGGCCGACAGGCTGGCTTTATAAGCCAGTAGGTTGAAGAAGTCGTGCTCCGGGTGGACATTCTTCACGTAGAAGTATGACCGCTGCCAGATCTTGACTGACTGCGTCAAGCTGATGGCCGAGAAGCAGTTCCCGGCACCCGGACGACGCACCACGGACGAAGGTGCCACACTGGGCCGCCTCGTTCTTGGCAGCGGTGCCAAGTTTGGTGTATAAGTACTCCCTCCACAACTCGAGGGTGGGGATGCCGAGGTAGCCCTCACAGAGGGTGACGAAGGCTGACAGCAGCACCACCGTGTTTGGCGTCAGGTGGTGCGGCTGGAGGTGATAGAAGTGAAGGAAGGCACAAAGGAAGTCGCTCGCCGGTAGACCGATGCCGTGGATGAAGGCCGAGCGGAAGACGACACGCTTGCCTTCCTGCTGCACTGGCAAGATCTCCCTTTCGGGCGGAGGGCGTGCCCAGACGTAGTTCTCGTCGGGCAGCCGCCGCGTCTGGCGGAGGAAGGCGATGTGGTCCTCATGGACGTTGGAGCCGTCCCATGCTCTGGCCCGCGCCATGAGGGCTCTAGCTCAATGAAGGCGCAGAGCAATGACGAGTGGGCGAAACCGCAGCGGAGCAGCAACGCTGCGGGGAGGACGCACTCGGCAAGGATGAGCTGCGGTGGCGCTTCGGCAGGATGCGGAATGCGGCAGCAGCAGAAAGAGAAGGAAGGAGGAGGGGAGAGGAGGGTGCGCCTATGTCTGTCGCCCCCTCCTCCCCCTACTTATAGCCCCAGGCAGCGAAGCCGAGGGGCAAGAACATGGGGGTCGTGGGATTAACTGTGCCCACGACCCCACGATCCCGCTTTAATCGCGTAGTAACGGTGTGTAGTTACCGTGCCACGGAATCCGAACCGTTCACCTCAACCGCACCAGATCCGCGTGCGTGCTGAGGCCCGGTAGTGGCAGGCCCCAGCCTGTGGCGATGTCTCGTTGCACGCGTCGGCTAGTAGGCCGACCCAGCCGGCTGGGGCCGCGTGGCACATGGGTAGCGGGTGGCAAGCCTGCCGCCCAGCTGGTGCGCCACCCGGTTCCAGCCACAACATTTCAAAATCATCGGGTGGTCTTCCAAGTTGCGACCAGCTTGTACCAGTCGGCGTTTCAAAAGACGGATGGAACAAGATCACCAGATCACTCAGGGTAGGAAGCTGCTGAGCCTTCTTGCTCTCTCAGCAGCGGTGCTCCACTAGCTTTGGGGACTACTGTCGGAGTAAACGACCACGGGTAGCCTCATCTGCTCCCCGTGGCGATTCAAGACATCGGGACCGGCTGCGCCCCTCAAAACTCAAGGATGAAGAGCCGCCTTCTCAGGACCGGTTGGTCCAGACGGCCGGCTGCCAGAGGGAGGCGGACCTCAGAATAAAGCCATGAGACGGGCTTACTCCTGGCAGTCGGCCTCCAGAGAGGCCGGCTCCTAGCAGGTGGCCCCTCCCACCCTCAAAGTTTGTGCCATATTATGGCGATGAGACGGGCGTGGCTACAGTACCGCATGTCACCCCCGAATCCAGGGCGGGGTGTGGCCATAGTGAAGCACATTGGGCGGCCATCCCCATCCGATGCAGCACTGTTGCGATGCAGCCCGTGACATCACTCATGGCAGAGAAGGCCATGCTCCCACTATGAGGTGTCGGTACGGCCCACAGGCGGCGGGCCCTACCTGTACGTGAGAAGCCATAAGGCGGCGAGTTCCGACTAGTCAGCAAGAGGGGAGGCCGACTCCCAGCAGGTGGCCCTCCCCCTCCCTTGAAGTCTGTGCACCATTAATCAAAAGAAACGGGAAGTGGCTACAGTAAGCGCCCGCCAGGCGGCGACATTGTAGCCAGGCCTTCCCCAACAAAGCGCACATTATTAGTCGCATTGCCACAGTGCTAAGCAGCCGATAGGACCCGCAGGCGGCGGGCACGGCCTGTCGATGAAGTACGAGACAACAGGCGGGGCCCACCAGGCGGCGGGCCCCAGCGGCCGGCGAAGAAGCCGACAACCACAGACACGGACGGTCGGGTCCCACACCCAGCCAGATTACCAATGTACCCCTGGGTGGTAGGCCTATATAAACCCCCCAGGGCACCCATGCAAAGGGTTCAGACCTTAGATCATACACACTCACATAGAGAGAGGAAGCTAGGGCTAGCCTTGTTCTTCTTCCCCCCAGCAGAGAAACAGCTCAAGGAGCAAACTTGTAGTCACCATTGTTGCTTGAGTGATCATGCGGAAACCCCGTAGAGAAGGATTAGGGGTGTTATCTCCTAGGAGAGCCCCAGACCTAGGTATATTTTGCCGGCGTACGTGTCTACGCCTCATCCCATTTCCTGGCACCGGCGACGTCTTACTATCCCCCACCATGATAAGCCATCCTTTGGCATATGTCGCATGACACCCCCGACATCATCCTTACTAGGCAATTATTTTTCATGATGGTTTCTACTAAACTTGGAAAAATTAAACTCATGAGACTCATCACCAAATCTAACACCAACAGTTTGTTTCTCGCAATCTATCTTAGCATTAACTGTATTCAAGAAAGGTCTACCAAAGGTAATGGGAAAAAAGTCATCTCGTGGGGAACCAAGAACAAGAAAATCAGTAGGGTATTTTATTTTCCCACACAAGACTTCGACATCTCTAATAATCCCAACTAGTGATATGGTGTCTCTATTGGCATGTTTAATAGTGACATCTATTTCATCTAACTCAGCAGGTGTTATGTCATTCATAATTTCTTCATATAAAGTGTAAGGAATAGCACTCACACTAGCACCTATGTCACATAAACCATGATAACAGTGATCTCCTATTTTAACTGAAATAACAAACATGCCAACAACGAGTCTATGTTTATCTTTCTTATCAGGTTTAGCAATTCTAGCAGCTTCTTCACAGAAGTAAATAACATGCCCATCCATATCTTCTTCTAAGAGATCTTTAACCATAGCAATATTAGGTTCAACTTTAATTTGTTCATCAGGTTTAGGTGTTCTAATATATCTTTTGTTAACCACAGTTGAACCTTTAGCATGTTCCTTAATCCTAACAGGGAAAGGTGGTTTCTCAATATAAGCAGAAGGAACAACTGGATCAACATTATAATGTATAGTTGCTTCTTTAACTTGTACTAGTTCTTGAATTTCTTCTTTAATAGGTGGGTGATATTTAAACCACTTATCCGTAGGGACTTCAACATGAGCAGCAAATGATTCACAAAAGGAGGGTACTAACTCAGAGTCAAGTCCATATTTAGTGCTAAACTTTTGAAAAGCATCAGTACCCATAAAAGTTTTAACACAATCATACTTAAGTTTAATACCTGACTCCTTACCTTCGTCCAGTTCCCAATCTTCAGTGTTGCACTTAATTATTTTGAAAAGATCCCACCGGAATTCAATAGTCTTCTTCATAAATGAACCAACACAAGAAGTATCAAGCATGATTTGATCATTACGAGAAGCCGAGCATAAAAATTCTGGATAATAATTTCTCTTGGGAGCTCATGGTTGGGGCATGAATATAACATTGACTTAAGCCTCCACCAAGCTAGAGCGATACTTTCTCCTTCACGAGGCCAAAAAATTATATATATAATTCCGATCACAATGAACTAGATGCATAGGATAAATTTTTTTGGTGGAACTCCAATTTCAAACGATTCCAATTCCATGATCCAATATTATCACATAGCCTATACCATGCCAATGCTTTTCCCATCAAAGATAAAGGGAAAACCTTTTTCATCACTTTATCCCTGGGTAAACCTACAACCTTTAACAATCCACAAATAGTTTCCACATGTATCAAGTGCATACCAGGAAGTTCGGTTCCATCTCCTGCATAAGGATTAGCTAGCAGCAGTTCATACTCAATATTTTTAGTAGGTGCAGTAGGTTGAGGGGTTGCTAATTGTGCTTCTGGACGAGGTGAAGATACCCCGAACAAACTCCTCAAAGGATTATTTTCCATAATAACAAGTGACAATAAATTTCAGCACACTATATAAATGTGTCCTTACCAAATTTAACTTACCAAAGGCGCTTCACTACCCGGCAACGGCACCAGAATATAGCCTTGATGACCCACAAGTATAGGGGATCAATTATAGCTCTTTTCGATAAGTAAGAGTGTCAAACCCAACAAGGAGCAGAAGGAAATGAGAAGTAGTTTCCGGTGAGGTATTGTCTGCAGGTGCTGAAATTGGAGGTAGCGAGTAGTTTGATAGCAAGATAATTTGTAACGAGCAAGTAACGATAATAGTGACAAAACTGCAGCAAGGTAGCCCAATCCTTTTGAGACAAAGGACGGGCCAAAACGGTCTCTTATGATAAGCAAAACATTCTTGAGGGTACACTGTCGGATTACGGGTTCCGGCAAACCCTTGTGAGGTTTGAACTCTGCGGTGTGCACAAAGTACTCTCTCCCCCTAGCTCGCTTGCTCAACGATTCCACGGCCTAGCTCGACGAACCCAAAGAACACGAGACACAGAGGTTTATACTGGTTCGGGCCACCGTGTAGTATAATACCCTACTCAAGTGTGGTGGTGGATTGCCTCGAGGCTAAGGATGAACTGGTACAGTGGATAGACAGCCTCAGGAATAGAGGTGTTCTTGGGCTCGGCGAGCTGGTGGATGTGAGGATGGAATGGATCCAATACAACATCAGTCTCTCTCTTTCCCATCCCCTTATATGGTGGTGGCTAGGTCCTATTTATAGAAGCCTTGGTCCTCTTCCCAAATGTTAGGCGAGAAGGGATCCCACAACGACCAAGTTTGAAGGAGAAAACTAGTACAAGCTATCCTC
This sequence comes from Triticum urartu, assembly GCF_056163025.1. NCBI lineage: Eukaryota > Viridiplantae > Streptophyta > Magnoliopsida > Poales > Poaceae > Triticum > Triticum urartu. Next base: position 346,981,833 of record NC_141879.1, on the reverse strand, counting down.
ACGAAAATGGGTCTTCGCCTGCCAAAGGCTATGGTGGTGATATGATGCTATGGGCTCCGCGATGACCTCCGTCCTGCCGTCATGGGGGTCTTTGTCTTCTTCCACCGATATGGAAACCTTTGCCTGTTGCCTCGGGACCCCGCCCCTGCGCTTGCCGCCTTAGCACCAAAGAGGAAACTGATACACTGCGCCCGCTGGCGACCGCCTGGCCTTGGTCGTCATGGCTCACATCACGTGAACCTCGCGAGGTGCTCCCTGCATAGATATCTCCGCTCCTCATGAGCCATCCTAGAGAGGCTGCCCCTAGGCAGGTCTTGGTGTTGTCTGCCTCCCGAGGCTTGGCCCCTCATGAGGGTCTTGAACTGCTGCTGCTGAAGATGGGTCGTACCAGGCCGTGGTGGAGCCATGCTCTGGGCCCCAAGAAGGCAAGTCTGGGCACCCCCGGTCCCAGAACACCGACAGTAGCCCCCGGGCCCAAGGCGCGCTCGAGCTTGGCTTTGAGGCAAAGCCAAAGGGCAAGTGCAGACCGCCACGGGCCCCAACCACCTGCGGCCTCGGTCGACGCGTGGCGATTGACGAGACATGGGTGCCTCCGCTTCCCCATGATGCCTCGATAACCGTTCAACTTGATGAGTCCCTGCTGCATGCAGAAGAAAACCATCATTACCTGTGACCATGGAGGCCGACAGTTGGCCTCCGTCTGGCTATAAATGAGGAGGGGGGCACAGCCCCCGTTGCTCATCTCCTTCTTCGCGCCGCCTTCTTCTTCTTCCTCCTCCTCGTCTCTCCACCTTGCCGCGACACTCATGGCGCCAACAAAGAGGGTTTTGGCAGCGGAGAAGGGGATGGCTCGGCAGGAGGGACCCGGCATGCCGTCCCCGTAAGCACGCCGTGACCCCTGTTGTGGTGTAACGCCCAAGATGCGGCTATATCTCCCACATGTTGAGGCACATTTTGGTTTTGTCGCAAGAAGGGTCATCTTCACACAATTCCATGTACAAGAACAAGGATAAAAAATATAGTTGGCTTACAATCGCCACTTCACACAATGATCAAATAATTCATACATCATTCAGAGTACACACATAGTCTGACTACGGACGAATCCAAAAGAAAAGAAGATAGCCCCAAATGCTAAATCCCGATCGTCCCAACTGGGCACCACTATTGATCATCCGGAAAACACACATAGTAACGGCCAAGGTCCTTGTCGAACTCCCACTTGAGTTCATTTGCATCCCCTGCACTGGTATCATCGGCACCTGCAACTGTTTTGGTAGTATCCGTGAGTCACGCGGACTCAGCAATCTCAAAACCTGCAAGATCAAGACTATGTAAGCTTATGGGTAGGATGTGTTTATCAGGTGGAGTTGTAGCAAGCGCTAAGAAAATATGGTGGCTAACATACGAATACAAGAGTAAGATGAGAAACTACGCAACGGTCGTAAACTAGAAGTTATCCTGAACTACTTACATTCAAACATAACCCCACCGTGTTCACTTACCGGACTCCGCCGAAAACAGACCATCACGGTTACACACACGGTTGGTGTCTTCTCATTAAGTCAAGTGTCAAGTTCTCCACAACCGGATATTAACAAATTCCCATCTGCCACATTACGGCGGGCACGGCTCTCGAAAGTTTAAACCCTGCAGGGGTGTCCCAACATAGCCCATCACAAGCTCTCACGATCAACGAAGGATATTCCTTCTCTGGGAATAAATGAGTCATACTCGGAATCCCGGTTACAAGACATTTCGACAATGGTAAAATAAGTCCGGCAAGACCTCCCGATGCACCGACCTAGCCTGATAGGAGGTGTGCAGTCTCGTTCTTAGGGTACACCGGATGGGTCAGCCTATAGGTATATAGCAAATACCTCGAGTTTGTTGATTAAGTACACGGGGTCCGGAAAGTCCCTATGAAAGTTTTTAGTTGTGATTTGCCAAATGGTAAAACCAAGGTTGGGCCTTGCTGGAGGAGTTTTATTCAAGGTAAACTATCAAGGTGGTCCCACAACCCCAACCGCATAAGGAATGCAAAATCAAGGAACATAACACCGGTATGACGGAAACTAGGGCGGCAAGAGTGGAACAAAACACCGAGCAAAAGGCCAAGCCTTCCACCCTTTACCAAGTATATAGATGCATTAATTAAATAAGAGATATTGTGATATCCCAACATATCCATGTTCCGACATGGAACAACCTACAAGGCACCCGCAACTAGCAACGCTATAAGAGGGCTGAGCAAAAGAGGTAACATAGACAAACAACGGTTTGCTAGGAAGGTGGGTTAGAGGCTTGACATGGCAATATGGGGGCATGATAAACACATGGTAGGTAGCGCGACATAGCGATAGAGCGAACAACTAGCTAGCAAAGATAGAAGTGATATCGAGGGTAATGTTCATCTTGCCTGCAAAGTTCTCGGGGTTGTCGTAAGCTTGCCCCTCGTAAACGTACTTAATAGGTTCCTCATTCACGAACTCATCTCCCGGCTCTACGCAAAGAAAGAACACAAGCAATAGAACAACAATCAATCACGGTGCAATGCACAAGCAACATGATGCAAGACGTGGCATGGAATGCAATTATGATGTGCAATGCATATGGGTACTCCGTAAGGGAAAAGATGATCATTCCGTCAATTTGGCAAACCAAGCATGCCACTGGAAAGATGGAGTGATTTCGAATGAAATTGATCTGAAGATCACCGGAAACAGATGCACGGTTTGCAAATGACAAGCAAAACAAGATATGATGCAAGCTGCTTAAAACAGCAAGATGACCACTTAGATGCAAGGTTAAAATATACTACAGCACCCAAACATGAAAACACAATATATGGCAGTGAAGTATAGGTGAAGCTCTACAAATCATGAACACTGAGCTACTACTAGAAACCCCTAGAACAAGTCTAAAACAGCATGACAAAAATGCAAAAGTTAACAGCTTATCAGACTTGGTAGAAATACATGCATCAAGACAGAAACAACATCAGGTAGCAATGTTTATGCATAGCAAACTATATTCTACAAGAACATATTACATTACACAAGATCATGGCATGATAGTACTAAATGCACTTAATAAAACTCCCTTACTGAACTTGGTCCAAAAACCCACAGAAACGATGGTAGCATCAAGGCAAACATGCCAAATGATATGGTTGTTTACAGACTTCAAAGAATTTCATGGCCTGGCATAAGCAGATTCATGATGGCAACTTTGCAAGCTTGTGGCACTCATCACAGTGCACTAAATGACATGAAATAAAATCTAGCATGAAGTAGGCATGTTAAAGAGCATGTGCATGTGCAAAACAACTTCATAGCATGCTTGAATTAAATCACACAACAATGCCAAAATAGTAACATGATGTAAAATGACAAGTTCATGAACTTGCTCAAATGCAAAAACTAATGCCACCACTGGATTGGTGGGATTTTTCTATACCAAAAACATATATAATATGTGGGGGTTACTGTAGAAAAATCACCATAAAAGCTATAAGTTGAAACATGCCAAAAATGGCTATTGATGGAATTGGCATTTTCCTTAAAGGGAAATGTCCAGATATGGACTTGCCTGAAATGCAAAGAGAGGACTTTCCAGAAATGGAATTTCACTTGGAAAGAAAATGATAACAGAAAAGGAGGGGGGTCGTGTCTATGGCAGGTGGGGCCTAGCTGTCAGTGATACAACAATTAAAACAACAAAAAAGGGGGTTTTATGCGCCCAAGGGGATTTGAACCCGAGTCGCCTGGGTGGAACTGGCTCGGCTCGACCAACTCGGCTGGCTCGGTGCACTTGTTAGGAAGGGGCTCGGCTCATCTTGAGCTATCTCAAGGACGGGCTTTGGTCTCCTTTTCTCGTGCAGTAGAGAAGACAGAGACGTGCCGGCGATCAACGACGGCGAGGGTGGTGCCTAGAGACAGCAGCGGGCGTGCGGGGTTTGACAGGGGAACGCGTGCGCGAGCGGGCGTTCAACAGGGGAGCGGGGCGCTCGAGCTCGATCGTAACTCTGCTCGGGGCCGTGGTGTTTGCGGCGAGCGACGGTAGCGACACGAGGCAAGGACGGGCGCGTGAGGGGCGAGGCAAGGCATGCACGTGCAGCGGTGGGTGTGTGATGTGGTGCAAGAAATAGAGAGACGCGGGCATCACATTGGTGTGGACAGAAGTGGTGTGCAGTGAGGTGCGCGAGCACGAGCTCGAGCTCGAGGTCACGACCATTGCATTGAAACCAGCAATGGGATGATGGCTACGTGGATAACACGATCAGAGAGAGAGATGGGGAGGATCGGGGCTTCACCGCGGGTTGCTTGGCATAGTCGATCAGGGTCAAGGACGAGCGGAAGCAACGAGCGACGGCGCTGTCCAAGAAGCAGGGGAGGAAGAGGACGACGGGGAGGTAGCCGGACTTGGCGATCCTTGGGCGCGGTTCGTCGTCAGAATGGGTCCGGGCAGTGTTCTCGAGCGAGTAGACGATGGAGGGGGGCCACGGAGGAGGGTTAGGCCAGCGGCAAGGTCGTGCCTGAGCCGTCCATGGCTCCTGGAGGCGGGGAAGCAGGTGTTAGGGTGCCCCTTACTTGTGGCGGCGGCGTGGTGGGAGAATAGGGAGGAGGAGGAACCCTAGGGTGAGGGTTGTTGGTTTTATAGGAGGGCGAGGCAAGCTGGCTCGGCCACGGTCGCCATGTGCGCCTGCCTTGTCGGTTTTACTGTGAGAGAGAGAGAGGCTGCGAGAGGAGGAAGAAAAGGCAGGCGAGATTCGCTGTGAGTGGGGCCGGCGCGGCCTCCAGCATGGAAAGGAGGAGGAGCGAGCGATGGAGGCTGCGTGCGTGGGAAGGCTGGGCCAGCCTGGAGTTGAGACCCAGCTGGCTCGCAAGAGGCCTAGGTGGACTTCGGCTGCTGTGTTGCGGCTGGGCTGGCCTGGAGGCCGAGGCCCAGGGGGGTTGCTGTTGTTGCTTTCCATTATTTCCTTTTTTCCTCAGGCAGAAAATCAAGAGAAAAGCACAGGGGGATTGGGGTGTATAAGAAATATGACAATGTTCCCATGACCCTGAAAATAAACTCTATTTTATAAAATTGGTTTGGACATTTTAGAGGAAGAAACATAATTCAAGTTTGAATCAAATTCAAACTTGAGCCATTTTAAACCCTAACCAAAGCAACTTCAAAATAGATGAAAATTGGCAGAGAGGTTTAGGGCATGATGACTGATTTATAGGGAGAGGATTAACATTTATGGAGGCCAAAAATAATGCTTGCCAAAATAAAATAAGGGAATGAAGAGGTGACGAGATGAGGGGGGAAAATGGTGATGCCATGACTCACAAACTGCCATGCCACAATGCAATATGCTACACCTGAAGATGCATATGATGATGATGACAAGTCCAATGGCAAGAAGCACAAATGCAACACTATGGTGAGGCCATAATGCAACAAGGAATGGCGAAGAAAATATGACAAGTAAAAACAAGACAATGCAATCGGAAACAAAACAAACCCAAAATGGAACCCACAAAGTATAAAACCACTTGGAATAGATAAAGAACAAGATGGATATATTGCCAAATATGGAAGTTTTACATGTGGGGTGTTACAACTCTCCTCCACTACAAGAGGATCTCATCCCGAGATATAGGACTGAAAGAACTTCGGAAATTCGGAACGGAGGTGATCCTCATGCTCCCAGGTGGCTTCTCGGTCGGAATGGTGAGACCACTTAACTTTCAGGAATTTGATCGACTTGTTGCGAGTTTTGTGCTCGGTTTCTTCAAGAATGGAAACGGGATGCTCATGATAAGACAAGTCTTCTTGGAGGTCAATTTCTTCGAAGTTGATGTTGCGCTCGGACGTCTTGAAGCACTGGCGAAGCTGTGACACGTGAAACACATCGTGCACATTTGTGAAATTGGACGGAAGCTCGAGTTGGTAGGCGAGGTCGCCTCTTTTGCCAATGATCTTGAAAGGACCCACGTATCTAGGGGCACTTTATGCCACTAAGGATTTTGAATGGGGCCTTACCCAAACATGCTCGGAAGCTTTTGTTGTAGGAGAACTCGGCTTATGGGAGACAATCTTCCCACTTCATACCGAAAGAGATGACACAAGCTCTGAGCATGTCTTCGAGGATTTGATTGACTCGCTCGACTTGGCCACTTGTATGAGGATGGAAACCCGTGCTGAAGCGAATGTTGGTGCCCATGGCCTTCTGGATGGAGTCCTAGAACTTAGAAGTGAAAATGCTTCCGCGGTCTAAAGAGATCAATTGTGGAGTTCCGTGCGACGAGACAATTTTGGCGGTGTAAAGCTCTGCCAACTGAGCTGTTGTGATAGATTCTTTGATTGGAAGGAAATGAGCCACTTTTGTAAGCTTGTCAATGACAATGAAGATTGCATCATTCCCACGCTTGGACTTTGGGAAGATAGTGACAAAGTCCATTTCGATATGATCAAACTTCCAATCTGGAATAGCAAGAGGTTGGAGGAGACCAGCTAGTCGTTGATGTTCTGCTTTCACCCTTCAACAGACATCACATTCATTCATGAATTTAGCAATTTCTCGCTTCATTCGAGTCCACCAATATGACTGCGTGAGGTCATGGTACATCTTCGAATTGTCAGGATGAATGGAAAGAAGAGAATTGTGCACTTCGTTCATTATGACCTTCCTTAGATCACCTTTAGGAACTACAAACCGGTCCTCGAAGAATAAGGTGTCTTTGTCATCAATGCGATAGCACTTGTATTTGGATAAGCCCTTGGCAATACTGTGTTTCACCTTCTTCACCATAGTATCAAGGAGTTGTGCCTCACAAAATTGATCTTCCAAAGTTGGGGTGACTTGAAGGTTGGCTAAAAATCCTTGAGGAACAACTTGGAGGTTGAGCTTGCGGAAAGCTTCACAAAGATCCAGTTGGAATGGCTTGAGAATTAAGCTATTGCAATAAGCCTTTCTGCTCAAAGCATCTGCAATCACATTCGCCTTGCCCGGTGTATATTGAATACTTGGATTGTACTCTTGAATCATTTCAACCCAACGAGTTTGCCTGAGATTGAGGTTGGGTTGAGTGAAGATATATTTGAGGCTCTTGCGATCGGTGAAAATGTCCACTTGCCTTCCCAACAAGAGATGTCTCCATGTTATTAATGCATGGTAAACTACCGCCAACTCAAGATCGTGAGTGGGGTAGTTCCTTTCATTTGGCTTCAACTGACGAGAAGTATAGGCCACAACTTTCTTCTCTTGCATTAACACGGCACCGAGACATTGCAATGAGGCATCACAGAAAACTTCGAATGGCTTGGATTCATCAGGATGAGTTAGGATAGGAGCTGAACGAGCTTCTCTTTGAGAGTGTTGAAAGGAACGTCACACTCAGGAGTCCAGGAATACTTGACATGCTTCTGGAGGAGGTTGGAAAGAGGCTTCGCAATCTTTGAGAAATTCTCAACGAATCTTCAGCAATAGCTTGCAAGACCAAGGAAACTGCGGAGCAGCTTGACATTCTGAGGAGGTTCCCAGTTCACAATTGTAGAGACCTTCTCCGGATTAACAACAATGCCTTTGGCGGAGATGATGTGGCCAAGGTAAATAACTTCATCAAGACAAAACTCACATTTGGAGAATTTTGCGTAGAATTGATACTCTTTGAGCTTGTCGAGCACCAATCGCAAATGGTTGGCATGATCCTTCTTATTCTTGGAGAACACCAAGTTATCATCGAGATACACCAGGACGAATTCATTGATGTAGGGGTTTAAGATGAATTTCATTGTACGAGAGAATGTTGGAGGGGCATTGACAAGGCCGAAAGACATGATAGTATATTCATAGGAGCCAAAGCTTGTTCTGAATGCTATCTTAGGGATATCTTCTTCACGAATGTGAATCTGACGATAACCCATACGGAGGTCAAGCTTGGAAAACACCTTTGCACCTTTAAGTTGCTTGAATAGCTCATTGATGTTGGGAAGTGGGTACTTATTCCTGATTGTCTTCTTGTTCAATGGAAGGTAATCGACGCAAAGTCAGTCTGTGCCATCCTTCTTCTTCACAAAAAGAACACCACAACCCCACGAAGATGAACTTGGTCCGATCAGACCCAGACGCTCTTATTCATCGAGCTGTTTCTTCAATTCCTTCGGCTCCTTTGGTCCAAGCTTGTATGGACGCTTGTAAACGGGTTCAGTGTCAGGCTCAATACCGGTAACGAACTCAACTGGCCGGTGAGGAGGCATACCCGAAAGCTCTTCTCGAAAGACATCTTGGTACTCACAAACAACTAGAATCTGAGAAATAGCGTCTAACTCGCCCTTCTCATTGAGAGAGAACAACCGAATGGTTTCATCACGATCAACATAGATGATCACATCCTCAGAAGAGTGTGTCAATTTAATCTCCCTGGCAGCACAATCAAGAGCATCCTTGTGTTGAGAAAGCCAATCCATGCCGAGAATAAGATCAATATTAGACTCGCCAAGAACCATTGGAGCAGCCAGAAATTTGTAATTGCCCATCTTGATGGAAACATCTGGAACCACCAAACGAGAACTCAAGTGCTTGCCCGGGGAAACAACCGCTAATTGTTTTTCCAAACGTGCCAAAATGAAATCATGCTTTGTTAAGAATGGTGTTGACATGAAACAATGTGATGCACCAGTATCGAATAAAAATTTAGCAGGAATAGAGTTAACTGAGAGGTTACCCATGATCACATCTGAAGAATCCTCTACTTGAGCTGCATTCAACATGTTCACCTTTGCATGCTTTGGATTATGCTTGACCACTGCATTGCTTGAAAACCTCACAGGAGGAGGAGGCTGGAAGGCGACTCTGAGTGCACTTGTTTGCATAGTGACCTTTCAGACCACACTTGTTGCAAGTAACCTCTGAGAGCGAACGATGATGAGGAGGAGGAGCACATGTCCTCGGAGCTTGAGTCTCAGAATTGTTCTGATAGCCTGGGTTGGGTGGGTGGGAAGCTCCATGGCCACCTTTGTTCTTCTGCTAGTAGGGATGAACTTATGTTGCTTAGCTGCCACTTGTGAGGAAGAAGACGAGTGAATTGCATCCCTGATTATCTTCTTTGAAGCCTCACACTTGACCTGGGCACCTTCTTGCTTGAGGGCCATGTTATAGAACTGATCGAACTGAGTAGACTCAACAAGAACAAGAGCTAACTGCAGATCCTCTCTGATGCCACCCCTGAAGTCATGGATCATGCTCTTTTCATCAGGAACGTCCCGCCTTGCAAAGCAAGCAAGTTTCTGAAACTGGATGTTGTTGGGGAACATAGTAATTTCAAAAAAATTCCTACACACACGCAAGATCATGGTGATGCATAGCAACGAGAGGGGGGAGTGTTGTCCACGTACCTGAAGGAAATATGCCCTAGAGGCAATAATAAAGTTATTATTTATTTCCTTATATCATGATAAATGTTTATTATTCATGCTAGAATTGTATTAACCGGAAACATAATACATGTGTGAATACATAGACATACAAAGTGTCACTAGTATGCCTCTACTTGACTAGCTCATTAATCAAAGATGGTTATGTTTCCTAACCATGAACAAAAGAGTTGTTATTTGATTAATGGGATCACATCATTAGAAGAATGATGTGATTGACATGACCCATTCCATTAGCTTAGCACCCGATCGTTTAGTATGTTGCTATTGCTTTCTTCATGACTTATACATGTTCCTATGACTATGAGATTATGCAACTCCCGTTTGCCGGAGGAACACTTTGTGTGCTACCAAACGTCACAACGTAACTGGGTGATTATAAAGGAGCTCTACAGGTGTCTCCAAAGGTACATCTTGGGTTGGCGTATTTCGAGATTAGGATTTGTCACTCTAATTGTCGGAGAGGTATCTCTGGGCCCTCTCGGTAATGCACATCACATAAGCCTTGCAAGCATTGCAACTAATGAGTTAGTTGCGAGATGATGTATTACGAAACGAGTAAAGAGACTTGCCGATAATGAGATTGAACTAGGTATTGAGATACCGACGATCGAATCTCGGGCAAGTAACATACCGATGACAAAGGGAACAACGTATGTTGTTATGTGGTCTTACCGATAAAGATCTTCGTAGAATATGTAGGAACCAATATGAGCATCCAAGTTCCGCTATTGGTTATTGACCGGAGACGTGTCTCGGTCATGTCTACATTGTTCTCGAACCGTAGGGTCCGCACGCTTAACGTTACGATGACAGTTTCATTATGAGTTTATGTATTTTGATGTACCGAAGGTTGTTCGGAGTCCCGGATGTGATCATGGACATGACGAGGAGTCTTGAAATGGTCGATACATAAAGATCGATATATTGGAAGCCTATATTTGGATATCGGAATCGTTCCGGGTGAAATCAGGATTTTACCGGATTACCGGGGGGTTACCGGAACCCCCCCGGGGGTGATTGGGCCTACATGGGCCCTAAGGGAGAAGAGGAAAGGAGGCAAGAGGTGGCCGCGCGCCCCTCCCCTCCCTAGTCCGAATAGGACAAAGAGAGGGGGGCGGCGCCCCCCCCCCTTTCCTTTCCCTCTTCCTCCTCTTTCCCACTTCTCCTTCTCCAACTAGGAAAGAAGGGAGTCCTACTCCCGGTGGGAGTAGGACTCCCCCTTGGCGCGCCCTCCTTGGCCGGCCGCCCCCTCCCCTTGGCTCCTTTATGTACGGGGGCAAGGGGGCACCCTAGAACACACAAGTTGATCTTCGTGATCGTTCCTTAGCCGTGTGCGGTGCCCCCTCCACCATATTCCACCTCGGTCATATTGTAGCGGTGCTTAGGCGAAGCCCTGCGGCGGTTGAACATCAAGATCGTCACCACACCGTCGTGCTGACGGAACTCCTCCCCGAAGCTTTGCTGGATCGGAGCCCAGGGAGCATCATCGAGCTGAACGTGTGCCAAGAACTCGGAGGTGCCGGAGTAACGGTGCTTGGATCGGTTGGACCGGGAAGACGTACGACTACTTCCTCTATGCTGCGTCAATGCTTCCGCTTCGATCTACAAGGGTACGTAGACAACACTCTCCCCTCTTGTTGCTATGCATCACCATGATCTTGCGTGTGCTTAGGAAATTTTTTGAAATTACTACATTCCCCAACAGTGGTATCAGAGCCTAGGTTTTATGTGTTGATGTTATATGCACGAGTAGAACACAAGTGAGTTGTGGGCGATATAAGTCATACTGCTTACCAGCACGTCATACTTTGGTTCGGCGGTATTGTTGTACGAAGCGGCCCGGACCAACATTACGCGTACGCTTACGCGAGACCGGTTCTCCCGATGTGCTTTGCACAAAGGTGGCTAGTGGGTGTCAGTTTCTCCAACTTTAGTTGAACCGAGTGTGGCTACGCCCGGTCCTTGCGAAGGTTAAAACAGCACCAACTTGACAAACTATCGTTGTGGTTTTGATGCGTAGGTAAGATTGGTTCTTGCTTAAGCCCGTAGCAGCCACGTAAAACTTGCAACAACAAAGTAGAGGACGTCTAACTTGTTTTTGCAGGCATGTTGTGATGTGATATGGTCAAGACATGACGCTAAATTTTATTGTATGAGATGATCATGTTTTGTAACCGAGTTATCGGCAACTGGCAGGAGCCATATGGTTGTCGCTTTATTGTATGCAATGCAACTACGTTGTAATGCTTTACTTTATCACTAAGCGGTAGCGATAGTCGTGGAAGCATAAGATTGGCGAGACGACAACGATGCTACGATGATGATCACGGTGTCGCGCCGGTGACGATGGTGATCATGACGGTACTTCGAAGATGGAGATCACAAGTATAAGAAGATGATGGCCATATCATATCACTTATATTGATTGCATATGATGTTTATCTTTTATGCATCTTATCTTGCCTTGATTGACGGTAGAATTATAAGATGATCTCTCACTAAATTTCAAGATAAAAGTGTTCTCCCTGAGTATGCACCGTTGCCAAAGTTCGTCGTGCCCAGACACCATGTGATGATCGGGTGTGATAAGCTCTACGTCCATCTACAACGGGTGCAAGCCAGTTTTGCACACGCAGAATACTCAGGTTAAACTTGACGAGCCTAGCATATGCAGATATGGCCTCGGAACACTGAGACCGAAAGGTCGAGCGTGAATCATATAGTAGATATGATCAACATAGCGATGTTCACCATTGAAAAATACTCCATTTCACATGATGATCGGTTATGGTTTAGTTGATTTGGATCACGTGATCACTTAGATGATTAGAGGGATGTCTATCTAAGTGGGAGTTCTTAAGTAATATGATTAACTGAACTTAAATTTATCATGAACTTAGTCCTGGTAGTATTAGCATATCTATGTTGTAGATCAATAGCTCACGTTGTTGCTTTCATATGTTTATTTTGATATGTTCCTAGAGAAAATTGTGTTGAAAGATGTTAGTAGAAATGATGCGGATTGGATCCGTGATCTGAGGTTTATCCTCATTGCTGCATAGAAGAATTATGTCCTTGATGCTCCGGTAGGTGGTAGACCTATTGCAGGAGCAGATGCAGATGTTATGAACGTTTGGCTAGCTCAATATGATGACTACTTAATAGTTTAGTGCACCATGCTTAACGGCTTAGAATCGGGACTTCAAAGACGTTTTGAACGTCATGGACCATATGAGATGTTCCAGGAGTTGAAGTTAATATTTCAAGCAAATACCCGAGTTGAGAGATATGAAGTCTCCAACAAGTTCTATAGCTAAAAGATGGAGGAGAATCGCTCAACTAGTGAGCATGTGCTCAGATTGTCTGGGTACTACAATCGCTTGAATCAAGTGAGAGTTAATCTTCCAGATAAAATAGTGATTGATAGAATTCTCTAGTCACCATCACCAAGTTAGTAGAACTTCGTGATGAACTATGATATGCAAGGGATAATGGAAACGATTCCCAAGCTCTTCGTAATGCTGAAATTGACGAAGGTAGAAATCGAGAAAAACATCAAGTGTTGATGATAGACAAGACCACTAGTTTCAAGAAAAGGGAAAAAAGGGGGAACTTCAAGAAGAACAGCAAGCAAGTTGCTGCTCAAGTGAAGAAGCCCAAGTCTGGTCCTAAGCCTGAGACTAAGTGCTTCTACTGCAAAGGGACTGGTCACTGGAAGCAGAACTACCCCAAGTGATTGGCGGATAAGAAGGATGGCAAAGTGAACATAAGTATATTTGATATACATGTTATTGATGTGTACTTTTACTAGTGTTTATAGAAACCCCTCAGTATTTGATACTAGTTCAATTGCTAAGATTACTAACTCGAAACGGGAGTTGCAGAATAAACAGAGACTAGTTAAGGGTGAAGTGACGATGTGTGTTGGAAGTGATTCCAAGATTGATATGATCATCATCGCACACTCACTATACTTTCGGGATTAGTGTTGAACCTAAATAAATGTTATTTGGTGTTTGCGTTGAGCATGAATATGACTTGATCATGTTTATTGTAATACGGTTATTCATTTAAGTAAGAGAATAAATTGTTGTTCTGTTTACATGGATAAAACCTTATATGGTTACACACCCAATGAAAATAGTTCATTGGATCTCGATCGTAGTGATAAACATAATCATAATATTTAAACCAAAAGATGCAAAGTTAATAATGATAGTGCAGCTTATTTGTGGCACTGCCGTTTAGGTCATATTGGTGTAAAGCGCATGAAGAAACTCCATGCTGATGGGCTTTTGGAATCACTTGATTATGAATCAGTTGATGCTTGCGAACCATGCCTCATGGGTAAGATGACTAAGACTCCGTTCTTCGGAACAATGGAGCGAGCAACAGATTTGTTGGAAATCATACATACTGATGTATGTGGTCCGATGAATATTGAGGCTCGCGACAGGTATCATTATTTTCTGATCTTCACAGATGATTTGAGCAGATATGAGTATATCTACTTGATGAAACACAAGTTTGAAACATTTGAAAAGTTCAAAGAATTTTAGAGTGAAGTGGAGAATCATCGTAACAAAAATAAAAGTTTCTACGATATGATCGCGGAAATAAAATATTTGAGTTACGAGTTTGGCCTTCAGTTAAAACAATGTGAAATAGTTTCACTACTCACGCCACCTGGAACACCACAGTATAATGGTGTGTCCGAACGTCAAAACCGTGCTTTATTAGATATGGTGCGATCTATGATGTCTCTTACCGATTACCACTATCGTTTTGGGGTTATGCATTAGGGACAGCTACATTCACGTTAAATAGGGCACCATCTAAATCCGTTGAGACGACACCGTATGAAGTGTGGTTTGGCGAGAAACCTAAGCTGTCGTTTCTTAAATTTTGGGGACTGCGATGCTTATGTGAAAAATTTTCAACTTGATAAGCTCGAACCCAAATCGGAGAAGTAAATCTTCATAGGATACCCAAAAGAAAATGTTGGGTACACCTTCTATCACAGATCCGAAGGCAAGTTATTCATTGCTGAGAATGGATCCTTTCTAGAGAAGGAGTTTCTCTTGAAAGAAGTGAGTGGGAGGAAAGTATAACTTGATAAGGTAATTGTACCTTCTCTCTTATTGGAAAAGTAGTTCATCACAGAAATCTGTTCCTGTGACTACTACACCGATTAGTGAGGAAGCTAATGATGATGATCATGTAACTTCAGATCAAGTTACTACCGAACCTCGTAGGTAAACCAGAGTGAGATCCACACCAGAGTGGTACGGTAATCCTGTTCTCGAGGTCATGTTACTTGACCATGACGAGCCTACGAACTATGAGGAAGCGATGATGAGCCCAGATTCCGCAAAATGGCTTGAAGCCATGAAATCTGAGATGGGATCCATGTATGAGAAACAAAGTATGGACTTTGGTTGACTTGCCCGATGATCGGCAAGCAATTGAAAATAAATGGATCTTCAAGAGGAAGACGGACGCTGATAGTAGTGTTACTATCTACAAAGCTATAATTGTCGCAAAAAGGTTTTCGACAAGTTCAAGATGTTGACTACGATGAGAGTTTCTCACTCGTATCCATGCTTAAGTCTGTCCGAATCATGTTAGCAATTGCCGCATTTTATGAAATCTGGCAAATGGATAAACAAAACTGCATTCCTTAATAGGATTTATTAGAGAAGAGTTGTATATGATGCAACCAGAAGGTTTTGTCGATCCTAAAGGTACTAACAAAATATGCAAGCTCCAGCGATCCATCTATGGACTGGTGCAAGCATCTCAGAGTTGGAATATATGCTTTGATATGTTGATCAAAGCATATAGTTCTATACAGACTTGCAGTGAAGCCTATATTTACAAGAAAGTGAGTGGGAGCACTACAGCATTTCTGATAAGTATATGTGAATGACATATTGTTCATCGGAAATAAATGTAGAATTATTCTGCAAAGAATAAAGGAGTGTTTTGAAAGAAGTTTTTCAAAGAAAGACCTCGGTGAAGCTGCTTACATATTAAGCATCAAGATCTATAGAGATAGATCAAGATGCTTGATAAGTTTTTTTTCAATAAGTACATACCTTGACAATATTTTGAAGTAGTTCAAAAATGGAACAGTCAAAGAAAGAGTTCTGGGCTGTGTTACAAGGTGTGAAATTGAGTAAGACTCAAAGCCAGACCACGGCCGAAGATAGAAAGAGAATGAAAGTCATTCCCTATGCCTCAACCATAGGTTCTATAAAGTATGCCATGCTGTGTACCAGATCTATTGTATACCCTACACTGTGCTAAGCAAGGGAGTACAATAGTGATCTAAGAGTAGATCACTGGACAACGGTCAAAATTATCCTTAGTGGAATAAAGAAATATTTCTCAATTATGGAGGTGACAAAAGGTTCGTCGTAAAAAGTTATGTCGATGCAAGTTTTGACACAGATCTGGATGACTCTAAGTCTCGATCTAGATACATATTGAAAGTGGGAGCAATTAGCTAGAGTAGGTCCGTGCAGAGCATTGTAGACATAGAATTCGCAAAATACTTACAGATCTGTATGTGACAGACCCATTGACTAATATTATCTCGCAAGCAAAACATGATCACACCTTAGTACTCTTTGGGTGTTAATCACATAAATGATGTGAACTACATTACTGACTCTAGTAAACCCTTTGGGTATAGGTCACATGACGATGTGAACTATGGGTGTTAATCACATGGTGATGTGAACTATTAGTGTTGAATCACATGGCGATGTGAACTAGATTATTGACTCTAGTGCAAGTGGGAGACTGAAGGAAATATGCCCTAGAGGCAATAATAAAGTTATTATTTATTTCCTTATATCATGATAAATGTTTATTATTCATGCTAGAATTGTATTAACCGGAAACATAACACATGTGTGAATACATAGACATACAGAGTGTTACTAGTATGCCTCTACTTGACTAGCTCATTAATCAAAGATGGTTATGTTTCCTAACCATGAACAAAAGAGTTGTTATTTGATTAACGGGATCACATCATTAGAAGAATGATGTGATTGACATGACCCATTCCATTAGCTTAGCACCCGATCATTTAGTATGTTGCTATTGCTTTCTTCATGACTTATACATGTTCCTATGACTATGAGATTATGCAACTCCCGTTTGCCGGAGGAACACTTTGTGTGCTACCAAATGTCACAACGTAACTGGGTGATTATAAAGGAGCTCTACAGGTGTCTCCAAAGGTACATGTTGGGTTGTCGTATTTTGAGATTAGGATTTGTCACTCCGATTGTCGGAGAGGTATCTCTGGGCCCTCTCGGTAATGCACATCACATAAGCCTTGCAAGCATTGCAACTAATGAGTTAGTTGCGAGATGATGTATTACGAAACGATTAAAGAGACTTGCCGGTAATGAGATTGAACTAGGTATTGAGATACCGACGATCGAATCTCGGGCAAGTAACATACCGATGACAAAGGGAACAACGTATGTTGTTATGCGGTCTGACCGATAAAGATCTTCGCAAATGATATGGCTGTTTAGAAACTTAGAAGAATTTCATGTCATGGCATAAGCAGATTCATGACAGAAACTTTGCATGCTTGTGGCACTCATCACAGTGCACTAAATGACCTGAATAAAACCTAGCATGAAGTAGGCATGTTATAGAGCATGTGCATGTGCAAAACAACTTCATAGCATGCTTGAATTAAATCACACAAAAATGCCAAAACAGTAACAAAATGACATGCTCATGAACTTGCTCAGATGCAAAAACTAATGCCACCACTAGATTTGTGGGATTTTTCTACCCGGAAAGCATATATAATATGTGGGGGTTACTGTAGAAAAATCACCACAAAAGCTATAAGTTGAAACCTGCCAAAAATGGCTATTGACAGAATTGGCATTTTCCTTAAAGGGAAATGTGCAGATATGTACTTGCCTGAAATGGAAAGAGAGGACTTTCTAGAAATGGAATTTCTCCCACTAGATTTGTGGGATTTTTCTACCCCAAAAACATACTAATATGTGGGGGTTACTCTAGAAAAATCATCACAAAAGCTATAAGTTGAAACCTGCCAAAAATGGCTATTGACAGAATTGGCATTTTCCTTAAAGGGAAATGTCCAGATATGGAGTTGCCTGAAATGGAAAGAGAGGACTTTCTAGAAATGGAATTTCGATGGGAAAGAAAATGGTACGGAGTAACAGAAAATGTGGGGGTCGTGTCTATGGCAGGTGGGGCCTAGCTGTCAGTGATACAACGATTAAAACAACAAAAAGCGGGGTTTTATGCCCCCAAGAATGCCACTCGAAAGATGGAGTGATTTTGAATGAAATCGATATGAAGATCAACATAAACGGATGCACGGTTTGCAAATGACATGCAAAACAAGATATGATGCAAGCTGCTTAAAACGTCAAGATGACCACTTAGATGAAAATTTGAAATATACTACAACACCCAAACATGAAAACACAATATATGGCAGTGAAGTACTGGTGAAGCTCTACAAATCATGAACACTGAGCTACTGCTAGAAACCTTAGAACAAGTCTAAAACAGCATGGCAATAATGCAAAAGTTAACAACTTATCACACTTGGCAGAAATGCATGCCTCAAGACAGAAACAACATCAGGTTGCAGAGTTTAAGCATAGGAAACCATATTCTACAGGAACTTACTACATTACACAACATCATGGCATGATAGTACTAAGTGCACTTAATAAAACTCCCTTACTGAACATGGGCCAAAGACCCACTGAAAGGATGGTAGCATCAAGGCAAACATGGCAAATGATATGGCTGTTTAGAAACTTAGAAGAATTTCATGTCATGGCATAGGCAGATTCATGACGGAAACTTTGCAAGCTTGTGGCACTCATCACAGCGCACTAAATGACATGAATAAAACCTAGCATGAAGTAGGCATGTTAAAGAGCATGTGCATGTGCAAAACAACTTCATAGCATGCTTGAATTAAATCACACAAAAATGACAAAACAGTAACAAAATGACATGTTCATGAACTTGCTCAAAGGCAAAAACTAATGCCACCACTAGATTTGTGGGATTTTTCTACCCGAAAAGAATATATAATATGTGGGGGTTACTGTAGAAAAATCACCACAAAAGCTATAAGTTGAAACCTGCCAAAAATGGCTATTACCAGAATTGATATTTTCCTTAAAGGGAAATGTCCAGATGTGGACTTGCCTGAAATGGAAAGAGAGGACTTTCTAGAAATGGAATTTCTCCCACTAGATTTGTGGGATTTTTCTACCCCAAAAACATATATAATTTGTTGGGGGTTACTGTACAAAAATCACCACAAAAGCTATAAGTTGAAACCTGCCAAAAATGGCTATTGACAGAATTGGCATTTTCCTTAAAGGGAAATGTCCAGATGTGGACTTGCCTGAAATGGAAAGAGAGGACTTTCTAGAAATGGAATTTCTCCCACTAGACTTGTGGGATTTTTCTATCCTAAAAACATATATAATATGTGGGGGTTACTCTAGAAAAATCACCACAAAAGCTATAAGTTGAAACCTGCCAAAAATGGCTATTGACAGAATTGGTATTTTCCTTAAAGGGAAATGTCCAGATGTGGACTTGCCTGAAATGGAAAGAGAGGACTTTCTAGAAATGGAATTTCTCCCACTAGACTTGTTGGATTTTTCTACCCCAAAAACATATATAATATGTGGGGGTTACTCTAGAAAAATCACCACAAAAGCTATAAGTTGAAACCTGCCAAAAATGGCTATTGACAGAATTGGTATTTTCCTTGAAGGGAAATGTCCAGATGTGGACTTGCCTGAAATGGAAAGAGAGGACTTTCTAGAAATGGAATTTCTCCTACTAGATTTGTTGGAATTTTCTACCCCAAAGTCATATATAATATGTGGGGGTTACTGTAGAAAAATCATCACAAAAGCTATAAGTTGAAACCTGCCAAAAATGGCTACTGACAGAATTGGCATTTTCCTTAAAGGGAAATGTCCAGATATGGACTTGCTTGAAATGGAAAGAGAGGACTTTCCAGAAATGGAATTTCGCTGGGAAAGAAAATGGTACGGAGTAACAGAAAAGGTGGGGGTCGTGTCTATGGCAGGTGGGGCCTACCTTTCAGTGATACAACAATTAAAACAACAAAAAGTGGGGTTTTATGCCCCCAAGCATGCCACTCGAAAGATGGAGTGATTTTGAATGAAATCGATATGAAGATCAACATAAACGGATGCACGGTTTGCAAATGACATGCAAAACAAGATATGATGCAAGCTGCTTAAAACATCAAGATGACCACTTAGATGCAAATTTAAAATATACTACAACACCCAAACATGAAAACACAATATATGGCAGTGAAGTACTGGTGAAGCTCTACAAATCATGAACACTGAGCTACTGCTAGAAACCCTTAGAACAAGTCTAAAACAGCATGGCAATAATGCAAAAGTTAACAACTTATCACACTTGGTAGAAATGCATGCCTCAAGACAGAAACATCATTAGGTAGCAGAGTTTAAGCATAGCAAACCATATGCTAGAGGAACTTATTACATTACACAAGATCATGGCATGATAGTACTAAATGCACTTAATAAAACTCCCTTACTGAACTTGGTCCAAAAACCCACAGAAAGGATGGTAGCATCAAGGCAAACATGGCAAATGATATGGCTGTTTACAAACTTAGAAGAATTTCATGTCATGGCATAAGCAGATTCATGATGGAAACTTTGCAAGCTTGTGGCACTCATCACAGTGCACTAAATGACCTGAATAAAACCTAGCATGAAGTAGGCATGTTAAAGAGAATGTGCATGTGCAAAACAACTTCATAGCATGCTTGAATTAAATCACACAAAAATGCCAAAACAGAAACAAAATGACATGTTCATGAACTTGCTCAAATGCAAAAACTAATGCCACCACTAGATTTGTGGGATTTTTCTACCCGAAAAGTATATATAATATGTGGGGGTTACTGTAGAAAAATCACCACAAAAGCTATAAGTTGAAACCTGCCAAAAATGGCTACTGACAGAATTGGCATTTTCCTTAAAGGGAAATGTCCAGATATGGACTTGCCTGAAATGGAAAGAGAGGACTTTCCAGAAATGGAATTTCGCTGGGAAAGAAAATGGTACGGAGTAACAGAAAAGGTGGGGGTCGTGTCTATGGCAGGTGGGGCCTACCTTTCAGTGATACAACAATTAAAACAACAAAAAGTGGGGTTTTATGCCCCCAAGCATGCCACTCGAAAGATGGAGTGATTTTGAATGAAATCGATATGAAGATCAACATAAACGGATGCACGGTTTGCAAATGACATGCAAAACAAGATATGATGCAAGCTGCTTAAAACAGCAAGATGACCACTTAGATGCAAATTTAAAATATACTACAACACCCAAACATGAAAACACAATATATGGCAGTGAAGTACTGGTGAAGCTCTACAACTCATGAACACTGAGCTATTGCTAGAAACCCTTAGAACAAATTTAAAACAACATGGCAATAATGAAAAAGTTGACAACTTATCACATTTGGCAGAAATGCATGCCTCAAGACAGAAACAACAATAGGTAGCAGAGTTTAAGCATAGCAAACCATATGCTACAGGAACTTATTACATTACACAAGATCATGGCATGATAGTACTAAATGCACTTAATAAAACTCCCTTACTGAACTTGGTCCAAAAACCCACAGAAAGGATGGTAGCATCAAGGCAAACATGGCAAATGATAGGGCTGTTTAGAAACTTAGAAGAATTTCATGTCATGGCATAAGCAGATTCATGACGGAAACTTCGCAAGCTTGTGGCACTCATCACAGTGCACTAAATGACCTGAATAAAACCTAGCATGAAGTAGGCATGTTAAAGAGCATGTGCATGTGCAAAACAACTTCATAGCATGCTTGAATTAAATCACACAAAAATGCCAAAACAATAACAAAATGACATGTTCATGAACTTGCTCAAATGCAAAAACTAATGCCACCACTAGATTTGTGGGATTTTTCTACCTGAAAAGCATATATAATATGTGGGGGTTACTGTAGAAAAATCACCACAAAAGCTATAAGTTGAAACCTGCCAAAAATGGCTATTGACAGAATTGGCATTTTCCTTAAAGGGAAATGTCCAGATATGGACTCCCTAAATGGAAAGAGAGGACTTTCCAGAAATGGAATTTAGCTGGGAAAGAAAATGGTATGGAGTAACAGAAAAGGTGGGGGTCGTGTCTATGGCAGGTGGGGCCTAGATTTTAGTGATACAACAATTAAAACAACAAAAAGCGGGGCTTTATGCGCCCAAGCATGCCACTGGAAAGATGGAGTGATTTCGAATGAAATCGATATGAAGACCAACATAAACGGATGCACGATTTGCAAATGACATGCAAAACAAGATATGATGCAAGCTGCTTAAAACAGCAAGATGACCACTTAGATGCAAATTTAAAATATACTACAACACCCAAACATGAAAACGCAATATATGGCAGTGAAGTACTGGTGAAGCTCTACAACTCATGAACACTGAGTTATTGCTAGAAACCCTTAGAACAAATTTAAAACAACATGGCAATAATGCAAAAGTTGACAACTTATCACACTTGGCAGAAATGCATGCCTCAAGACAGAAACAACAACAGGTAGCAGAGTTTAAGCATAGGAAACCATATCCTACAGGAACTTATTACATTACACAAGATCATGGCATGATAGTACTAAATGCACTTAATAAAAGTCCCTTACTGAACTTGGTCCAAAAACCCACAGAAAGGATGGTAGCATCAAGGCAAACATGGCAAATGATAGGGCTGTTTAGAAACTTAGAAGAATTTCGTGTCATGGCATAAGCATATTCATGACGGAAACTTCGCAAGCTTGTGGCACTCATCACAGTGCACTAAATGACCTGAATAAAACCTAGCATGAAGTAGGCATGTTAAAGAGCATGTGCATGTGCAAAACAACTTCATAGCATGCTTGAATTAAATCACACAAAAATGCCAAAATAGTAACAAAATGACATGTTCATGAACTTTCTCAAATGCAAAAACTAATGCCACCACTAGATTTGTGGGATTTTTCTACCCGAAAAGCATATATAATATGTGGGGGTTACTGTAGAAAAATCACCACAAAAGCTATAAGTTGAAACCTGCCAAAAATGTCTATTGACAGAATTGGCATTTTCCTTAAAGGGAAATGTCCAGATATGGACTCCCTAAATGGAAAGAGAGGACTTTCCAGAAATGGAATTTAGCTGGGAAAGAAAATGGTATGGAGTAACAGAAAAGGTGGGGGTCGTGTCTATGGCAGGTGGGGCCTAGCTTTTAGTGATACAACAATTAAAACAACAAAAAGCGGGGCTTTATGCGCCCAAGCATGCCACTGGAAAGTTGGAGTGATTTCGAATGAAATTGATATGAAGACCAACATAAACGGATGCACGATTTGCAAATGACATGCAAAACAAGATATGATGCAAGCTGCTTAAAACAGCAAGATGACCACTTAGATGCAAATTTAAAATATACTACAACACCCAAACATGAAAACACAATATATGGCAGTGAAGTACTGGTGAAGCTCTACAACTCATGAACACTAAGCTATTGCTAGAAACCCTTAGAACAAATTTAAAACAACATGGCAATAATGCAAAAGTTGACAACTTATCACACTTGGCAGAAATGCATGCCTCAAGACAGGAACAACAACAGGTAGCAGAGTTTAAGCATAGGAAACCATATGCTACAGGAACTTATTACATTACACAAGATCATGGCATGATAGTACTAAATGCACTTAATAAAACTCCCTTACTGAACTTGGTCCAAAAACCCACAGAAAGGATGGTAGCATCAAGGCAAACATGGCAAATGATATGGCTGTTTAGAAACTTAGAAGAATTTCATGTCATGGCATAAGCAGATTCATGACGGAAACTTTGCAAGCTTGTGGCACTCATCACAGTGCACTAAATGACCTGAATAAAACCTAGCATTAAGTAGGCATGTTAAAGAGCATGTGCATGTGCAAAACAACTTCATAGCATGCTTGAATTAAACCACAGAAAAATGCCAAAACAGTAACAAAATGACATGTTCATGAACTTGCTCAAATGGAAAAACTAATGCCACTAGTAGATTTGTGGGATTTATCTACCCAAAAAGCATATATAATATGTGGGGGTTACTATAGAAAAATCACCACAAAAGCTATAAGTTGAAACCTGCCAAAAATGGCTATTGACAGAATTGGCATTTTCCTTAAAGGGAAATGTCCAGATATGGACTCCCTAAATGGAAAGAGAGGACTTTCCAGAAATGGAATTTAGCTGGGAAAGAAAATGGTATGGAGTAACAGAAAAGGTGGGGGTCGTGTCTATGGCAGGTGGGGCCTACCTTTCAGTGATACAACAATTAAAACAACAAAAGCGGGGCTTTATGCGCCCAAGCATGCCACTGGAAAGATGGAGTGATTTCGAATGAAATCGATATGAAAATCAACATAAACGGATGCACGATTTGCAAATGACATGCAAAACAAGATATGATGCAAGCTGCTTAAAACAGCAAGATGACCACTTAGATGCAAATTTAAAATATACTACAACCCCCAAACATGAAAACACAATATATGGCAGTGAAGTACTGGTGAAGCTCTACAACTCATGAACACTGAGCTATTGCTAGAAACCCTTAGAACAAATTTAAAACAACATGGCAATAATGCAAAAGTTGACAACTTATCACACTTGGCAGAAATGCATGCCTCAAGACAGAAACAACAACAGGTAGCAGAGTTTAAGCATAGGAAACCATATCCTACAGGAACTTATTACATTACACAAGATCATGGCATGATAGTACTAAATGCACTTAATAAAAGTCCCTTACTGAACTTGGTCCAAAAACCCACAGAAAGGATGGTAGCATCAAGGCAAACATGGCAAATGATATGGCTGTTTACAAACTTAGAAGAATTTCATGTCATGGCATAAGCAGATTCATGATGGAAACTTTGCAAGCTTGTGGCACTCATCACAGTGCACTAAATGACCTGAATAAAACCTAGCATGAAGTAGGCATGTTAAAGAGCATGTGCATGTGCAAAACAACTTCATAGCATGCTTGAATTAAATCACACAAAAATGCCAAAACAGAAACAAAATGACATGTTCATGAACTTTCTCAAATGCAAAAACTAATGCCACCACTAGATTTGTGGGATTTTTCTACCCGAAAAGCATATATAATATGTGGGGGTTACTGTAGAAAAATCACCACAAAAGCTATAAGTTGAAACCTGCCAAAAATGTCTATTGACAGAATTGGCATTTTCCTTAAAGGGAAATGTCCAGATATGGACTCCCTAAATGGAAAGAGAGGACTTTCCAGAAATGGAATTTAGCTGGGAAAGAAAATGGTATGGAGTAACAGAAAAGGTGGGGGTCGTGTCTATGGCAGGTGGGGCCTAGCTTTTAGTGATACAACAATTAAAACAACAAAAAGCGGGGCTTTATGCGCCCAAGCATGCCACTGGAAAGATGGAGTGATTTCAAATGAAATCGATATGAAGACCAACATAAACGGATGCACGATTTGCAAATGACATGCAAAACAAGATATGATGCAAGCTGCTTAAAACAGCAAGATGACCACTTAGATGCAAATTTAAAATATACTACAACACCCAAACATGAAAACGCAATATATGGCAGTGAAGTACTGGTGAAGCTCTACAACTCATGAACACTGAGCTATTGCTAGAAACCCTTAGAACAAATTTAAAACAACATGGCAATAATGCAAAAGTTGACAACTTATCACACTTGGCAGAAATGCATGCCTCAAGACAGAAACAACAACAGGTAGCAGAGTTTAAGCATAGGAAACCATATCCTACAGGAACTTATTACATTACACAAGATCATGGCATGATAGTACTAAATGCACTTAATAAAAGTCCCTTACTGAACTTGGTCCAAAAACCCACAGAAAGGATGGTAGCATCAAGGCAAACATGGCAAATGATAGGGCTGTTTAGAAACTTAGAAGAATTTCGTGTCATGGCATAAGCATATTCATGACGGAAACTTCGCAAGCTTGTGGCACTCATCACAGTGCACTAAATGACCTGAATAAAACCTAGCATGAAGTAGGCATGTTAAAGAGCATGTGCATGTGCAAAACAACTTCATAGCATGCTTGAATTAAATCACACAAAAATGCCAAAATAGTAACAAAATGACATGTTCATGAACTTTCTCAAATGCAAAAACTAATGCCACCACTAGATTTGTGGGATTTTTCTACCCGAAAAGCATATATAATATGTGGGGGTTACTGTAGAAAAATCACCACAAAAGCTATAAGTTGAAACCTGCCAAAAATGTCTATTGACAGAATTGGCATTTTCCTTAAAGGGAAATGTCCAGATATGGACTCCCTAAATGGAAAGAGAGGACTTTCCAGAAATGGAATTTAGCTGGGAAAGAAAATGGTATGGAGTAACAGAAAAGGTGGGGGTCGTGTCTATGGCAGGTGGGGCCTAGCTTTTAGTGATACAACAATTAAAACAACAAAAAGCGGGGCTTTATGCGCCCAAGCATGCCACTGGAAAGATGGAGTGATTTCAAATGAAATCGATATGAAGACCAACATAAACGGATGCACGATTTGCAAATGACATGCAAAACAAGATATGATGCAAGCTGCTTAAAACAGCAAGATGACCACTTAGATGCAAATTTAAAATATACTACAACACCCAAACATGAAAACGCAATATATGGCAGTGAAGTACTGGTGAAGCTCTACAACTCATGAACACTGAGCTATTGCTAGAAACCCTTAGAACAAATTTAAAACAACATGGCAATAATGCAAAAGTTGACAACTTATCACACTTGGCAGAAATGCATGCCTCAAGACAGAAACAACAACAGGTAGCAGAGTTTAAGCATAGGAAACCATATCCTACAGGAACTTATTACATT
Source organism: Triticum urartu (assembly GCF_056163025.1). Lineage (NCBI taxonomy): Eukaryota > Viridiplantae > Streptophyta > Magnoliopsida > Poales > Poaceae > Triticum > Triticum urartu. The sequence goes on along the minus strand of NC_141879.1, from coordinate 346,955,348 downwards.
ACACAAGATCATGGCATGATAGTACTAAATGCACTTAATAAAAGTCCCTTACTGAACTTGGTCCAAAAACCCACAGAAAGGATGGTAGCATCAAGGCAAACATGGCAAATGATAGGGCTGTTTAGAAACTTAGAAGAATTTCGTGTCATGGCATAAGCATATTCATGACGGAAACTTCGCAAGCTTGTGGCACTCATCACAGTGCACTAAATGACCTGAATAAAACCTAGCATGAAGTAGGCATGTTAAAGAGCATGTGCATGTGCAAAACAACTTCATAGCATGCTTGAATTAAATCACACAAAAATGCCAAAATAGTAACAAAATGACATGTTCATGAACTTTCTCAAATGCAAAAACTAATGCCACCACTAGATTTGTGGGATTTTTCTACCCGAAAAGCATATATAATATGTGGGGGTTACTGTAGAAAAATCACCACAAAAGCTATAAGTTGAAACCTGCCAAAAATGTCTATTGACAGAATTGGCATTTTCCTTAAAGGGAAATGTCCAGATATGGACTCCCTAAATGGAAAGAGAGGACTTTCCAGAAATGGAATTTAGCTGGGAAAGAAAATGGTATGGAGTAACAGAAAAGGTGGGGGTCGTGTCTATGGCAGGTGGGGCCTAGCTTTTAGTGATACAACAATTAAAACAACAAAAAGCGGGGCTTTATGCGCCCAAGCATGCCACTGGAAAGATGGAGTGATTTCGAATGAAATCGATATGAAGACCAACATAAACGGATGCACGATTTGCAAATGACATGCAAAACAAGATATGATGCAAGCTGCTTAAAACAGCAAGATGACCACTTAGATGCAAATTTAAAATATACTACAACACCCAAACATGAAAACACAATATATGGCAGTGAAGTACTGGTGAAGCTCTACAACTCATGAACACTAAGCTATTGCTAGAAACCCTTAGAACAAATTTAAAACAACATGGCAATAATGCAAAAGTTGACAACTTATCACACTTGGCAGAAATGCATGCCTCAAGACAGGAACAACAACAGGTAGCAGAGTTTAAGCATAGCAAACCATATGCTACAGGAACTTATTACATTACACAAGATCATGGCATGATAGCTAAATGCACTTAATAAAACTCCCTTACTGAAATTGGTCCAAAAACCCACAGAAAGGATGGTAGCATCAAGGCAAACATGGCAAATGATATGGCTGTTTAGAAACTTAGAAGAATTTCATGTCATGGCATAAGCAGATTCATGACGGAAACTTTGCAAGCTTGTGGCACTCATCACAGTGCACTAAATGACCTGAATAAAACCTAGCATTAAGTAGGCATGTTAAAGAGCATGTGCATGTGCAAAACAACTTCATAGCATGCTTGAATTAAACCACAGAAAAATGCCAAAACAGTAACAAAATGACATGTTCATGAACTTGCTCAAATGGAAAAACTAATGCCACTAGTAGATTTGTGGGATTTATCTACCCAAAAAGCATATATAATATGTGGGGGTTACTGTAGAAAAATCACCACAAAAGCTATAAGTTGAAACCTGCCAAAAATGGCTATTGACAGAATTGGCATTTTCCTTAAAGGGAAATGTCCAGATATGGACTCCCTAAATGGAAAGAGAGGACTTTCCAGAAATGGAATTTAGCTGGGAAAGAAAATGGTATGGAGTAACAGAAAAGGTGGGGGTCGTGTCTATGGCAGGTGGGGCCTACCTTTCAGTGATACAACAATTAAAACAACAAAAGCGGGGCTTTATGCGCCCAAGCATGCCACTGGAAAGATGGAGTGATTTCGAATGAAATTGATATGAAAATCAACATAAACGGATGCACGATTTGCAAATGACATGCAAAACAAGATATGATGCAAGCTGCTTAAAACAGCAAGATGACCACTTAGATGCAAATTTAAAATATACTACAACCCCCAAACATGAAAACACAATATATGGCAGTGAAGTACTGGTGAAGCTCTACAACTCATGAACACTGAGCTATTGCTAGAAACCCTTAGAACAAATTTAAAACAACATGGCAATAATGCAAAAGTTGACAACTTATCACACTTGGCAGAAATGCATGCCTCAAGACAGAAACAACAACAGGTAGCAGAGTTTAAGCATAGCAAACCATATGCTAGAGGAACTTATTACATTACACAAGATCATGGCATGATAGTACTAAATGCACTTAATAAAACTCCCTTACTGAACTTGGTCCAAAAACCCACAGAAAGGATGGTAGCATCAAGGCAAACATGACAAATGATATGGCTGTTTAGAAACTCAGAAGAATTTCATGTCATGGCATAAGCAGATTCATGACGGAAACTTCGCAAGCTTGTGGCACTCATCACAGTGCACTAAATGACCTGAATAAAACCTAGCATGAAGTAGGCATGTTAAAGAGCATGTGCATGTGCAAAACAACTTCATAGCATGCTTGAATTAAATCACACAAAAATGCCAAAACAGTAACAAAATGACATGTTCATGAACTTGCTCAAATGCAAAAACTAATGCCACCACTAGATTTGTGGGATTTTTCTACCCAAAAAGCATATATAATATGTGGGGGTTACTGTAGAAAAATCACCACAAAAGCTATAAGTTGAAACCTGCCAAAAATGGCTATTGACAGAATTGGCATTTTCCTTAAAGGGAAATGTCTAGATATGGACTCCCTAAATGGAAAGAGAGGACTTTCCATAAATGGAATTTCGCTGGGAAAGAAAATGGTACAGAGTAACAGAAAAGGTGGGGGTCGTGTCTATGGCAGGTGGGGCCTACCTTTTAGTGATACAACTCATGAACACTGAGCTATTGCTAGAAACCCTTAGAACAAATTTAAAACAACATGGCAATAATGCAAAAGTTGACAACTTATCACACTTGGCAGAAATGCATGCCTCAAGACAGAAACAACAACAGGTAGCAGAGTTTAAGAATAGCAAACCATATGCTACAGGAACTTATTACATTACACAAGATCATGGCATGATAGTACTAAATGCACTTAATAAAGCTCCCTTACTGAACTTGGTCCAAAAACCCACAGAAAGGATGGTAGCATCAAGGCAAACATGACAAATGATATGGCTGTTTAGAAACATAGAAGAATTTCATGTCATGGCATAAGCAGATTCATGACGGAAACTTCGCAAGCTTGTAGCACTCATCACAGTGCAATAAATGACCTGAATAAAACCTAGCATTAAGTAGGCATGTTAAAGAGCATGTGCATGTGCAAAACAACTTCATAGCATGCTTGAATTAAACCACAAAAAAATGCCAAAACAGTAACAAAATGACATGTTCATGAACTTGCTCAAATGCAAAAACTAATGCCACCACTAGATTTGTGGGATTTTTCTACCCGAAAAGCATATATAATATGTGGGGGTTACTGTAGAAAAATCACCACAAAAGCTATAAGTTGAAACCTGCCAAAAATGGCTATTGACAGAATTCGCATTTTCCTTAAAGGGAAATGTCCAGATATGGACTCCCTAAATGGAAAGAGAGGACTTTCCAGAAATGGAATTTAGCTGGGAAAGAAAATGGTATGGAGTAACAGAAAAGGTGGGGGTCGTGTCTATGGCAGGTGGGGCCTACCTTTCAGTGATACAACAATTAAAACAACAAAAAGCGGGGCTTTATGCGCCCAAGCATGCCACTGGAAAGATGGAGTGATTTCGAATGAAATCGATATGAAGATCAACATAAACGGATGCATGATTTGGAGATGACATGCAAAACAAGATATGATGCAAGCTGCTTAAAATAGCAAGATGACCACTTAGATGCAAATTTAAAATATACTACAACACCCAAACATGAAAACACAATATATGGCAGTGAAGTACTGGTGAAGCTCTACAACTCATGAACACTGAGCTATTGCTAGAAACCCTTAGAACAAATTTAAAACAACGTGGCAATAATGCAAAAGTTGACAACTTATCACACTTGGCAGAAATGCATGCCTCAAGACAGAAACAACAATAGGTAGCAGAGTTTAAGCATAGCAAACCATATGCTACAGGAACTTATTACATTACACAAAATCATGGCATGATAGTACTAAATGCACTTAATAAAACTCCCTTACTGAACTTGGTCCAAAAACCCACAGAAAGGATGGTAGCATCAAGGCAAACATGACAAATGATATGGCTGTTTAGAAACATAGAAGAATTTCATGTCATGGCATAAGCAGATTCATGACGGAAACTTCGCAAGCTTGTGGCACTCATCACAGTGCACTAAATGACCTGAATAAAACCTAGCATTAAGTAGGCATGTTAAAGAGCATGTGCATGTGCAAAACAACTTCATAGCATGCTTGAATTAAACCACAGAAAAATGCCAAAACAGTAACAAAATGACATGTTCATGAACTTGCTCAAATGCAAAAACTAATGCCACCACTAGATTTGTGGGATTTTTCTACCCGAAAGCATATATAATATGTGGGGGTTACTGTAGAAAAATCACCACAAAAGCTATAAGTTGAAACCTGCCAAAAATGGCTATTGACTGAATTTGCATTTTCCTTAAAGGGAAATGTCCAGATATGGACTCCCTAAATGGAAAGAGAGGACTTTCCAGAAATGGAATTTAGCTGGGAAAGAAAATGGTATGGAGTAACAGAAAAGGTGGGGGTCGTGTCTATGGCAGGTGGGGCCTACCTTTCAGTGATACAACAATTAAAACAACAAAAAGCGGGGCTTTATGCGCCCAAGCATGCCACTGGAAAGATGGAGTGATTTCGAATGAAATCGATATGAAGATCAACATAAACGGATGCACGATTTGCAGATGACATGCAAAACAAGATATGATGCAAGCTGCTTAAAATAGCAAGATGACCACTTAGATGCAAATTTAAAATATACTACAACACCCAAACATGAAAACACAATATATGGCAGTGAAGTACTGGTGAAGCTCTACAACTCATGAACACTGAGCTATTGCTAGAAACCCTTAGAACAAATTTAAAACAACATGGCAATAATGCAAAAGTTGACAACTTATCACACTTGGCAGAAATGCATGCCTCAAGACAGAAACAACAATAGGTAGCAGAGTTTAAGCATAGCAAACCATATGCTACAGGAACTTATTACATTACACAAGATCATGGCATGATAGTACTAAATGCACTTAATAAAACTCCCTTACTGAACTTGGTCAAAAAACCCACAGAAAGGATGGTAGCATCAAGGTAAACATGGCAAATGATATGGCTGTTTAGAAACTTAGAAGAATTTCATGTCATGGCATAAGCAGATTCATGACGGAAACTTTGCAAGCTTGTGGCACTTATCACAGTGCACTAAATGACCTGAATAAAACCTAGCATGAAGTAGGCATGTTAAAGAGCATGTGCATGTGCAAAACAACTTCATAGCATGCTTGAATTAAATCACACAAAAATTCCAAAACAGTAACAAAATAACATGTTCATGAACTTGCTCAAATGCAAAAACTAATGCCACCACTAGATTTGTGGGATTTTTCTACCCGAAAAGCATATATAATATGTGGGGGTTACTGTAGAAAAATCACCACAAAAGCTATAAGTTGAAACCGGCCAAAAATGGCTATTGACAGAATTGGTATTTTCCTTAAAGGGATATGTCCAGATGTGGACTTGCCTGAAATGGAAAGAGAGGACTTTCTAGAAATGGAATTTCTCCCACTAGACTTGTTGGATTTTTCTACCCCAAAAACATATATAATATGTGGGGGTTACTCTAGAAAAATCACCACAAAAGCTATAAGTTGAAACCTGCCAAAAATGGCTATTGACAGAATTGGTATTTTCCTTAAAGGGAAATGTCCAGATTTGGACTTGCCTGAAATGGAAAGAGAGGACTTTCTAGAAATGGAATTTCTCCCACTAGATTTGTGGGATTTTTCTACCCCAAAGTCATATATAATATGTGGGGGTTCCTGTAGAAAAATCAACACAAAAGCTATAAGTTGAAACCTGCCAAAAATGGCTATTGACAGAATTGGCATTTTCCTTAAAGGGAAATGTCCAGATATGGACTTGCCTGAAATGGAAAGAGAGGACTTTCCATAAATGGAATTTCGCTGGGAAAGAAAATGGTACGGAGTAACAGAAAAGGTGGGGGTCGTGTCTATGGCAGGTGGGGCCTACCTTTTAGTGATACAACAATTAAAACAACAAAAAGTGGGGTTTTATTCCCCCAAGCATGCCACTCGAAAGATGGAGTGATTTCGAATGAAATCGATATGAAGATCAACATAAACGGATGCACGGTTTGCAAATGACATGCAAAACAAGATATGATGCAAGCTGCTTAAAACATCAAGATGACCACTTAGATGCAAATATAAAATATACTACAACCCCCAAACATGAAAACACAATATAAGGCAGTGAAGTACTGGTGAAGCTCTACAACTCATGAACACTGAGCTATTGCTAGAAACCCTTAGAACAAATTTAAAACAACATGGCAATAATGCAAAAGTTGACAACTTATCACACTTGGCAGAAATGCATGCCTCAAGACAGAAACAACAACAGGTAGCAGAGTTTAAGCATAGCAAACCATATGCTACAGGAACTTATTACATTACACAAGATCATGGCATGATAGTACTAAATGCACTTAATAAAACTCCCTTACTGAACTTGGTCCAAAAACCCACAGAAAGGATGGTAGCATCAAGGCAAACATGACAAATGATATGGCTGTTTAGAAACATAGAAGAATTTCATGTCATGGCATAAGCAGATTCATGACGGAAACTTCGCAAGCTTGTGGCACTCATCACAGTGCACTAAATGACCTGAATAAAACCTAGCATTAAGTAGGCATGTTAAAGAGCATGTGCATGTGCAAAACAACTTCATAGCATGCTTGAATTAAACCACAGAAAAATGCCAAAACAGTAACAAAATGACATGTTCATGAACTTTCTCAAATGCAAAAACTAATGCCACCACTAGATTTGTGGGATTTTTCTACCCGAAAAGCATATATAATATGTGGGGGTTACTGTAGAAAAATCACCACAAAAGCTATAAGTTGAAACCTGCCAAAAATGGCTATTGACAGAATTCGCATTTTCCTTAAAGGGAAATGTCCAGATATGGACTCCCTAAATGGAAAGAGAGGACTTTCCAGAAATGGAATTTAGCTGGGAAAGAAAATGGTATGGAGTAACAGAAAAGGTGGGGGTCGTGTCTATGGCAGGTGGGGCCTAGCTTTTAGTGATACAACAATTAAAACAACAAAAAGCGGGGCTTTATGCGCCCAAGCATGCCACTGGAAAGATGCAGTGATTTCGAATGAAATCGATATGAAGATCAACATAAACGGATGCACGATTTGCAGATGACATGCAAAACAAGATATGATGCAAGCTGCTTAAAATAGCAAGATGACCACTTAGATGCAAATTTAAAATATACTACAACACCCAAACATGAAAACACAATATATGGCAGTGAAGTACTGGTGAAGCTCTACAACTCATGAACACTGAGCTATTGCTAGAAACCCTTAGAACAAATTTAAAACAACATGGCAATAATGCAAAAGTTGACAACTTATCACACTTGGCAGAAATGCATGCCTCAAGACAGAAACAACAATAGGTAGCATAGTTTAAGCATAGCAAACCATATGCTACAGGAACTTATTACATTACACAAGATCATGGCATGATAGTACTAAATGCACTTAATAAAACTCCCTTACTGAACTTGGTCAAAAAACCTACAGAAAGGATGGTAGCATCAAGGTAAACATGGCAAATGATATGGCTGTTTAGAAACTTAGAAGAATTTCATGTCATGGCATAAGCAGATTCATGACGGAAACTTTGCAAGCTTGTGGCACTCATCACAGTGCACTAAATGACCTGAATAAAACCTAGCATTAAGTAGGCATGTTAAAGAGCATGTGCATGTGCAAAACAACTTCATAGCATGCTTGAATTAAACCACAGAAAAATGCCAAAACAGTAACAAAATGACATGTTCATGAACTTGCTCAAATGCAAAAACTAATGCCACCACTAGATTTGCGGGATTTTTCTACCCGAAAAGCATATATAATATGTGGGGGTTACTGTAGAAAAATCACCGCAAAAGCTATAAGTTGAAACCTGCCAAAAATGGCTATTGACAGAATTCGCATTTTCCTTAAAGGGAAATGTCCAGATATGGACTCCCTAAATGGAAAGAGAGGACTTTCCAGAAATGGAATTTAGCTGGGAAAGAAAATGGTATGGAGTAACAGAAAAGGTGGGGGTCGTGTCTATGGCAGGTGGGGCCTACCTTTCAGTGATACAACAATTAAAACAACAAAAAGCGGGGCTTTATGCGCCCAAGCATGCCACTGGAAAGATGGAGTGATTTCGAATGAAATCGATATGAAGATCAACATAAACGGATGCACGATTTGCAGATGACATGCAAAACAAGATATGATGCAAGCTGCTTAAAATAGCAAGATGACCACTTAGATGCAAATTTAAAATATACTACAACACCCAAACATGAAAACACAATATATGGCAGTGAAGTACTGGTGAAGCTCTACAACTCATGAACACTGAGCTATTGCTAGAAACCCTTAGAACAAATTTAAAACAACATGGCAATAATGCAAAAGTTGACAACTTATCACACTTGGCAGAAATGCATGCCTCAAGACAGAAACAACAATAGGTAGCAGAGTTTAAGCATAGCAAACCATATGCTACAGGAACTTATTACATTACACAAGATCATGGCATGATAGTACTAAATGCACTTAATAAAACTCCCTTACTGAACTTGGTCCAAAAACCCACAGAAAGGATGGTAGCATCAAGGCAAACATGACAAATGATATGGCTGTTTAGAAACATAGAAGAATTTCATGTCATGGCATAAGCAGATTCATGACGGAAACTTCGCAAGCTTGTGGCACTCATCACAGTGCACTAAATGACCTGAATAAAACCTAGCATTAAGTAGGCATGTTAAAGAGCATGTGCATGTGCAAAACAACTTCATAGCATGCTTGAATTAAACCACAGAAAAATGCCAAAAAAGTAACAAAATGACATGTTCATGAACTTGCTCAAATGCAAAAACTAATGCCACCACTAGATTTGTGGGATTTTTCTACCCGAAAAGCATATATAATATGTGGGGGTTACTGTAGAAAAATCACCACAAAAGCTATAAGTTGAAACCTGCCAAAAATGGCTATTGACAGAATTCGCATTTTCCTTAAAGGGAAATGTCCAGATATGGACTCCCTAAATGGAAAGTGAGGACTTTCCAGAAATGGAATTTAGCTGGGAAAGAAAATGGTATGGAGTAACAGAAAAGGTGGGGGTCGCGTCTATGGCAGGTGGGGCCTACCTTTCAGTGATACAACAATTAAAACAACAAAAAGCGGGGCTTTATGCGCCCAAGCATGCCACTGGAAAGATGGAGTGATTTCGAATGAAATCGATATGAAGATCAACATAAACGGATGCACGATTTGCAGATGACATGCAAAACAAGATATGATGCAAGCTGCTTAAAATAGCAAGATGACCACTTAGATGCAAATTTAAAATATACTACAACACCCAAACATGAAAACACAATATATGGCAGTGAAGTACTGGTGAAGCTCTACAACTCATGAACACTGAGCTATTGCTAGAAACCCTTAGAACAAATTTAAAACAACATGGCAATAATGCAAAAGTTGACAACTTATCACACTTGGCAGAAATGCATGCCTCAAGACAGAAACAACAATAGGTAGCAGAGTTTAAGCATAGCAAACCATATGCTACAGGAACTTATTACATTACACAAGATCATGGCATGATAGTACTAAATGCACTTAATAAAACTCCCTTACTGCACTTGGTCAAAAAACCCACAGAAAGGATGGTAGCATCAAGGTAAACATGGCAAATGATATGGCTGTTTAGAAACTTAGAAGAATTTCATGTCATGGCATAAGCAGATTCATGACGGAAACTTTGCAAGCTTGTGGCACTTATCACAGTGCACTAAATGACCTGAATAAAACCTAGCATGAAGTAGGCATGTTAAAGAGCATGTGCATGTGCAAAACAACTTCATAGCATGCTTGAATTAAATCACACAAAAATTCCGAAACAGTAACAAAATGACATGTTCATGAACTTGCTCAAATGCAAAAACTAATGCCACCACTAGATTTGTGGGATTTTTCTACCCGAAAAGCATACATAATATGTGGGGGTTACTGTACAAAAATCACCACAAAAGCTATAAGTTGAAACCTGCCAAAAATGGCTATTGACAGAATTGGTATTTTCCTTAAAGGGATATGTCCAGATGTGGACTTGCCTGAAATGGAAAGAGAGGACTTTCTAGAAATGGAATTTCTCCCACTAGACTTGTTGGATTTTTCTACCCCAAAAACATATATAATATGTGGGGGTTACTCCAGAAAAATCACCACAAAAGCTATAAGTTGAAACCTGCCAAAAATGGCTATTGACAGAATTGGTATTTTCCTTAAAGGGAAATGTCCAGATTTGGACTTTCCTGAAATGGAAAGAGAGGACTTTCTAGAAATGGAATTTCTCCCACTAGATTTGTGGGATTTTTCTACCCCAAAGTCATATATAATATGTGGGGGTTCCTGTAGAAAAATCAACACAAAAGCTATAAGTTGAAACCTGCCAAAAATGGCTATTGACAGAATTGGCATTTTCCTTAAAGGGAAATGTCCAGATATGGACTTGCCTGAAATGGAAAGAGAGGACTTTCCATAAATGGAATTTCGCTGGGAAAGAAAATGGTACGGAGTAACAGAAAAGGTGGGGGTCGTGTCTATGGCAGGTGGGGCCTACCTTTTAGTGATACAACAATTAAAACAACAAAAAGTTGGGTTTTATGCCCCCAAGCATGCCACTCGAAAGATGGAGTGATTTCGAATGAAATCGATATGAAGATCAACATAAACGGATGCACGGTTTGCAAATGACATGCAAAACAAGATATGATGCAAGCTGCTTAAAACATCAAGATGACCACTTAGATGCAAATATAAAATATACTACAACCCCCAAACATGAAAACACAATATATGGCAGTGAAGTACTGGTGAAGCTCTACAACTCATGAACACTGAGCTATTGCTAGAAACCCTTAGAACAAATTTAAAACAACATGGCAATAATGCAAAAGTTGACAACTTATGACACTTGGCAGAAATGCATGCCTCAAGACAGAAACAACAACAGGTAGCAGAGTTTAAGCATAGCAAACCATATGCTACAGGAACTTATTACATTACACAAGATCATGGCATGATAGTACTAAATGCACTTAATAAAACTCCCTTACTGAACTTGGTCCAAAAACCCACAGAAAGGATGGTAGCATCAAGGCAAGCATGGCAAATGATATGGCTGTTTAGAAACTTAGAAGAATTTCATGTCATGGCATAAGCAGATTCATGACGGAAACTTCGCAAGCTTGTGGCACTCATCACAGTGCACTAAATGACCTAAATAAAACCTAGCATTAAGTAGGCATGTTAAAGAGCATGTGCATGTGCAAAACAACTTCATAGCATGCTTGAATTAAACCACAGAAAAATGCCAAAACAGTAACAAAATGACATGTTCATGAACTTGCTCAAATGCAAAAACTAATTCCACCACCAGATTTGTGGGATTTTTCTACCCGAAAAGCATATATAATATGTGGGGGTTACTATAGAAAAATCACCACAAAAGCTATAAGTTGAAACCTGCCAAAAATGGCTATTGACAGAATTCACATTTTCCTTAAAGGGAAATGTCCAGATATGGACTCCCTAAATGGAAAGAGAGGACTTTCCAGAAATGGAATTTAGCTGGGAAAGAAAATGGTATGGAGTAACAGAAAAGGTGGGGGTCGTGTCTATGGCAGGTGGGGCCTACCTTTCAGTGATACAACAATTAAAACAACAAAAAGCGGGGCTTTATGCGCCCAAGCATGCCACTGGAAAGATGGAGTGATTTCGAATGAAATCGATATGAAGATCAACATAAGCGGATGCACGATTTGCAGATGACATGCAAAACAAGATATGATGCAAGCTGCTTAAAATAGCAAGATGACCACTTAGATGCAAATTTAAAATATACTACAACACCCAAACATGAAAACACAATATATGGCAGTGAAGTACTGGTGAAGCTCTACAACTCATGAACACTGAGCTATTGCTAGAAACCCTTAGAACAAATTTAAAACAACATGGCAATAATGCAAAAGTTGACAACTTATCACACTTGGCAGAAATGCATGCCTCAAGACAGAAACAACAATAGGTAGCAGAGTTTAAGCATAGCAAACCATATGCTACAGGAACTTATTACATTACACAAGATCATGGCATGATAGTACTAAATGCACTTAATAAAACTCCCTTACTGAACTTGGTCAAAAAACCCACAGAAAGGATGGTAGCATCAAGGTAAACATGGCAAATGATATGGCTGTTTAGAAACTGAGAAGAATTTCATGTCATGGCATAAGCAGATTCATGACGGAAACTTTGCAAGCTTGTGGCACTTGTCACAGTGCACTAAATGACCTGAATAAAACCTAGCATGAAGTAGGCATGTTAAAAAGCATGTGCATGTGCAAAACAACTTCATAGCATGCTTGAATTAAATCACACAAAAATTCCAAAACAGTAACAAAATGACATGTTCATGAACTTGCTCAAATGCAAAAACTAATGCCACCACTAGATTTGTGGGATTTTTCTACCCGAAAAGCATATATAATATGTGGGGGTTACTGTAGAAAAATCACCACAAAAGCTATAAGTTGAAACCTGCCAAAAATGGCTATTGACAGAATTGGTATTTTCCTTAAAGGGATATGTCCAGATGTGGACTTGCCTGAAATGGAAAGAGAGGACTTTCTAGAAATGGAATTTCTCCCACTAGACTTGTTGGATTTTTCTACCCCAAAAACATATATAATATGTGGGGGTTACTCTAGAAAAATCACCACAAAAGCTATAAGTTGAAACCTGCCAAAAATGGCTATTGACAGAATTGGTATTTTCCTTAAAGGGAAATGTCCAGATGTGGACTTTCCTGAAATGGAAAGAGAGGACTTTCTAGAAATGGAATTTCTCCCACTAGATTTGTGGGATTTTTCTACCCCAAAGTCATATATAATATGTGGGGGTTCCTGTAGAAAAATCACCACAAAAGCTATAAGTTGAAACCTGCCAAAAATGGCTATTGACAGAATTGGCATTTTCCTTAAAGGGAAATGTCCAGATATGGACTTGCCTGAAATGGAAAGAGAGGACTTTCCAGAAATGGAATTTCGCTGGGAAAGAAAATGGTACGGAGTAACAGAAAAGGTGGGGGTCGTGTCTATGGCAGGTGGGGCCTACCTTTCAGTGATACAACAATTAAAACAACAAAAAGTGGGGTTTTATGCCCCCAAGCATGCCACTCAAAAGATGGAGTGATTTCGAATGAAATCGATATGAAGATCAACATAAACGGATGCACGGTTTGCAAATGACATGCAAAACAAGATATGATGCAAGCTGCTTAAAACATCAAGATGACCACTTAAATGCAAATTTAAAATATACTACAACCCCCAAACATGATAACACAATATATGGCAGTGAAGTACTGGTGAAGCTCTACAACTCATGAACAGTGAGCTATTGCTAGAAACCCTTAGAACAAGTCTAAAACAGCATGGCAATAATGCAAAAGTTAACAACTTATCACACTTGGCAGAAATGCATGCCTCAAGACAGAAACAGCATAAGGTAGCAGAGTTTAAGCATAGCAAACCATATGCTAGAGGAACTTATTACATTACACAAGATCATGGCATGATAGTACTAAATGCACTTAATAAAACTCCCTTACTGAACTTGGTCCAAAAACCCACAGAAAGGATGCTAGCATCAAGGCAAACATGGCAAATGATATGGCTGTTTAGAAACTTAGAAGAATTTGATGTCATGGCATAAGCAGATTCATGACGGAAACTTCACAAGCTTGTGGCACTCATCACAGTGCACTAAATGACCTGAATAAAACCTAGCATGAAGTAGGCATGTTAAAGAGCATGTGCATGTGCAAAACAACTTCATAGCATGCTTGAATTAAATCACACGAAAATGCCAAAATAGTAACAAAATGACATGTTCATGAACTTGCTCAAATGCAAAAACTAATGCCACCACTAGATTTGTGGGATTTTTCTACCCGAAAAGCATATATAATATGTGGGGGTTACTGTAGAAAAATCACCACAAAAGCTATAAGTTGAAACCTGCCAAAAATGTCTATTGACAGAATTGGCATTTTCCTTAAAGGGAAATGTCCAGATATTGACTCCCTAAATGGAAAGAGAGGACTTTCCAGAAATGGAATTTAGCTAGGAAAGAAAATGGTATGGAGTAACAGAAAAGGTGGGGGTCGTGTCTATGGCAGGTGGGGCCTAGCTTTTAGTGATACAACAATTAAAACAACAAAAAGCGGGGCTTTATGCGCCCAAGCATGCCACTGGAAAGATGGAGTGATTTCGAATGAAATCGATATGAAGACCAACATAAACGGATGCACGATTTGCAAATGACATGCAAAACAAGATATGATGCAAGCTGCTTAAAACAGTAAGATGACCACTTAGATGCAAATTTAAAATATACTACAACACCCAAACATGAAAACACAATATATGGCAGTGAAGTACTGGTGAAGCTCTACAACTCATGAACACTGAGCTATTGCTAGAAACCCTTAGAACAAATTTAAAACAACATGGCAATAATGCAAAAGTTGACAACTTATCACACTTGGCAGAAATGCATGCCTGAAGACAGAAACAACAACAGGTAGCAGAGTTTAAGCATAGCAAACCATATGCTAGGGGAACTTATTACATTACACAAGATCATGGCATGATAGTACTAAATGCACTTAATAAAACTCCCTTACTGAACTTGGTCCAAAAACCCACAGAAAGGATGGTAGCATCAAGGCAAACATGGCAAATGATATGGCTGTTTAGAAACTTACAAGAATTTCATGTCATGGCATAAGCAGATTCATGACGGAAACTTCGCAAGCTTGTGGCACTCATCACAGTGCACTAAATGACCTGAATAAAACCTAGCATGAAGTAGGCATGTTAAAGAGCATGTGCATGTGCAAAACAACTTCATAGCATGCTTGAATTAAATCACACAAAAATGCCAAAACAGTAACAAAATGACATGTTCATGAACTTGCTCAAATGCAAAAACTAATGCCACCACTAGATTTGTGGGATTTTTCTACCCGAAAAGCATATATAATATGTGGGGGTTACTGTAGAAAAATCACCGCAAAAGCTATAAGTTGAAACCTGCCAAAAATGGCTATTGATAGAATTGGCATTTTCCTTAAAGGGAAATGTCCAGATATGGACTCCCTAAATGGAAAGAGAGGACTTTCCAGAAATGGAATTTAGCTGGGAAAGAAAATGGTATGGAGTAACAGAAAAGGTGGGGCTCGTGTCTATGGCAGGTGGGGCCTAGCTTTTAGTGATACAACAATTAAAACAACAAAAAGCGGGGCTTTATGCGCCCAAGCATGCCACTGGAAAGATGGAGTGATTTCGAATGAAATCGATATGAAGATCAACATAAACGGATGCACGATTTGCAAATGACATGCAAAACAAGATATGATGCAAGCTGCTTAAAACAGCAAGATGACCACTTAGATGCAAATTTAAAATATACTACAACACCCAAACATGAAAACACAATATATGGCAGTGAAGTACTGGTGAAGCTCTACAACTCATGAACACTGAGTTATTGCTAGAAACCCTTAGAACAAATTTAAAACAACATGGCAATAATGCAAAAGTTGACAACTTATCACACTTGGCAGAAATGCATGCCTCAAGACAGAAACAACAATAGGTAGCAGAGTTTAAGCATAGCAAACCATATGCTACAGGAACTTATTACATTACACAACATCATGGCATGATAGTACTAAATGCACTTAATAAAACTCCCTTACTGAACTTGGTCCAAAAACCCACAGAAAGGATGGTAGCATCAAGGCAAACATGGCAAATGATATGGATGTTTAGAAACTTAGAAGAATTTCATGTCATGGCATAAGCAGATTCATGATGGAAACTTCGCAAGCTTGTGGCACTCATCACAGTGCACTAAATGACCTGAATAAAACCTAGCATGAAGTAGGCATGTTAAAGAGCATGTGCATGTGCAAAACAACTTCATAGCATGCTTGAATTAAATCACACAAAAATGCCAAAACAGTAACAAAATGACATGTTCATGAACTTGCTCAAATGCAAAAACTAATGCCACCACTAGATTTGCGGGATTTTTCTACCCGAAAAGCATATATAATATGTGGGGGTTACTGTAGAAAAATCACCACAAAAGCTATAAGTTGAAACCTGCCAAAAAATGGCTATTGACAGAATTGGCATTTTCCTTAAAGGGAAATGTCCAGATATGGAATCCCTAAATGGAAAGAGAGGACTTTCCAGAAATGGAATTTAGCTGGGAAAGAAAATGGTATGGAGTAACAGAAAAGGTGGGGGTCGTGTCTATGGCAGGTGGGGCCTAGCTTTCAGTGATACAACAATTAAAACAACAAAAAGCGGGGCTTTATGCGCCCAAGCATGCCACTGGAAAGATGGAGTGATTTCGAATGAAATCGATATGAAGATCAACATAAACGGATGCACGATTTGCAAATGACATGCAAAACAAGATATGATGCAAGCTGCTTAAAACAGCAAGATGACCACTTAGATGCAAATTTAAAATATACTACAACACCCAAACATGAAAACACAATATATGGCAGTGAAGTACTGGTGAAGCTCTACAACTCATGAACAGTGAGCTATTGCTAGAAACCCTTAGAACAAATTTAAAACAACATGGCAATAATGCAAAAGTTGACAACTTATCACACTTGGCAGAAATGCATGCCTCAAGACAGAAACAACAACAGGTAGCAGAGTTTAAGCATAGCAAACCATATGCTACAGGAACTTATTACATTACACAAGATCATGGCATGATAGTACTAAATGCACTTAATAAAACTCCCTTACTGAACTTGGTCCAAAAACCCACAGAAAGGATGGTAGCATCAAGGCAAACATGGCAAATGATATGGCTGTTTAGAAACTTAGAAGAATTTCATGTCATGGCATAAGCAGATTCATGACGGAAACTTCGCAAGCTTGTGGCACTCATCACAGTGCACTAAATGACCTGAATAAAACCTAGCATGAAGTAGGCATCTTAAAGAGCATGTGCATGTGCAAAACAACTTCATAGCATGCTTGAATTAAATCACACAAAAATGCCAAAACAGTAACAAAATGACATGTTCATGAACTTGCTCAAATGCAAAAACTAATGCCACCACTAGATTTGTGGGATTTTTCTACCCGAAAAGCATATATAATCTGTGGGGGTTACCATAGTAAAATCACCACAAAAGCTATAAGTTGAAACCTGCCAAAAATGGCTATTGACAGAATTGGTATTTTCCTTAAAGGGAAATGTCCAGATGTGGACTTGCCTGAAATGGAAAGAGAGGACTTTCTAGAAATGGAATTTCTCCCACTAGATTTGTGGGATTTTTCTACCCCAAAAACATATATAATTTGTTGGGGGTTACTATAGAAAAATCACCACAAAAGCTATAAGTTGAAACCTGCCAAAAATGGCTATTGACAGAATTGGCAATTTCCTTAAAGGGAAATGTCCAGATATGGACTAGCCTGAAATGGAAAGAGAGGACTTTCCAGAAATGGAATTTCGCTAGGAAAGAAAATGGTACGGAGTAATAGAAAAGGTGGGGGTCGTGTCTATGGCAGGTGGGGCCTAGCTTTCAGTGATACAACAATTAAAACAACAAAAAGCGGGGTTTTATGCGCCCAAGAATGCCACTGGAAAGATGGAGTGATTTCGAATGAAATCGATATGAAGATCAACATAAACGGATGCACGTTTTGCAAATGACATGCAAAACAAGATATGATGCAAGCTGCTTAAAACAACAAGATGACCACTTAGATGCAAATTTAAAATATGCTACAACCCCCAAACATGAAAACACAATATATGGCAGTGAAGTACTGGTGAAGCTCTACAACTCATGAACACTGAGCTATTGCTAGAAACCCTTAGAACAAATTTAAAACAACATGGCAATAATGCAAAAGTTGACAACTTATCACACTTGGCAGAAATGCATGCCTCAAGACAGAAACAGCATTAGGTAGCAGAGTTTAAGCATAGCAAACCATATGCTACAGGAACTTATTACATTACACAAGATCATGGCATGATAGTACTAAATGCACTTAATAAAACTCCCTTACTGAACTTGGTCCAAAAACCCACAGAAAGGATGGTAGCATCAAGTCAAACATGGCAAATGATATGGCTGTTTACAAACTTAGAAGAATTTCATGTCATGGCATAAGCAGATTCATGACGGAAACTTTTCAAGCTTGTGGCGCTCATCACAGTGCACTAAATGACATGAATAAAACCTAGCACGAAGTAGGCATGTTAAAGAGCATGTGCATGTGCAAAACAACTTCATAGCATGCTTGAATTAAATCACATAAAAATGCGAAAACAGTAACAAAATGACATGTTCATGAACTTGCTCAAATGGAAAAACTAATGCCACTAGTAGATTTGTGGGATTTATCTACCCAAAAAGCATATATAATATGTGGGGGTTACTGTAGAAAAATCACCACAAAAGCTATAAGTTGAAACCTGCCAAAAATGGCTATTGACAGAATTGGTATTTTCCTTAAAGGGAAATGTCCAGATGTGGATTTGCCTGAAATGGAAAGAGAGGACTTTCCAGAAATGGAATTTCGCTGGGAAAGAAAATGGTACGGAGTAACAGAAAAGGTGGGGGTCGTGTCTATGGCAGGTGGGGCCTAGCTTTAAGTGATACAACAATTAAAACAACAAAAATTGGGGTTTTATGCGCCCAAGCATGCCACTGGAAAGATGGAGTGATTTCAAATGAAATCGATATGAAGATCAACATAAACAGATGCACGGTTTGCAAATGACATGCAAAACAAGATATGATGCAAGCTGCTTAAAACAACAAGATGACCACTTAGATGCAAATTTAAAATATACTACAACACCCAAACATGAAAACACAATATGTGGCAGTGAAGTACTAGTGAAGCTCTACAAATCATGAACACTGAGCTACTGCTAGAAACCCTTAGAACAAGTCTAAAACAACATGGCAATAATGCAAAAGTTAACAATTTATCACACTCGGCAGAAATGCATGCCTCAAGACAGAAACAGCATGAGGTAGCAAAGTTTAAGCATAGCAAACCATACGCTACAGGAACATATTACATTACACAAGATCATGGCATGATAGTACTAAATGCACTTAATAAAACTCTCTTACTGAACTTGGTCCAAAAACCCATAGAAAGGATGGTAGCATCAAGGCAAACATGGCAAATGATATGGCTGTTTACAAACTTAGAAGAATTTCATGTCATGGCATAAGCAGATTCATGATGGCAACTTTGCAAGCTTGTGGCACTCATCACAGTGCACTAAATGACATGAATAAAATCTAGCATGAAGTAGGCATGTTAAAGAGCATGTGCATGTGCAAAACAACTTCATAGCATGCTTGAATTAAATCACACAAAAATGCCAAAACAGTAACAAAATGACATGTTCATGAACTTGCTCAAATGCAAAAACTAAGGCGACCACTAGATTTGTGGGATTTTTCTACCCCAAAAACATATATAATATGTGGGGGTTACTGTAGAAAAATCTCCACAAAAGTTATAAGTTGAAACCTGCCAAAAATGGCTATTGACAGAATTGGCATTTTCCTTAAAGGGAAATGTCCACATATGGACTTGCCTGAAATGGAATGAGAGGACTCTCTATAAATGGAATTTCTCCCACTAGATTTGTGGGATTTTTCTACCCCAAAAACATATATAATATGTGGGGGTTACTGTAGAAAAAATCACCACAAAAGCTATAAGTTGAAACCTGCCAAGAATGGCTATTGACAGAATTGGCATTTTCCTTGAAGGGAAATGTCCAGATATGGACTTGCCTGAAATGGAAAGAGAGGACTTTCCAGAAATGGAATTTCGCTGGGAAATAAAATGATACGGAGTAACAAAAAAGGTGGGGGTCGTGTCTGTGGCAGGTGGGGCCTAGCTGTGAGTGATACAACAATTAAAACAACAAAAAGCGGGGTTTTATGCGCCGAAGGGGATTCGAAACCGGGTCGCTTGGGTGGAACTGGCTCGTCTCCACCAGCTAGCCTAGCTGGGTGTACTGGTTAGGAAGGGGCTCGACTCATCTTGAGCTATCTCAAGGACGGGCTTGGGTCTCCTTCTCCCGTGCAGCAGACAAGACACAGACGCGCGGGCGATCAACGACGGCGACGGTGGTGCCTAGAGACACCAGCGGGCGTGCGGGGCTTAAAAGGGGAACACGTGCGCGAGCGGGCGTTCAATAAGGGAGCAGGGCAGTTGAGCTCGAGCGACGGCAGCGACATGAGGCAAGGATGGGCGCGTGTGGGAGCGGGCATGCGCGCAGGGCGAGGCAAGCCGTGCGCGTGCAGCGGTGGGTGTGTGACGTGGTGCAAGAAATAGATAGAGGCGGGCATCGCATTGGTGTGGACAGAAGTGGTGTGCAGCGAGGTGCGCGAGCACAAGCTTGAGGTCACGGCCATTGCGTTGAAACCAGCGACGTGCGGACAATGGCTACGCGGATAACACGATCAGAGAGAGAGAGAGAGAGCGATGGGGAGGATTGGGGCTTCACCGTGGGTTGCTCGGCGTAGTCGATCGGGGTCGAGGTCGAGCAGAAGCAACAAGGGAAGGCGCTGTTCGTGAAGAAGTGGAGGAAGAGGACGACGGGGAGGTAGCCGGATTTGGCGATCCTTGGGTGTGATTCGTCGTCAGAATGGGTCCAGGGTAGTATTCTCGAGCGAGTAGACGACAGAGGGGGGCCACGGCGGAGGGTTAGGCCAGCGGCGAGGTCGTGCCCGAGTCGGCCATGGCTCCTGGAGGCGGGGAAGCAGGTGTGTGGGTTCCCCTTACTCATGGCGACGGCGGGTAGGGAAGAATAGGGAGGAGGAGGAACCCTAGGGCGAGGGCTGTTGGTTTTATAGGAGGGCGAGGCAAGCTGGCTCGGCCACGGTGGCCATGTGCGCCTGCCTCATTGGTTTTACTGTGAGAGAGAGAGGCTGCGAGAGGGGGAAGAAAAGGCAGGGGAGAGTCACTGCGAGTGGAGCCGGCACGGCGTCCAGCGTGGAAAGGAGGAGGAGCGAGTGAAGAAGGCTCCATGTTCGGGAAGGCAGGGTCACCCTGGAGTTGAGGCCCAACTAGCTAGCAAGCGGCCTAGGTGGACTTCGGCTGCTATGCTGCGGCTGGGCTGGCCTGGAGGCCGAGGCCCAGGGGGTTGCTGCTACTACTTTCCTTTATTTCTTTTTTCCTAAGGCAGAAAATCAAGAGAAAAGCACAAGGGGATTGGGGAGGTGTATGGGAAATATTACAATGTTCCCATGACCCTGAAAATAAGCCCTATTTTATAAATTTGGTTTGGACATTTTAGAGGAAGAAAAATAATTCAAGTTTGAATGAAATCAAACATGAGCATTTTAAACCCTAACCAAAGCAACTTCAAAATAGATGAAAATTGGCAAAGAGGTTTAGGGCATGGTGACTGATTTATAGGGAGAGATGAACATTTATGGAGGCAAAAAATAATGCTTGCCAAAATAAAATAAGGGAAGGAAGAGGTGAGGAGATGAGGGGGGAAATGGTGATGCCATGACTCACAAATTGCCATGCCACAATGCAATATGCTACACATGAAGATACACATGATGATGATGACAAGTCCAATCGCAAGAAGCACAAATGCAACACTATGGTGAGGCCATGATGTAACAAGGAATGGCAAGGAAAACATGACAAGTAAAAACAAGACAATGCAATGGGAAACAAAACAGACCCAAAATGAAACCCACAAAGTGGAAAACCACTTGGAATAGATGAAGAACAAGATGGATATATTGCCAAATATGGAAGTTTTACATTTGGGGTGTTACATATGGCTCCTCGGGGGCGTGGTCACACTCCTTCGGGGACAGGCATTGTACTTGGTGGCCGCAGCGGTGTCTCCCCCCACGACAGGGCCGCTCCAGGCGGAGCAGCCCCTGCGCCGAAGGGAGGTGCGCCGTGGTTGCCCGACCTCCTCGTCCACTCTTCCATTCGGCGGAGGTGCTCCCGGAGTTCGTCATGTCGTCAGAGAGTCCAGACGGCACCTAGCTCCAGCTCCCGCGCTCCTTTGCCGGCGAGCTGTCGGCCTGGGGTCTTGACGGCCTCTAGCTGCAGGCCGATGGTTGCTGCAGCAAGGCCTCATGGGTCGCGGTGGAGGTCTCTGCCGTGGGCACGTGGCCCTTGCCCATAGCTGGCAAACGTTTTCCCACGCAAGCGGCCTGAGCGGGCAGTGTACCCTTCACTTTAAGTGTGATGGCACCATGACCCTCTTCGAGAGGGTGTTTGGGAAAGATGGTCGTCGTGCAGGGTGCTTCCCCGAAGACAGCAACAGTGACGGTGAGCTCGGACTGGGCAACGACCGCGGTGATGCTGAGGGCAAGCTTGCCCTTGGTGACGGCTGCGGTTCGCCCAACGGCAGCAGTGTCGGTTTCAAAACCGGCGGATCTCAGGTAGGGGGTCCCGAACTGTGCGTCTAGGCCAGATGGTAACAGGAGGCAAGGGACACGAAGTTTTACCCAGGTTCGGGCCCTCTTGATGGAGGTAAAACCCAACGTCCTGCTTGATTAATATTGAAGATATGGGTATTACGAGAGTAGATCTACCACGAGATCAGAGAGGCTAAACCCTAGAAGCTAGCCTACGGTATGATTGTATGTTGTGATTGTTGTCCTACGGACTAAAACCCTCTAGTTTATATAGACATCGGAGAGGGTTAGGGTTACACAAGGTCGGTTACAAAGGAGGAGATATCCATATACGTATTGCCTAGCTTGCC
The DNA here is from genome assembly GCF_056163025.1 of Triticum urartu. Taxonomy (NCBI): domain Eukaryota; kingdom Viridiplantae; phylum Streptophyta; class Magnoliopsida; order Poales; family Poaceae; genus Triticum; species Triticum urartu. Next base: position 346,932,189 of record NC_141879.1, on the reverse strand, counting down.
TTCCACGCCAAGTAGAGTCACATCCAGACATGAGACGAAGTCTTCAATCTTGTATCTTCATAGTCTAACAGTCCGGCCCATGGAGATAGTCCGGCTGTCCGGAGACCCCCTAATCCAGGACTCCCACAGTAGCCCCTGAACCAGGCTTCAATGACGATGAGTCCGACGCGAAGTTGTCTTCGGTGTTGCAAGGTGGGTTCCTTCTCCGAATACATTACAGAAGAAGTTGAATACGAGGATAGTGTCTGACCCTGCAAAATAAGTTCCACATTTCATCATAGAGAGAATAATGTTTTTTCGCAGATCTAATTTGCTGGCTTGTTGTGACAGCATGACGTTATGTCATGGCCCGGTGATTATTCGAACCGTTTCTTTTAACCAGCCCCGCACATAACGCGAGGCAGTTTTTCGACACGTCTTGTCAAAGTAGAGATCGTGTCCCCTTATTACGGGATTCTCATCAATACGGGCGTGGGTAACCCAACCGTGCCATCAATTGTGGCGCTTGGGGGATAAGCAAGTTTTACTAGGCAAGTGGGGACGTTTAATTTTGTCTGCCCATATAAAGGGATAAGGATTCACCTTTCTATCCACGCCTTGCTCATCCGCTCCCGCATACTCGAGCTCTAGCGCCCAAGTCCTCACTTCCATCTCAACCTTCTCCAACCTTGTCCGAAGTGGGAGGCAAGTGGATGGTCTCCTCCGTCACGGAGGGAGACATCAAGAAACTAAGGAGAGTTGGATACTAGCACGACGACATCGCGCACCGGCTCCCAGATGAGGGACAGCTCATCCCCACCCCCGTGCCCCATGAGAGGGTGGTATTCCTCACCCATTTCCTCCGCAGACTAGGATTCCCTCTCCATCCCTTCGTCCGGGGGCTCATGTTTTATTACGGCCTGGATTTCCATGATCTAGCCCCAAACTTCATCCTCAACATCTTGGCGTTTATCGTCGTTTGCGCGGCTTTCCTCCGCATCAAGCCCCACTTAGGGTTATGGTTGAAGACCTTCAATGTCAAGCCGAAGGTAGTGAGCAGACGCCGGGCGGAGTGCGGAGGCGCCATGGTGGGCAAGATGCCCAACATCACATGGCTCGAGGGCACCTTCGTGGACACCATAAAGGGGTGGCAATCGGGGTGGTTCTATATCACCGAGCCGCGCGACCCCACATTGGTAGCGGCCCCCGAGTTCCGATCTGGCATCCCCATGCGGCTCACCTCCTGGAAAGAGAAGGGCCTGTCCTGGGGTAATTCAAAAGAGCTGACCGGACTCCAGTCATGTATTCAGAACATGGTGGATAAGAAGCTCAAGCTTGTCAACATAGTCCAGGTTATGCTCGTTTGCCGGGTACTCCCGTGCCAACAACGGGAGTTTACCTTGTGGGAGTTCAATCCGGCGCAGCACCGAACTCTGAACAGGCTCTTCGACACGACTCATGAAGATGCCTGGAGGGTGCTTTTCAAGGGCGCCGCGGTCCCTCCCCCCATTACTGAGGATCGCGGATTCAGCGCGAAGCGCCACACCAGTGCGGTAAGTTGTTTTACCTCTTACAGGATATTTGTTTTATATATATAGATTGGCTCTATGCGGGATCTAAACTCCTGTGCCGTTAAAAGGACTGGCAGAAGATGGCCGGACAGATCGACTGTCCGGCTCCCTCGCCAGAAGGCCCCGCAGATGCTCTTCTGACGAAGATGCTGACTCTGGCCCCCTATAAGGTGCTAGAGAAGACCAAGAAGGCCAAGGGAGCTCGAAAGAGTTCCCGATGCCAGGCGTCGTCGGACTCACCGTCCGATGACTCTGCGGCACACTCTTCCCCCGTAGACAAGGAAGAGGAAGAAGAGGCTCCCCCACCGACTGGGGAGACAAGAAGAGGAAGGTCGCCCCAACTAGGGAGGCCGAAGGGTCCTAGAAGGGAAGGACGCTCCCTCCGGACAGCGCTACCGCCGCCGACGAAAGTGAAGACGAGTGGTTGCCCAGGGGCAAGCCCCCGGGGAGATCGTAAGTGTTCGTATACCAAAGTAACCCATAGGATTCCTTTGTCGCGTTGCTTTCCCTAACGCCGAACTCAATTGTACAGGCCGCCCCGAGCCAATATCGAGGTATCCTCGGACGGCTCCCTAGCTTCGTCGGACATGGATAGCGATCCAGTCCCGACGGCCACCTCCCCTCATCCAGCCGACGACACCGAGGTGCTGTCTCAAGAGGCACCGAATCGAGGGGGGACAGTCCCGGAGGCGCCGCAAGGCGACCTTCCGTACTCCGGGAGCCAAGGGGACGGGGTCCCCGAGAGCTCCGAGTTCGGCCCTTAGCCGAACACCGCGCCGGACCCTCCAACGGCTCCAAGCTCGGGTAGGCGGTCCCCTTCTAAGGAGGGTGAAACGCCTGTGCCGGTGACCTCTGTCCACCCAGAGGCGTTGGACACTATGTTGGAAGCGCTTCGCAGCACTTCCATCGAGGAGGAGCACTGCACTATCATGAGTGCGGTGATCCAGAAGGTTCAGTCCGCCAAGAGCGGATTGACTAAGGCCTGTACTAGCCTTCTAACAGGCTTCAAGGTAAGTATTTTAAAATGTAGTAGAAGTGTTACCGCATAGGCAGTAGCCCCTGATGCTTTGTTCGGTGTTCACAAAGAAAAGCCGAACAGAGGATCAAATAATATCGCAGGAGTCTAATATAAGTATGTCAATATGCATGTGTAGGCTTCGCTGCTGGCATCCGCCGCACTAACTGCGGAGGTCGCCGTACTGACGGAGGCCCTCGATGGGTCCCAGAAGGAGCTCGGCCTTGCTAAGAGGAAGCTCGAGGAGAACATGGGTAAGTGATACCCCGTCTGTAGATGAGAAAAAGGACGCGATTGCTAAATGACAGGATCATTGTATGTTTGCCAGGGGCAACGACCGAGGTGGCGACCCTGAAGCAAGCACTGTCCCGGGCTGAAGAAAAGGTGGCCCAGGAGCGCACCGAGCGAGAGAGGCACGAGGCTCGGGTGGGCGAGGTGCAGCAAGAGCTCCAGCTCTCATGACCAAGCACGAGGCGTTGGAGCTTGACTTGAAGACGAGAGAGTCTGATCTTGCCGCGGCCCGTGAGAGCGCGAGGAGTGCCAAGGCCGAGGCCCAGAAGGCCCTTCAGGAGATCGACGCGATGAAGAAGATAGCGGCGGGTAAGGCTTTCTATATGCAAAGCAAGCATGTAAAATTACCGATTACTTACCCGAATCCGGAGCTCTTCAGGAGCATTCGCAGATTAGCCCCGCAGTGTGTCCGATGCCGCACTGTTCTACCAGGCCGAGAACAAAAGCTCGACGGAGAAGTTGTTCTGGTCTCAGTATGCTGAGGCCGAACATCCAGTGCAAATGAGCGACCGGCTGAAGCAGATGGCCGAGCTACATAAGGCGGCCGATCAGGCCATGAAGGGCTTTATAGTCCGGTTGTGGCCTGGCGACGCCCTTCCGAACAGCTTCTTCGGCCTGGTGAGGCGGCTTATGGATGCCTGCCCACGGCTGGAGGTCGTCAAGCGATCCGTCTGCATTGAAGGTGCATGCTGGGCCTTCGCCCGTGTGAACACGCAGTGGGTCAAGCTAGACGCCATGAAGCTTATCAAGGAGGGACCGCCGGAGGGCAAGGAGCACCGCCACCCCGAGATGTACTACGAGGGTGTTCTGCCAGGCGCCCGTCTTATCGCGGATGAGTGTTCACAAAATGTAATATTTGATTCAGACTTGCTCGTTTTTTATCCTGTGTAATGAAAACTTGTTTCATATGCGCTATGCAACGCTTGTGTGAATTTAAAATATTACCTTATGTTTGGCTGTTTATCCAATCTGAGAGATGGCTAGTCCTCGGCTTCTGCCCCCATGCCACGAGTGCCGGGGTGTTCAGGATAAACCTGAGCACTCTTGTTGCCATGTTTGGGTCCTTTGAGGGAGGTGCTCAGCACAACGAACAAGGCAACCAGACTAATAATGCCTTATCACTCTCACTTAGCCATAGAATTCTATAATTTTAAATTTCGGCTAAGCCCCTGGTATTCGGAAGGCCGAATTCGGGGCGCGATACACGCCTGTAAGCCGGACGGAGCCGACCCCTCGCCCTAAGCGGCATAAGTCTTTAGGGACTCGAAAAACCTTGCCGAACAGCGACCAGTCTCTCGCCTTATCATGACAGTCAATTTTAGCTTTCTCTACTGAGGTGCTTGGCCCGGCAGAACCGGGGCACAATCACAGCAGTTCTCCTAGCGCTACCTTAGCCGATAGAGCAGAACATAAGGTACCAAAACATAGGAGCCGGGAAAACCCAACATTTGACCAAAGACATGATTCGGAGCTGATGCATATAATGCTATAAGTTTGGGGTGCCGCACTTGTGAAAGTGTTCGGACTTTTCACACCATATTGTGGGTACGTAAACCCCTGGTGCATTGGCCGTACCAGAGTGTACGGTTGCTAGGCATCATTAATGAACACATAGATATGTATACATATAACAAAAATGTGATAATAGTCGTATTGTCGCGCATTGTATATTAAAAAATTGCATTAAAGCAGAGTGATACAAATATTGTAATGAGAAAAAGAGTAGGACTATGTCCCATCCAAGGTTGAGCTGAGGAATTATGTGAAATCGTAATCCACCTGGGAATTCCGTAGTCGTCGGCCTCCTTGGTTGTTGTATCATGTGTTCGGCAATAGAGCTGCCGGACAGTGTTTCCAGAGATTGAAGTCCTGAAAGAAAAAGTAAAATAACCAATCGGGAAGCCCCTGGTGTGGTTCAGGCCGCGTTTTGGGACATGCCGTAGTTGTGCCTCCCCCTCCCCATCTGTGCCCATGGTATTTTTAATGCGTCATGATGTATGCGCGGCACGAACAACGTCATTGGGCTGGGGTTGGGGTGGCCGCCGTATTGCTATGCGAGCTCAGATCGTGCCAGGCGGTCTGTTTGTCGATTGCCCCGAGCGCGCTTGAAGGTGTTCGGGTTTTGAAACGCCAAACTGGTAGATTACCTTGAAAGGCTGCTTTGCGCTTCTGCTGCGAGGGCCGTGGTGTGCTCCTCTGTTCGGAGAGAGCGCTCTGTGTTTCCATTGACTGTAATAACTTCGCGAGGTCCTGGCATCTTGAGCTTGAGGTATGCATAATGTGGTACCGCATTGAATCTAGCGAATGCGGTTCGTCCGAGCAGTGCGTGATAACCACTGCGGAACGGGACTATATCGAAGATTAACTCTTCGCTTCGGAAGTTATCCAGGGATCCGAAGACCACTTCCAGTGTAATTAAGCCTGTGCAGTGGGCCTCTACGCCTGGAATGACGCCTTTAAAGGTCGTCTTTGTGGGTTTGATCCTTGAGGGGTCTATACCCATTTTGCACACTGTGTCCTGATAAAGCAGGTTCAGACTACTGCCGCCGTCAATGAGGACTCGGGTGAGGTGAAATCCGTTGATGATTGGGTCTAGGACTAGTGCGGCGAATCCACCGTGACAGATACTAGTGGGGTGGTCCCTACGATCAAAGGTGATCGGACAGGAGGACCAAGGGTTGAACTCGGGGCGACTGGCTCCAGCGCATATACGTCCCTGAGAGCACGCTTCCGCTCCCTCTTGGGGATGTGGGTTGCATATATCATGTTCACCGTCCTCACTTGCGGGGGAAACCTCTTCTGTCCTCCAGTGTGCGGCTGCCGGGGTTCTTCCTCGTCATCGCTATGCGGCCCCTTGTCCTTGTTTTCGGAAATTAACTTGCCGGCCTGCTTGAACACCCAACAATCCCTGTTGGTGTGATTGGCTGGCTTGTCTGGGGTGCCGTGTATTTGACACGAGTGATCGAGTATACGGTCCAAGCTGGACGGACCTGGCGTACTTTGTTTGAATGGCTTATTCCGCTGACCCGGTTTAGAGCCTTTGAATCCGGCATTGACTGCTGTATCCTCAGTACTTTCACCATTAATGCGGCACTTATGCTTGTTGCGATGTGACCGGCTGTTGCCGTCCTTGGTATCTGAGGTACCATGGTTCTTTGATATGTTGTTACTGCGAGCCAACCAACTATCTTCTCCCGCACAAAAGCGGGTCATGAGCGTCATGAGGGCTGCCATAGATTTCGGCTTTTCCATACCAAGGTGCTGGGCTAGCCACTCATCTCGGATGTTGTGCTTGAAAGCCGCTAAGGCCTCCACATCCGGACAGTCGACGATTTGGTTTTTCTTTCTAAGGAACCGAGTCGAGAATTGCCTGGCCGATTCTTCTGGCTGCTGAATTATGTGGCTCAAGTCATCGGCGTCTGGTGGTCGCACATAAGTGCCCTGAAAGTTGTCGAGGAATGCGGCTTCCAGATCTTCCCAACACCTAATGGAGTCCGCTGGAAAGCTATTAAGCCAATGCCGTGCTGGTCCTTTGAGTTTTAGTGGGAGGTACTTGATGGCATGTAAGTCATCACCGCGGGCCATGTGGATGTGGAGGAGGAAGTCCTCAATCCATACCGCGGGATCTGTTGTGTCGTCGTAAGATTCAATGTTTACAGGTTTGAAACCTTCTGGGAATTGATGTTCCATTACTTCGTCTGTGAAGCATAAGGGGTGTGCGGCGCCTCTGTATTGGGCTATATCGCGACGCAGCTCGTATGGGTCCTGCCCGCTGTGTTCGGCCTGGCCGGATTTGCTTTTACTGTATCTGGCGTGACGTTTACCGTCTCGTAGAGTGGTGCGCCCTCGTGATCCGTATATCGATCTTGAGTGCTTTGCTTTGTCCTCCAATATGTCTCGCAGGTCTGGCGTATCTCCCCATGCCTTTTTATTTGGATGGCGTTGGGGTGGAGGCTGAGCTTTCGGCATGAGTGCCTCTCTATCGCGGCCACGAGGTGGCCGATCAGCCGTATCATACGCTTCTTCCTCCAGTCGGGGTAGTAACCTGCGCCTTGGGTAACTCTTGGAGGGACGCTCGAGTTTATATTCCTCGGCTGCGAGGACTTCAGTCCATTTGTCAGCTAGCAGATCTTGATCAGCTTGAAGCTGCTGCTGCTTTTTCTTCAGGCTATTTGCTGTGGCCATAAGCCTGCGCTTGAAGCAATCTTGTTCGACAGGATTCTCTGGTACGGCGAATTCATCGTCGCCGAGGCTTGCCTCGTCTTCGGAGGGGGGCATGTAATTGTCATCCTCCTCCTCTCCACCAGCCGCTCTCTTAGGAGAGCTGGCTCCTTCATCCTCCTGATCTAACACTTGTTGGAGGGGGTTTTCGTTGTCTTCGGCGCTATCCGGAGTGTTATTATCTCCTGTGCCGGTATCACCACTTTTGCTTTGGCGGGACTTAGAGCGGCGCTGCTGACGTTGGCGCTTGGGTTGCTTCTTGGAGGGGTCATCCTCCGCTATCTCGTCATCGTTGCCTTCATTGGGTGTATCCACCATGTATATGTCATACGACAACGAGGCTTTCCAGTGCCCTATAGGTGCTGGTTCATGTTTGTCTCCTACATCGTCATCCATACTGTCGATGTCTTCAGAGTCGAAGTCGAGCATGTCGGTTAAATCATCGACAGTGGCTACAAAGTGGGTGGTGCGTGGGCGTCGAATTTCTTCGTCGTCCGCATCCCAGTCCTGTTGGCCATGATCCGTCCAGGGCTCTCCTGACAAAGAGAGAGACCTTAGTGAATTCAGGATGTCGCCGAAGGGCGAGTGCTGAAAGATATCCGCAGCGGTGAATTCCATGATCGGCGCCCAGTCGGATTCGATTGGCAGGGGCGCGGATGGTTCGGGGTCCGGAGGAGAGTTCGGCACCTTGGAATCACGGGCTGCGCAGAGGATTATGCTGGTGTTCGGCTCGATCGCCGTTGAGACTGCAGCCCCTGAGGCGGTGTCTAGCCACCCGTCCTTGATAGGTGCAGCTGGCTCCGAGCTAAGGATCGGAGCTGGTGTGGGCTCGGCCTCTGGAGTACCATCTGGTGGCAGAGCTAGGTCATGCCCATCGAGACAGTGCGGCGCGCCCGGCTGTGGCTCGAATCCGTCGAAGATCAAGTCTCCGCGGATGTTGGCCGTGTAGTTCAAACTTCCAAATCTAACCTGATGGCCAGGGGCGTAGCTTTCAATCTGCTCCAGATGGCCAAGCAAATTATCCCGTAGTGCAAAGCCGCCAAATACGAAGATCTGTCCGGGGAGAAAAGTCTCACCCTGGACCATATCGCTAACGATGATAGTAGGAGCCATCAAGCCTAACAGCGACGACACAGAGGAACTCTCAATGAAATCACCAATGTCGGTGTCAAAACTGGCGGATCTTGGGTAGGGGGTCCCGAACTGTGCGTCTAGGTCGGATGGTAACAGGAGGCAAGGGACACGAAGTTTTAACCAGGTTCGGGCCCTCTTGATGGAGGTAAAACCCTACGTCCTGCTTGATTAATATTGAAGATATGGGTATTACAAGAGTAGATCTACCACGAGATCAGAGAGGCTAAACCCTAGAAGCTAGCCTACGGTATGATTGTATGTTGTGATTGTTGTCCTATGGACTAAAACCCTCCGGTTTATATAGACACCGGAGAGGGTAAGGCTTACACAAGGTCGGTTACAAAGGAGGAGATATCCATATACGTATTGCCTAGCTTGCCTTCCACTCCAAGTAGAGTCCCATCCGGACACGAGACGAAGTCTTCAATCTTGTATCTTCATAGTCTAACAGTCCGGCCCATGGAGATAGTCCGGCTGTCCGGAGGACTCCCACAAGTAGCTTCTCCACCAGGGAGAGCACCAGGAGCAGCGGCTACGACCAGCCGCCTCGCCGCCGGGCCCGCTATGAGGACGGCGGCAGGTCATCCCACCACCGCATAGCGGTGAAGCGCGAGAGGGATTCAGATTGAGCTGAGTCCAGGAGGCCCTCAGAGCCGTGCCCCATCAACTGCCGCGGTCATGCCGGCCGCTTTTGCTCGCCCTTTCCTTTTTTTCCTCCATCCCCCAAAAAAATAAGCATGAAGCCCTGCGAGGGCATGTAATGAACCGCGATTTAATGCCGCTATGCTATGTTTATTGCTCCTGTGTTGTGTTGTGGCATAACTTAGCTTGATGCGCCTGGGTAGCTTCCTGTCTCGTGAGGGCGCGCCCTCTGGCACGTGGTGAGGCCTCCTTGCTGATGACTCAGGAGTCGTTGCCCTTGGGAGGCGTCACAAGATTGCCCTCCCCAAGATGGGAGGGTTGTTGGCGATGACGATGTCGATGATTCCCCCTCCGGGAGGGAAGTTCCCCTGGCAGAATCGCTCCGCTGGAGGGCAAAAGTGCTCCTGCCCAAGTTCCGCTCGAGGCAGCGGTGCTTCGTCCCTAAACTTCCCCTTATTTTTGCAAGGTCAAAACCACTTATATACCAGAATATGGGCACCGGAGATGGGCCGAGGAGGCCACAACCCACCAGGGCACGCCTGGGGGGCCTGGCGCGCCCAGGTGGGTTGTGCCCACCTGGTGGCCCCCCTCTGGTGTTTATTAGCTCTAGTATTTCTCAAATAATCCATGAAAAAATCCCCGTGAAGTTTCAGCTCATTTGGAGTTGTGCAGAATAGGTGTCCTGGCGTAGCTTTTCCAGGTCCAGATTTCCAGCTGCCGAAACTCTCCCTCTTGGTGTGTTCCTTGCAAATTTGAGAGAAAAGGCATTAGAATTACTCCAAAAAGCATTATTATGGATAAAAACATTATAAATAAAAGTATGAAAACATGATGCAAAATGGACGTATCAGCCATCTGCCTTCGACTCCTTGAGGTCAGAATAGTCATTAGGATCATATTCTGAACAAGAATCTGTAGGTGGGGAGCGTATGAGTTTCATTGCATCCAGAATGGCACTCAATGCCTTGGTGCCAATTTTGTTAGTCGTTGAAGTGTTCCACAATATTCTTCTGGTGCACTCATTCTGATATTCATTGCGATTACATACAATATCTGAGAAGCATGAAAACATAAATAGTAGTGAGATTATCTTTGTAATGCAGAGGATATTCCAATATAGGTCTCCCTGTAACCCTTGTATGCTATCACTGGATTCTGATGAGAGAGCCCATGTGTGCTGTCACATGGTGCGTTCATTAATATAATGGGGCACAGGTACACAAAAAATGGGCTCCAGAAGTAAGGATAGTTGGCAGATGATAGGTTCATAATATACTGTACAGAGAGTTTATTGCCAAACCATGATAACAAGAGCACACAACAACTAGGCAGATTGTAGTGTACATAAAGGGGCACACCATAACGAGCATATATAAATCAGGAAAGTGGAACTGGCTAGAAAATACGGTGTTCTATTGCCGCTACTAATTGAAATCCTATTGATCACATACATGCCAACTCTATCAGCTGTTGACTGCAAATGTCCCTGCTCACCTTCCTGACTAGGAACATACTGTACGTACTGAATGCAGAATAACAAAAGAGGAACATGTTAAAGAACAGAAGAGGAGGCATATTCTTGAGGTTCCGCTTCTTTGCATACAATGTTAGTCTCCCACTCATGATGAATCACACTGCCCAAAGAAATGAAATTCCATGTTGTCTCTCTATATGTGGCCACATGCATTTGGAAAATCAAGTGGGAGCATTAGATCACCAATTAAATGTGTGTCTGTTAACTAATATCAGTATCATATCACAATTCGTATTTGAAGAAGTAAGCTTTGGACTTATGATTGGTGTGTTGTTTAGCTTCAAGAGTGGACTGCTGCTAGTGCAGCACAAAGCAGCTACACAGATCATAGTATAGATATAACGGGAAAACCGTAAACATCACAAGTAAAATCAGGAAAGTGGAACTTGCTGGAAAACATGGGCTACTATTGCTGGTAAGGCTAGAAAGGCTTCAGATACTAGCTCTCTTCAACTGAGGGTGCGGTACTGTTAATATCAGTGTAACTCTCAAAGGCAACACAACTCCCCGCATTTCCTTGCCAATCTTATAGGATTCAAGTGGGCAGGCCACTACAATTCCTATTCCTATGTTTACAAAATCCTATGAATCAAAGAGGCCCGAAGAGTTGAAAGTGTCCATCACAACCGACCGAATAGACCTCTACACTACAAATGTCCGTGCTACTCTTCACTACAAGGAACATATTGTACTACTATCATACTCCCTTTGTTCCAAAATATAAGTCTTTGTAGAGATTTCCACTATGGATCACATACAAATGTATACAGATACATTTTAGAGTGTAGACTCACTCATTTTGCTCCATATGTAGTCCATGGTGGAATCTATACAAAGACTTGTATTTAGGAACAGAGAGAGTACTTATTAAAGAAGAACAGAAGAGGAACATGCTAAAGAAGAGCAAGCAGATTTTGGATAATAAAATGTTTGTTGCGCAGTTCCCGCACATGATGAACCAGAGCGCATTAAGAATGCAACTCCCTGCTGTCTCTCTATATGTGGTGCACGTTCTTTTCGAAAGTAAAGTAGGAACATTAGCTAACCAATTAAAAGTTATCTGTTTTAGTAATATCAGCATCATATCAGATTCATATTTGAGGAACAAGTCTAGAATTATGAGTGGCACGTTGTTTAGCTTGATGGATTGAGGAGCAGTGCTAAGCAGCTATGATGATGGTACTGAATATAAAGGAATGTCTGCATGCAAGTCGCGTGACTTTCGTCATTTGGGTCAGTCGACCATTTTAGGCGGTTGGATGAAGATCCTACGTCTCCTTCCCCTTCTTCTTCCTCATCTATGATTCTTCCCCTACAGAACACCGCACGGGCCGCCCGCCGAACCATCAGCCCCGACCCCTCGCCCTCCCCTAAACCGCCCCCACCACCTGTGTTCCTCCGCCACCCCCACCCTGCCCCCACCCGTGTCAAGTGTTCTTCGTTTTGCGAGGCCCCACACCCGCCAGGCCACCACCCCTCCACAACCACTGTCCCCCCCCCCGAGCCCCTTCCACTACTGAAGGATGCTGCTAATGCGACATACGATCAGAGACCCTTCGACGAAACTGTGTGCGATGCAATAATCGCAAATGGTGGTGAAAAATAACCGTAAAATGCTGCAAAATGTTTGTGATGATGGATGCATCAAACACGGTTTAGATTTTAGTTGTGTGTGGGATGCAGGGCATATGGTTCAGTTCAATGAACTGTTTGTGATGAGGAGGAACAAAAGAAATAGGCTGCCAAATGAAGGTGTATGCGATATACATCATACAGTTCACTCGGATGAACTTTTTGTGATGAGGAGGAACAATAGAAATGGGCAGCTAGATAAAGTTGTATGCGATTGAGGGCATACACTTTAGAAGGATTAACTATTTGCGATTAGGAAACATAATAGAAACAGTCATCCAGATCAAAGTGTCTGCAATTGATGGCATACACTTCACACAGATGAATTGTTTGCGATTAGCCACAACAAACATAAACAGTTAGATAGATCAAACTGTGTGCGCTAGACGGGCACACATTCTAATTAAAATAAGTGTGCGCAATGGTAATAACGAGCGTGCACGGTTGTTGGAACAAGACGTGTGCTGACATTGTCCATTGCGGTGAACCGTATGGTGCAAACGCCATGTACACGGACGAGAAATCATGCCCACGTTACGCCTTTCGGGAATAGTGCTGCAGTTAGAACCCTCAATAAATTTTGAGCCTACGTTCCATCACATTCCAAATTACTACCATGCTATATTTAATTACAAACCTGTTCACACTGATCAAAATCTAAACGGTTTCGCACTTAGGAGCGTATTATTACTCGGTTATAAATACTACTACTCCAAGATGACTACACATTCCATCTCAACTCCTCATCCACAAAAACAAACAAGTCATTCATCATCGTTCCCTTGCGTCTGCCATGGCTAGCATGAGTTCTAGGTCGAGAGATTTCCACCAGGGAGAGGCGAGCATGGAAGCGGAAGCACGAGAGATGTCCCGTCTCACCGCAAAAGCAGCTGTCATGTCCCGCCGTGCGGCCATAACAGCACAGAGGTCCCGTCACGGCGCCGAAGCTGGACGGAGGTCCCGCCACATCGTTGATGCAGCAGACTGGGCCGGCCGCACTGCGGAAGAAGAAGAGATGTTCCGCCGCGCTGGGAATGCGGCATAGATGTCCCACTGTGCCCCGACGGCCTCGAAAAATGTCTCGCGGGCAGGCAACGACTCCTACAGGCGCATGCATGCGATCGTCCATAGCTAGATGGATCAGATCTCCGGCTGGGTGAGGGTGCATGACGACATGAAAGCCTCGTTTGAACAGGCTGCCGGTGTCATCCGACAACTATAGGAGGGCAATGCGAAGCTCCAGGCCAGAAGGGCGAAGCTGGCGGAGGAGACTGCCGCCTTGTTGAAGAGGACGGGCGTCATCGTCAAGAAACTTATGGACGAGGACGCCATGCTCCGCATCGAGCGCGAAAGGCTGCTGAAGGAATCCGTGGATGCTACCAAGCAGCGTGTTAAGGACATGAAACTGATGAAAGAGATCATCGCCGCTCGCCGTGAGAACTAGTCTCCGTGACCTGCAGCGCATCAAGAAAGTAGATATCGGTGAGCCAGATCGTTGTATGCGTCTTCCTTCTTCTTTTGCCCTATTTTGGTTGTAGCTGCATGTGGCTTTTTAATTATCTTCCTAATTATTGAAGACAATTATTATCCACTATTATCATCCTTATATTCATCAGTCTTGCTACAAGTCGCATTCGATGCTATATAGGTCCGTCGGACCTTACATCAATATCAATGCAAAACTTTCTTTTCAGATTTTCCTTTTTCTCTCTTAAATCTCAGTCCAGTGAGACATAGCCACATCGTGAAACAGGGGCTCATGCGCAATTAATGGAGATGTTGGGTGGGAGGTCACTACTAGGGAAAAGCCTAGCTGTAGCGCGGGTTTTATGTATAGTAGTAGCGCGGGTTCCCGCGCTACTGATACGGCGCTACAGCTAACCTGTAGCAGCAGCGCGTGTCTACTCGCGCTAATCCTGTACAAGCTTAGAAGAAGCGAGCAATATGGAAGCATGCTACTGCTAATAGCGCTAGCGCTCTTTATTAGACCGCGCTACTACTAGTGGTACGCTGCTGCGAACTTTTCTCCACTCGCTACTGCTAATTTATTTTTTTTGTTTTTTCTTTATATTTGTTTTGTATTTGAACAGGCTTTATACAAGAATCTTTAGCATATCATAGACATACAAATGTAAACATAGCATCAAATCATGTCATCATCATAATCATCATCCAACACAAAGTGGTCTCTTGTCATCATCTCGAAAATAGCGATACAAGTCACGATTACTTGCAACTACATCGTCATCCATCTAAACAATGATATACGAAAGAAGAGCTATCACTATGAGTGAGAGCGGAACTATGCAGTACATGAGTTCGTATCCCTCTCTCGCATTAGCGTGAACCTCTCGGCGTTCTGGGAATGGGGGTCCCCAGACTTGCCTGCCTGCGGCCTGCGGCGTGGCTCAAAGGGGGCCCAGCACGGCCCATCTTCACCAACACAAACCCAAGACCCTCGCGAGGGGCCAAGCCTCGCGAGGCGGACGACGCGAAGCTTCCTCAGGCACGGCCTCGTCAGGCTGGCTCACAAGGAGGCGGAGAGATCAAGGCAGGGTACCTCACGAGGTGCCCATGACGCAAGCCATGACAACTCAGGGCGCCAGGCGGGTGCCAGCCCGCGCAGCGTCCTCCTTTCCTCTTTGGTGCAAAGGGGGCAAGCGCAGCCACGGAGTACTGAGGCATCAGGCAAAGGTTGCCGTTTCGATGCAACGAGACCAAGACCAGGAGGACTACGACATGGAGGTCACCGTGGAGCCCAAGCCGGCGTCATCACCAGAGCTTTGCGCAGGCGAAGACCACTTTTGTCAGGATAGCTGATACTTGCTGTCCCCCTTCAAATTAGCCCGCCATTGTTGGCTCCCTTCCCGCTCAATATTTGGGAAGAGGACCAGGGCCTCTATAAATAGGACTAGCCACCCACACAGCAAAGGGGGGGTTCCGGTTCGGTCAGGGCGTTCCGGTTCGGTCACGGAGAGAGAAAGAGAGAAAGGTGGTTGAACTCCTCCCAGCAGTTCATTGCCTCAGCCAAGAACAGACCCTCGCGAGGCTGTTCTTCCTTGTATTGTTCATCATCATTAGCCCAAGAGGCAATCCACCACACCACACACTGGAGTAGGCTATTACACCACAACGGTGGCCCGAACCAGTATAAACCCTGTGTCTCTTGTGTTGTTCTTTCCTTAGTTTAGATCCTAGCACGGCGGAGGGGTGCAGGAAGGTAGGAGGCGAAATCTCCGCACGCACCCCATTGTTCGAACTTCAAGGGTCTGCCGGAACCCGAAATCTGACATTTGGCGCGCCAGGTAGGGGTGCGCCGGAATTCGTCTCCCACCGCCCCGTTCTCTTCCGACCGTCACGCCCATGTCTGACGCTCGTCGGGCCCGCGCCGAGCGCCGAGCCCCACTCGCTTCCCGCGTCGCCCAGACGGCCCCTGTCGGCGGGCATCCACGCCGTTCCCCATCACCTGCCATCAACGCCGCCACCGGCCCGGCGGGGGACGAGCGGCAAGCATCGTCCCAGCACCCGTCCGTGCGGCAACACGGCCGCACCGCAACTCCCTCGCTCTCCCCAGCTGGATCTTCGTCCCGGGCGCTCCGCGCGCCCATGGAGGCTCGGGCTGCACTCATCGCGGCAAACAAGCTCCTACGCTACCATCCCGTCGACGACGTCTACGGAGAATGTCTCGACCGCGTCGCCGAGCTCGTCCGCACTGCAGGGGGCTCTTCTGCGCCGTCCGTTCCACTGCACCGCACCCGGCCCCGCACGGGCGAAGAGGCTCCGGCGGCGCCCCGGCCGCCTCCTCCTCAAGAAGACGCCATGGCTCCAAGGCGCATGGCCCCTGGGCGGAACCCGCTCCGTCAGGTGCCAGCGCAGCACTAACAGAGCTGCCAAGAAGTCCCTCGCCCGCCAGAAGCTGCCCGGGCACTCCTTGCTCCAGCACGTCGCGACCATCCCCCCTGCTCCAGCGCGTGGGGACATGCAAGACCAGGCTCTCCATCACCTAAGGCCTCCCGTGGCCACAGCAGGCTTCCGTGCCTACACCACCGAACTACGCAGCGTCGCGTGGCCCGGCAAGTTCAAACCAGACCTGCCTCCTCGCTACGATGGCACGGCCGACCCTGCGGAGTTCCTCCAGCTCTACGAGCTGGGCATCGAAGCTGCCAACGGGAACGAGAAGGTCATGACGAACTGGTTTCCCATGGCGCTCAAGGACGGGGCCCACACCTAGCTCCTGAACCTGGCTCCAGGCACAATCTCCTCCTGGGAAGAGATGCGCACCCGCTTCATCGCCAACTTCCAAGGTACTCGTGACCGGCTCCCCGCCGTGAGCGACATGCGCCGCATCAAGCAACAACCCGGGGAGACCCTGCAGAAGTACATCCAGCGCTTCATCAACGCACGCCTCAAGATCCCCAAGGTGACTGAGGAGGCCATCATCTCAGCTTTCTCCGACGGAGTGCGCGACGTCAAGTTGAAGGTGGAGCTGGCGATGCATGAAGACCTGTGCACTTCCTTGGAGCTGTTCAACTTGGCAAACAAGTGCGCCAGGGCTGAGGAGGGGCGTCTCTCCCTCCTCGAGCTGCCTGCCGCAGACCCAAAAGAGAAGAAGCTCAAGGCCAAGGATGTGAAGCGCAAGGGGGCTGTAGTGCTTGCGGCAGAACCAGACACCAAGCGGGGCAGAGATCAGCCCGAACCTCCCAAGGGCAGCCGGTACTACATGTACCACGACCTCCACGCCCACAACACCAACGAATGCCAAGAACTCCGAGCCGTGCGTGAAGGAAGGATCGGCCGTCGCCCCGACCGCGGTGACCGGGGCTACGGTCGAGGAGGAGGAAGAAACGCAGGACGCTGGGAAGACCGTGGGCCGCGCCAAGGGTGGCGAAATCAACCTCGCGAGTATCGCTGGCAAGACCCGCCTCACGAGAGAGGATGGAGAGATCAGCCTCGCGAGGGAGACTGGAGGGATCAGCCTCGCGAGGATCGCCCGCTAGGCAACGCAGGCCTCCCACCACAGCCGCCGCAGCCAAGGAGAAACGAGGACCGCCATCAGGATGAGGAGGCTGGGGGCTTTCAGGAGCCGCGCGCGATCGCCTGCATCTTGGGCGGAGCACAAGCCCCAGCCTCTTAGCGCAACTTCAAGCAGTTCGCCCATGAAGTGAACGCAATACTCCCCAGACTCAAAGCCACACGCCCCCTCAGGTGGTTGGCATGCGCCATCACGTTCAGCTCAGCAGATCAGCTCAAGTGTGCGGCAACTGCCGGAGTCCTCCCGATGCTTTGTTCCCCAATCATCAGCAATGTGGTGGTCACCAAGACCCTCATCGATGGCGGGGCAGGGCTCAACATCCTGTCCGTGGAGACGTTCAACAACCTCCAAGTGCCCTACAGCCAGCTTCAGCCGACCAAGCCCTTCTCTGGTATCACTGACGGCTCCACGGTCCTGATTGGGCAGGTCCGCCTCCCTATCACCTTCGGGGCACGCGACAACTACCGCACCGAGCTCATCGACTTCGACGTCGCTCACATTCGCCTGCCGTACAACGCCATCCTTGGGTACCCAGCACTGGCCAAGTTCATGGCCGTAACTCACCACGGCTACAACGTCCTCAAGATGCCAGGAAGCGGCGGAGTCATCACGGTGCCCTGTGAAGAGAAGGACGCGGTGTGTTCCCTGGAACGAGCCTTTCAGGCCGCATCACTGGAAGACCCAGATCGCGGAAGCAGGAGGCTTCCCGAGACCACCCCCAAGAAGAAGAAGACATCGTCTGACTCGACCACTCAGGAGGCAGGCCCCTCTAGGCCCGCGCCTGCCCAGGGGGAGCCTCCCTCCATCGCATAGGAAAGCGCGCCCGGCGCCCCCCTCAGGCAGGGCTCGGGGGCTCTCCCCTGGAGGGCCACCGACCTAGCTAGGGTCACGAGGGAGGCGCTTGGGCACCACATGGAGGCGTGTTTTGAAGCACGTTTCCCTCAAGAAGGAGCAAGGCAAGGAGGTCCAGACCCACAGGAGTTCGTCAGCAAGGCCATTCAGGAGCTACAGGAGTCAAGAGTCATGAGGGGCGCCCGCCGCCTACCAGCAGTGGCCCCCCATCCAGGCGAGGATGGTGGGCTGGGCGTCTGCATCGACATACCAAGGCTCAACCGAGTCGTCTCTCTGGAGTGCCTCTGGCCCTCGCGAGTGGGGCGCTGCGGAGGTCTACCCCATAGCTACGTTCGCATGCCCTACGGCTTGCTGAACACGGCTGACGCGTACCAGCGCCTCATGAGGGGCATCACGGAGGTACGAGAGGCCAGGCGTTCCATAGCCCTGGTAGAGATGGAGATGGCCCGTGAGGAGTCGCCAGCGGCTCCGGAGCCTCCCGAGGCCCCTGGGCCTGGGGGGCTCGTGAGGATCGGCTCCCGCAGCCCCCCGAGCCTGCTACACCAACACCCCTTTGTCCTCAACATCATCAGGTGACATCTTTTGAGGTTTACTTCCAGCTGGGAGCGCCCCCAGGGCTGCATTATTCCCAGGCCGCATGGGTCTGTCCCTGCGGCGTGTATCCCTTTTATTTCGCGTCTATTAGCTTACCTTGTTGGGGGCGCCCCTCAGGCTGCATGATCCCCAAGCCGCTCGGGCCAGGCCCAGTGGCATGTATCCCATATGCGTTTATTTCCGATTATGCGTTAGACCCACCATGCTTGATTATTTGATGCCGGTCTGCGGCACCTCTTCTCCTCCATGCCGACTACTTGCGCGTTAAAGGGGGGGCACCTGAGCATCGCGACTCAGGGCTCTTACTGGCTCTCCAGCCCTCACCCTCTGGCCTTGTCCATGGCATCGCGACCTGGCATACCAGCGATGGCTGAGACCAGCTCGAGGGCCGGGACCCAAGGACGTAGAGTGCCAACATCTAACCAAATTTGCAGGGACACATCACAAGATAAGGCCCAGTGCCAGGCGCAACCCGCCTAGAGGTAGGGCCCCGCGAGTCCCGCGCTGGCTCACGGGTGCCCAGATACACCTCGCCAGGCCCTACCGTGCCAGCCACGTGTCAGGGCGGGGCTGTACACGCCCCGGGGGCTCCTCCCGGAGGGGGGCCCCTCCCACGTACCAGTGGAAGCACCATGCTCCGCGCTGGCTGACGACACTGCCGAGGAGCGGCTATGCCCATACACATACGGTAGCACTATGCTCCACACTAGTGATAAACAACTAAGGGTGGCCCCGTGCCGCATCAACCTCAGGGAGCCCAGAGCTTAGTGTCTAGCCTCATCGTAACGCCTCCCATCGGGAGTGCCGTGCGAGGGGCCTGGGCACGGGGGCTGCGCCTGGGTCACACCCAGACGCACGCCGCCCGGCCAGGTCCCCCCGGGCCTGGTCCGTTGCGCGTCTCTCCCCGAGCGGAGCCAAGGTACGTAGGCCGTTTGAGCGTCAAGGGGGACTCCTGAGCATCGCGACTCAGGAGCCTAACTGGTCACGTAGCCCCTCACTCCATGGCCCTGTCCTGGTTTCCGGTCAGGACCATCGCTGGGTGAGGCACGCACGCGGCCGGGCCCTGCAGACGTAGAACGGTGAATCCACCCGCATCACACCCCCCTACTTGCTGTTCGTGTGCCAAGGGGGACTCCTGAGCATTGCGACTCAGGAGCCTAACTTGTCACGTAGCCCCCTCACTCCTTGGTCCCGTCTTGGTTTCCGGTCGGGACTATTGCTGGGTGAGGTACGCGCGGAGCCGGGCTCTGCCGGCGTAGAACGTAAGCAAGTAGGAAGGAAAAATGCTAATTTCAAGGAATTCAAAAGCAAATTTACAGTCCACACTGTTATTTCAATGCCAAACGCAAGTTTAAACGCCTACCTGAGGCATGATATGTGTGCAGGAATTAAAAGCAGGACAGGAGCCATGACGGAGTCACTTGGCGGCGGGGGAGCAGCACGGAGCGGGTTCGCCACACGGAGCAGCGGGGTCGGCAGCGCCTTGCTCCGGCTTGGTGCTGAAGGCCCGGAACTTCCCCAGCAGAACCTCCACGCGACCCTTCACGGCCTCGGCAGCGGCAGCGGCGCGCTCACCACTCACTGGCTCCAGCAAGCTGTCGAGGTCGACACCGGGATCACGAAGGTAGATGTGGGTGAGGACCCGCGTCAGTGCTGCAGAAGACAGAACACGCGCCTCGGCCTCGGCCATGGGGCCAAGGCCAAGGGCGACATCTTCAAGAGCATGAACCAGGAAGGGAAGCAGCTTGGCGGGGTCGTCCTCGGCGCCAGCCAGCGGGCTCTCCAGGCTGCTGTCGTAAAGTGTCCTTAGCGAGGAGCGTGCCTTCGCCTCCAACTCCGTGAAGGCTGCGCGGTCCTCGGCAAGAACCAGGGCCTTGCCGTCCAGCTCGGCCTTCCTCGCCCCCAACTCCTGCTCCAGCGCGCGTAGGCGGTCACGGCGCTTCCTGAGCTTGGCCTCCAGGCCCTCGACGGCTGCCTCGCGAGCCTTCACGCCTTCTTCCTGTTCTTGGCAAAGGCGGACCTCTTCCGCGAGCCGATCCCGCAGGCCTTGCAGCTCGCCCTCCAGCGCCTTGCAGCGACCGCGGACGTCGACCACCTCCCCCAAGGCTGCATCACGGGCAGCCTTCGCCTCCAGGACGGCCTGCTTCTCCTCGTCGCATGCCGTCGAGGCCTGGACCAGCGCCGCCGGAATCGAGGCATCGGAGCGAACCCATCCAGAAGCCAGCTCTAAACGCCCGGCCACCAAGCGGGGGTCGGCGCCAAGAAGATCCTGCCGCAGTCGGTCCAGCTTAGCGACAGCACGATCCAGAATGGCAGAAGGAGTCGGAGGGACAGCGGCCGGTGGAGTAGGAGGAGAAGGCGGCAGCGCAGCCGCAGCATCCTGAGGCGGAATCTGCCGCGCCCTGACAGCTGTAGTGGCGGCGGCAGGCAAGAGCACCTCGGGAGCCACTTGGGCCGTGGGGGCTGAGCTCACCCCAGCCGGCTCAGCCAAACCTCACGAGGACGACCGGGCAGGAGAAGCTTGTGCGTCGCGGTCACCTTCCTTCGCGGGCAGAAGCGCCGCCACGGATGGGACCTCGGGAGCCCCCTTGGGCTTCTTTGCTGCGGGCGCCAACCTACCCAAAGATGCGGACGTCAAGCCTCAGAAGCAGAGCAAGAGATAGAGACAAGGATCGAATGCTTACGGGTCGTCGCCAGTGAGCTCAAGCGGCCTCCGGCCAAATTTGAAGCCTGAAAGTCGGCTGGAAGGGTCGACCTCAGGAAGCTTGGAGGCAGAAGGTGCGTCTGCAGTTCCCCCCGGGGCTAGGGGAGACCCGCAGGAGATCAGCTCGGTCCTGTCCTTCTTCGGGATCGGGGGCAAGCTCCCGCCGTCCTGCTCGTCGTCGTCTACGTCGTCATCCTCGTCGTCATCATTCGGAGAGAAGCAGAGAACGCGGGACCTGTGCCGGGGAAGGGGAGCCCTCGACTCTCCGTCAGTCGCCTCGGAGTCAGGCCCCTTTCCACGCTCCCCTCCCTCTTCCTCTTCGCTGGAGTCGCCGGAGGGCACGTCCACCGGTTCCTCGAGAGCTTCCAGGGGCACTGGCCCATCCCCGTTGAAGACGGGCATGGACTTCACCACCTGCTCCCAGTCACTGCGGAGGAACAAGGGCGTAGGAGCGCCCTCCAGCCTCGCCACATTGCCCCCGACCAGAGATTGGAGAATCGCTGCTAGGTCTCCGGCGGCCAAGGCCGCGGGGTTCGGACGGGGCCTCCACATTGGAAGCGAGTACTGCCGAAGCGGAGCCAGCCGGTGCTCCAGGAACTCCCTCAGCAGCGACGCGCCGGTCAGCTTCGCCGCCGCCATGTCGACCGGCCTCAGATCCGCGTCCATCTTCTCCAACACCATCTTCGCGCGGGGATCCGTGAGCTCCGCTCGACCCCAGTCGCTGGAGCTCGTGGGCTGCTCCATGGGCAAGATCAGTCGAGGGTGGATGCGCCCAGCATCTACCAAGATCCACTTGCTCCTGAAGCCCTCAATCCTCTTCCTAGAGTTCGAGATGGCAATGGCGCCGCCGGACGCGACGAAGCTCGCGCACGCGGAAGCGGTCCCGCGAGAGGTCCGGAGGTAGAAGTAGTGGCACAGCAAGGCCACTGAGGGCTGCACCCCAACATGTGCTTCACAATAATAAGAAAAGATTGCCAGGAGAAGGACGGAGTTGGGATGGAGATGCAGAGCCTGTAGCTTGTAATGGCGGAGGACAGAGAAGAAGAACTCGGAGAAGGGAGGCACCAGGCCAGCAACAATGGCACTTATGAAGAGCGGATAGAAGGTGCTCCCTTGACCTTCAGGGGTGGCGGAGCCGGCCTTGAACACCTTCTTCCCGTCGATGCCCCACGCCGTCGCCATCCGGCGCAACCAGGCAGGGCCCGCCTCCGACACGTTCGGTGAGTCCAGGGCAGACGAGTACCAAGCTGCGGCCGGGGGCTGACGAGGCGCCATGGCTCCCTAGGCCGTGCGGTTAGAGCAGATCTGGAAATCTCGGAGGAAGGAAGGAGGGGCACAAGAAAGGGGATCTGAGCAGCAGCCGGAGAAAGCAAGAAGTAGGGCCTAGGCGGATGCCACTCCTTTATCAACCCGCGTGGTTGCTGAGGCGCCCACGTCCAGTCAACCGCCACGCGCCGCCCAAGGCCGCAGGCTGTTAGGGCCCGCAGCGCTTCGCTCTTGCCCTTCCGCCTCCCCGCACGGCCAAGTTCGGGCGCGCCTTGGGCCCAGGGGCTACTGTCGGTGTTCTGGGAACGGGGGTCCCCAGACTTGCCTGCCTGCGGCCTGCGGCGTGGCTCAAAGGGGGGCCCAGCACGGCCCATCTTCACCAACACAAACCCAAGACCCTCGCGAGGGGCCAAGCCTCGCGAGGTGGACGACGCGAAGCTTCCTCAGGCACGGCCTCGTCAGGCTGGCTCACGAGGAGGTGGAGAGATCAAGGTGGGGTACCTCACGAGGTGCCCATGACGCAAGCCATGACAACTCAGGGCGCCAGGTGGGTGCCAGCCCGCGCAGCGTCCTCCTTTCCTCTTTGGTACAAAGGGGGCAAGCGCAGCCGCGTAGTACCGAGGCATCAGGCAAAGGTTGCCGTTTTGGTGCAACGAGACCAAGACCAGGAGGACTACGAGACGGAGGTCACCGTGGAGCCCAAGCCGGTGTCATCACCAGAGCTTTGCGCAAGCGAAGACCGCTTTTGTGAGGATAGCTGATACTTGCTGTCCCCCTTCAAATTAGCCCGCCATTGTTGGCTCCCTTCCCGCTCAATATTTGGGAAGAGGACCAGGGCCTCTATAAATAGGACTAGCCACCCACACAACAAAGGGGGGGTTCCGGTTCGGTCAGGGGGTTCCAGTTCGGTCAGGGAGAGAGAGAGAGAGAAAGGTGGTTGAACTCCTCCCAGCAGTTCATCGCCTCAGCCAAGAACATACCCTCGCAAGGCTGTTCTTCCTTGTATTGTTCATCATCATCAGCCCAAGAGGCAATCCACCACACTACACACTGGAGTAGGGTATTACACCACAACGGTGGCCCGAACCAGTATAAACCCTGTGTCTCTTGTGTTGTTCTTTCCTTAGTTTAGATCCTAGCACGGCGGAGGGGTGCAGGAAGGTAGGAGGCGAAATCTCCGCGCGCACCCCAGTGTTCGAACATCAAGGGTCTGCCGGAACCCGAAATCCGACAGAACCTAAACTAACTAGTGGCTGTCGCTCGGAAACTGAAAACCGGTACACCTGGGGCCTAACACTCCAGCCACTCATCATATACTCCTGGCGTTGCACTTCTTCGTCATCGATGATCTATGCACCTGCATCGTCACATGAGTCGATGATTTGCAACATACATATTTGAGCAACTGAAAGATACAGACTTGGCAAAAATAGAAGCAACATACCATAAGCATAAATAACAAAGTTCATCGTACCCAAAATGCCCGAACCAGAGTGTTCTTCGCTAGTTGAGGAGGATGGTTTAATTACATAACAAATAAAGTTTTGTTGTGAATAACTCAAAGTTTCATCATTCAGAAAGTATGGACTAAACGGACTCATTGTCATATATCGACAATCACTCCAACATGTCGTTCCATCCATCCAAGTCAGGGAGATAGTCCCCGAGCTTAGTGAAAGGCTTCAGGTCGAGACGCTGAGTGGCTACGTATGTTCGGCCTCCTCCCGCGACATTTGCCCTTCCTTGTATAACAAACCTGTTTTGTCGAGGACCTCCTTCATGATGACTTGGGCATGTTCATGCTGGATGTGTTAGAACTCAGCTCGAAGTCGATGATTCGAGATATCTCCAACGTTCTTTGCCCATTGCAGAATATGGGCATCGCCGGATTTAGGTGACATGCGAAGGTCCTTATGACCCCGTCTGTACTCTAGCATGTGGTGTAGGACATATAATCCATCACTAAGAGAATCACTCGATTGCTGGATGCAGCAGAAGTCGGTCTAATGGCCGAAGGCGGGCTTGCCGTCCCTTTTCTTCTTGTCCTTGACCTCTCCACCCCGTACGCCGTAGTAAAACATAGCACTGTCAGGAACAGAATTGATGTGGGTGTAATCCTTTTTGTTCATGTTCTTTGACGAGTCCAAGTAAAGAGCATGGGAGTATTGGGGGTAAAGGATGATGAGGACAGCGCGCCCGTCGCTGCACAAAATAAGTACACCTCAAATTAATTAGCCTCCACCGTGTAAATGAATGATTCAAATTGAAGGAAGGATATCCACGCGGATGAATTATAGGGGATGATAAGGCACAAGAATCGCCTCCCTCTCCTTATTAGCGACCGTCAAATCGCTGATGTAGTTCCTCGCGTATTCATGATGCTCTACGCAGACTGCCAAGAAGCCCTTGTGCATGTAGAACGGGTCAGCGACACACATGTAAGGTATCTTCTCAATCCCTATGATGTAGTTCATGTACAAGGCATAAAGGCGGACAATCATAAAATCCAGCTTCTTCATGTGAAACATGTCAAAGATGTAATCGAATCGAAGCAAGAACTTGTCCGCGGGGCATGAGTGGACGTACGAGCTTTGCCACGACACGTTAACCACATAGAATGGGTATCCTGGATTTTCCGTGGCGATGAGGCTTTTCTCTCTCCGCAGCACATCCTCATGAAGTCTCCTTAGATTGCCGTGTGTGGCCTCTAATGCCACCTTTGGTAGGATTGGTTCACTGGCGACATGCCATTTTGCCGCACTGGGGATAGGTATACGGTCTTTAACCCGAGGCTGCTGAGGCGGCTGGAAAAAAGAAGCATCTTTGTTGCCTTTCCTCCATCTCTTCCTATGCTTCTTTCCTACTGGAAGTTCGTCTATAATACGTTCAGCCTGCGAAGGCGGCATTTCATGCACCGACTCATGACGCTCAAACCCTGAGTACTCATCATAGGTGCCAATATTGAGATATTGTTCAGTGTTATTGTCATCCTAATCCTCATCTATGGTGACGTGATTATTGACTAATGGAGCCTCTTCCTCATCCCGTCCGCTATCACTCAGCACGACAGCCGACACTAATTGGGTAGGTGGGGTGTTGATTTCATACCTTGCTGAGGCTGCGTGCTCGTGGGTGTGCTCCCGGACGCCTCCAGACAAAGCAGACTCTTTGGACACAACAGGACCCACCCATTGCAACCACCAAGCCGCCGCAGGGTCTCATCGTCACCCCCCTAGTACCGGAGGAGCCAAATTCTTGTGGCCCGGTTTGACACTGACCACGAAAACCTTGAAGATGTCAAGGGGATCGGCCGGCTGTGGAACAATGGTTCCCGTCGCCTTCCCCACATCCTCCTTCTAGTCGCCGATGGTGTACAATATGGTGCACGGCGTTACGTCAGCCTGCAAAGACATGTCTGCGACATGAGACATCCGAAAGGAAACGTAAATGGGAGATTATACATTTATTAAAGAGGGCCGGTGTGACAAATACCATGAGGGCGTTGAGCTTGGCCAAAGACGAAGCACTGCCGAGCATGTACGAGAAGAAGGACGGGATGCAATGAGTAGGTGCTGGAGTCGGTGCAAGACCCAGTGCGGGAGCAGGTGCACGAGCAGGTGCTAATGCTAGTGCAACGCTAATCGAGCTGCTCCCAAAGAAGTCGACAAAGGGAAAGTCCGCTGCATTTTTTTCTGGCTTTTGCATGCTCCAATTGAAAACGGCCGGAACCAAGGCACTAGACATATCTGCAATCACCTGTTTTGCGGCAGCTACCACTGTTGCCACCGTCTCAACCGCAATCTGAACCTTCTTGTCGATGTTTTCTTCAATTAACCTCCTTCTTTGCATTCTCTCCTTTGTGGTCTCATGGTTGTACTTCTTCAACGTGGCGCCGTCTCCGACACCGTGTGCGCGTCCATACGATGGCCGAGTGTCCACCAGGAGTCGTTTCAATATGTTCAACACATGGTTGAATGGGGTGTCCCACTTGGGCCTCGCCAACGCCTCAAACGGCGAGTCTCTTTCCCCCGCAATCCTGTGCTGCTCTCTCTGCAAAAGGAACAAGGATCGTTTACAAATATGACTAAACATGCACACGAATTGATCAGGGCACTAAAATTACCAGCAGTCTCATTAACTCTGTCGTGATCAGGTCCGTCTTGAAAACCTTCTTGACTGAGTCCCAATGGTGCTGTGCCCTGAGGACGTCATGCTCCCGTGGGACGGTGAAGTCCGCCAAGGGGTCTGGGATGCCCAGAATTTCACGTTCCGTGTCCTCCTAGGCCCATATGGACCTCTTCCCACCGTAACCACGGCTTCCGAGGTGGTGGCGCCCCATGTTCCTTTGTTGAATCCCCTTCATGTACTTCAAATTTTTTTTGGCAGCTTCAACCTCGCAAGCCACCTTGAATATTTTAAACTGCTCTTGCGTGATTGTAGGATTACGTTTCCAATCTTGGAGTAGGGTTCATTTTTGTTGACGATCCGATGTTTCACCCTTGTTTTCCAGGCGGCCAACGTGTCGCTAAACTTGGTCATGGCGTGTTTGTTTATCTTCTTCATTGCCGGTTCCTTATCTAGATTTTCATATTCCTTTTCATCCTGGCCCAGGAACAAGAATATCTGGTGCAACTTCTTTAGGAGGGAGGGCCTCATATTATCTATCTTCTTTAGTTTCTCATCATTGATGGTGGCTGTTGTCCGTACGATGCAGCCTATTTGATTGTCATAGCACGATCGCACGTCCTCGGGCACTATTGTCTCAAAAATGTCGTCGTCCATCTCCGTGACCACCAGTCTAGTAGTCATGAGCTGGTTTGGGCACCGTGGCCTCCTTGCTTTCAGTTCTATACCGGCTTCGCTAGTCTCGGCGCCGGTCTCAGTCTTAGCGCCGATCTCAGTCTCTGCACCGGTCTCAGTCTTAGCGCTGGTCTGCATGTCGGTCTCAGTCCCTGATCCAACAGGTGGGCCCAGCAACAACATCCGTTGATCGTCAGCAAGGCTCAAAAATTTGTCTACCGCCCGGTAGACGTTGTCGCAATCACCAGAACCCTGTCCTTCATCGTTGCTAGCCATGTTTCCTATGATTAAATCTTGTCAATTAATTTAGCCTTAATAAAATGAATAACGACATAAAAAGGCCTATGTTTTGCTGGAATGTTGACTCCTTCACGGTGCGGCAAATCCTGGGCACTTGATATGTCCTAGTTTGTAGCACAAGTCATGCCGGAATTCACGGAAAATTTCGGCATGACCTTTGCTAAAAAGTGGAAAAATCGAGCACCACAAATTTGCCGAAAGAGAAATTAATCAACATTCCAGCAAAACATAGGCCACTCGGCTTTATTCCCTGGAAACAACAAAAGGCCACTTGGGAACAATCGAACCACTTCAATGAAAAGATATAACATGACCACTTCAATGAAAAGATATAATCAACAATAAAAGCCTAGGAAGGGATCATCTTTAAAATAAAACTTGCCAAAAAATTCCTAGAAAAATAGTGGTCTTTTCAAAAATCAAAAACCTTTGCAAAATGATCTTACTAGGCACATCTCTGCCTAGGACAGAACCCAACTTCTGTTCTAGCTATTCCTCTCTCTCTCTCTCTTACACACACACATTATTTTCTCTAACCCTTCTCTGCCTAGGACAGAACCCAATTAAATTGCAAAGGAACTCCATTTCTCTAACCCTTCTAACCTAATGCTCTAAAATAAATTTTTCCTCTAACCTAGCGAACCTAGTTAACCTAGCTTGTTAACCTAACGAACCTAATTAACCCAGCTATTTAACCTCGCTAGTTAGTTATCCTAGCTTGTTAACCTAGTTTACCTACATAATTAAACTAGTTAACCTAGCTAGTGCTCTGTCAAATCCCTAAATAAATTTTGTATTAACCTAGATAATTAACCTAATTAAACTAGTTAACCTAACTAGTTCTCTGTCAAATCCCTAACTAAATTTTTGCACTAACCTAGATAATTAACCTAATTAAACTAGTTAACCTAGCTAGTTAGTATGTCCAATGTTTGTGCTATGCATGAGAGAGAGAGGAGGGGTGCTTATAGAGGATGGCTCCGATGGTGGCGAGGGAGGCAGGGGCATCTCCGGTGACGGCGAGGGAGGCAGATGTGGCGAGCGAGGCAGGGGCGTCAAGGGTGGCTCCGATGGTGTTGATGAGGCCGCGCGGCTCCGGTGGTCTCGACGGCACGTGGCTCAGGTGGCTCTGGGGGTGTTGACGTCGGTAGGAGACGGCGGCGAAGTGGGGCGATGGTGAATTGGGGACATGGCTGCGAAGTGGGGCGAGGGATTTTGGGGAGAAGTGGTGGACGAGGGGGGGGAGGAACCGCTGGTTAAGTCAAACATAGCAGTAGAGCGTTACTGAAAATGCGCTATAGCTAAGTTAGCTATAGCGCGTTTCACAAAACGCACTATAGCTAAGTTAGTTATAGCGCGTTTCACAAAACGCGCTACTGATAAGCCTTTCTCCTTTTTTCCTTTCTCATTTATTTTTCTTTACATTTTATTTTTTCCTTTCTCCTTTTTCTATTTCTTTCATTTTCATTTACTTTCCTTTTTGTTTTTCGATTTATTTTCTTTTCGTTAGCAGTAGTGCCTTTCTACGTAAACGCGCTGCTACAACAAACTTAGCGGTAGCGCTCTTTCTATAAGAACGCTACTACTATGTGTAGCCTACCGGCTTAGTAGTGAGAATTTTAGTAGTAGCGCATTTAACAAGGGACGTGCTACTTCTGAGTTTGTATCTGTAGCGCGTTTATCCAGGACGCGCTACTGCTATTTAGCACTAGCACCCTTTTTTAACAAGCTCTACTACTAAAGTTCTGTGTATAAGGTTTTCCCTAGTAGTCGGTGCGCGGTGGATAGAGGTCAAAGGGCTCTCCTCCCGATGAGCATGCGCAGGGGTCTAATCGCACGCCTCCCATACTCAAATAGCTACCCCGCATGACACCTCCTAGCCAATAAAAAAAGGGGACGCTTGGCGGCACGTAATTGGTAAGTAGAACGCCCACGGTTTCAATAATACTTGTATTTACGATTTGTAACTTGATAGCACTTGTTCAAAAATGACTTTGTTGATTGTTAATGTGTGCGCCTTCGCAAATCGTGCAAAAAACATTACCACAGCATGTTGGTGCCATGTCATGACACCATGCCTAGTTTCATGATTTTCAGGCATGTTTTGGATTTACAGGAATTAAAAAACCAAGTTTCTCAATGTTTCCAACCGAGCTACGATGCCTAGATGTTTGAATTTCATTCCCATTTCTTGCATGGGACCTAGAAATTCCCCCAAGGACACACATGTGATTTTTCAACCAACTTTGGTGCACCGGAGCATGTGCTTGTAGTTCAAATTTGAATTATGTACATGAAATGCGCAGAAATTAAATTAATGTATAAAAAAGGACAAACGAACCCGGAATAATCCCAAAATTTAGCATGATACTTCTATTTGGTCTAATCTGCCTATGTAAAAAAATTAAGGCGGGAGATGGCAGTGTGCGTATGTCGTTTCACACATGGAGGTGATATGTTCCCTCGCGGAACCATGAGCCTTCTCGAGAAAAGCTCCGGTTTGCAATAAGCTTCTACCAATGCTTGTCCCAATTCGGCCAAAAAATTTACGACAACATGTTGATGCCATGTCATGACACCATGCCAAGTTTCGTGATTTTAAGCCGTGTTTTGGATTTACATGAATTAAAAAACCAAGTTTCTCAATCTTTCCAACCGAGCCACGACGCCCAGATTTTTGAATTCCATTCCCATTTCTTGCATGGTACCTAGAAATTCACCCAAGGACACACATGTGATTTTTCAACCAACTTTGGTGCACTGGAGCATGTGCTTGTACTTCAAATTTGAATTATGCACATTAAATGACCATAAATTCAATCAATGTATAAGAAAGTCCAAACGGACCTAGAATAATTTCAAAATTTAGCACAATACTCTTGGCCGGGAGGTAGCATATATCATTTCACACACAGAGGTGACACGTCCCCCCTCGGGAACCACGAATCTTCTCGAGAGAAGCTCCGGTTTGCAGGAAGCTTATACCCAAAAACTTGTCCAAATGTGGCCAATTTTTTTACCACAATTTGTTGGTCCCATGAAATGACACCATGCCAAGTTTCATGATTTTCACGCTACTTTTGAATTTCTAGGAATTTAAAAACCAAGTTTTGCAAAGTTCCCGGCCAAGCCACGATGCCCAGATGTTTGAATTTCATTCGCATTTCTTGCATGGGACCTATAAATTCACGCAAAGACACACATGTGATTTTCAACAAACTTTGGTGCACTAGAGCATGTTCTTGTAGTTCAAATTTGAATTATGCACATTAAATGCCTAGGAACTCAATTAATGCATAAAAATGCCAAACGAACCCGGAATAATTCCAAATTTAAACACGACACTCATGTAGTTGCAATTTCACTGTACATAAATGTTCTAGCATACACTTCACCATCCTTTCCCTCCGTAACACCATTTTTTCTTTCAAAACATAGTGAAAAAATCGGGTATACCACAAATAGTTTACTAGAAAGAATCGTGTGGGATCTGACATAAAATATCTTGGCGCATCGTCTTGTCTGGCTTACGCAAGAAGCTTCTCGTCTACAGTCCACTGCTGCGCTTGAACCACACTTGAGCACTAGTTTCTCGTGGCACCGAGCGAAATTTTTCTGCCATCGTGGAAATATCTATCTCCCCACCCCCTCCCTCCCACCAAAATACACATTTCCACCGTTCCTCCTTGTTTTCCAAGTTCAAACCTTCACTACTATTTACTGGCTGCTCAACCTCCTTGCCGGCAACCCTTCTTCATGCAGCGTCACATCCTTGCCGGCTACCCTTCTTCTTGCAGCGACGCCTCCTCGCCGGCGACCGTTCTTCTTGCAGCGTCGCCTCCTCGCCGGTGACCCTAATTCTTGCTGCGCGGCCTCCTCCTCGCCGACCCTTCTTCTTGCTGTGTGGCCTCATCGATATGGTCAGGTAATCCACACCCCACCCACACCATCCTCCTCCTTCCCTGTCCCACATGCCACGGCCTACAGCGCGACACCTTCCGCCGAAATCACTGTCCCCCTCCTCTAATTAAGCACCGCCCACATCCGTTTTGGATGCAGTATAACGTGGAACTCAGTAGCATCTGGCAGTGGAGAAGCAAATTGCGTCCACGTGCGCGCACGAGGTCGCTATGGCTGCCATGCATGCCGACTGCCAGATCTTGGAGGAGCACCTCGTCTTCGAGGCAACCGTCAACACCACCACACGGTTGTCTACTTTAAAACAGAGTTTGTGCTATTTTCTCGAGGCCACCGCTAGTGCCTTCTAGTAATTTGTCCTCTATAATGTTTAGTTAACAGTTTGGTCCAACAATTGTTACATTTCATAGTACTGTTCTCAAGCATTCTTCGTTTTGTTAACTATCTTATCTTCTAGTACATGTTTCTATTCTGCAATGTCGTGCTCAGTTAACTGTTTTGGTTCATTTGGTCTACTGTCCATTTAACTATTTGGTTCAATTCTGCAATTTGATTTTCATTTGTTGTGGGTACAATTTTGTATTGTTATGCATGTAAAATAAATCAAATTTCGCTGTACTCAATACATATTCTACTAATAGTATGGAAACTCTTAGCTAACCTGATCAAGATCTTCCTTATGTGTGTTGTAGGGAAGCAATGGCAGACACTATGGTTTACCATCAAGGTATGCTCATGCATGGTCCTTTCTCTAATAGCACATTATTGTGCAGTTGCAGGAATCATTCTAATATTCTGGTTTCTTACAATTTGGTCTTGCACATGTAGGTCCTACTGTCAGAGGCTTAGACCCACTGTTCGACCCTTTTGCATATGGGGAAATGAGATGTCCATGAATATTAGTCAAGTCAAGAAACTTAGAAAGATTGTTAGGACGAAGAAACTTGTGACGAACAACAGCAAGATCTTTGTTTGCACAATGAAGAAGACATCAGTCAACTATAGGATGGTATTAACTCTTTTACATTCTTTTTACCCCTTGCGCCATTTCAAAATTTATAACAGCGATTTATGCATATGTTTGTTTTCAGTACTTTTCAAAGCAGTTTACCGATGATTACCTCTCAAACCACCTGCATGGTCAAGAGGCGAGGAAGGTATTCATTCAACACCCACGGTACAATATTGAAGTCTTCCTGAAAAGGACAAAGGTTGGGCGGGCAATTATCCATGGCCACTGGCCTAAAGTTGCAAGGACATTCAACATCACTAAAGGCTCAATATTTTCCTCCCGCTTCTGCAGCTTCCCAGATGAGATTCATCAGTCTATTTACCATGTATGATGCTACTTTCCAAAGGTTTTCGATGTTGCATGTGAAACATGGTGCTATTGTGTAAAGGCGTAACTGAGTGCCAAAGCTATCTGAGGTAATTCGATTA
Organism: Triticum urartu; assembly: GCF_056163025.1. NCBI lineage: Eukaryota > Viridiplantae > Streptophyta > Magnoliopsida > Poales > Poaceae > Triticum > Triticum urartu. The sequence continues at coordinate 346,899,264 of NC_141879.1, read as the reverse complement.
TGAAATCCTTGTTGCTGTTATACGAATATGAAATATATCATGTGTTTTATAAGAAATGTCAATTTTATTACTACATGGATTATCAATAATAGGCTAATTACCCTACTTATTTGGGTTTTCTATTGCAGACGGTTACTCGAACAGCACCGTGGGCGATGAACTTAGACAACCCACATGCTTCCTAGAAAGTAGGCGTGTTCGATTAATTAACAACCCACATGGTTCCTAGAAAGTAGGCGTGTTCGATTAATTAACAACAACACACGACTTCCGGCAGAGAACTGTTTGCGTTGGGCCACCTTGGACAAATGTTTCCACACAAAAAACTGTGTGTGATATACATACAAACAGAAATGTTTTTCTGGGATTCGCCGTGTGGGATGTACATACGAACAAAAAACATTGGGTTTCGATGCCTTGCCAGATCGCACATGAGCTCATTTTGTGTGCTAGGAGGGCCTATCCCCGATGGTCTCTGGGTCGTGTCGAAAGGACCCCCTATCACCCACATTCACTTGGCGATGGTTCCAAGCGCCGTCGCGGAAAGGGGTTAAAACCCGTTTGTATAGCAGGTCTCTGCACAAGTGTTCCTTCCCTCCGCGAGCTCTCAAAAATCGACTGAACCAATTTTGAAATTTAGTCTACTATCATTTAACTAGTGTGGAATATAAAAGGGGAAAACCATAAGCATTGCGAGTATAGTGTTGAGCATGCCATGGCGGATCTGGAGGTGCAAACCAGGCAAAGGCAACTTCGCAACCAATGTTTGCTTTCATCTAACAAGTAAGATCCTAAGTGATGGACAAGAAATCACAATAAAGCAGTGGCGATCTATTTTCTTGCTGCGATAAATAAGTTGAGTAGATACGAAAGAGTATCATCTTTGGTGCTGCGTCGTGTGTGCATCTGCTGGGAATTTGACGGTGCTACGGTAGCGATGGCTGTCAGCGGCGTGGAAGAAGATCTAGGAGGGTAGATGGTGGCGGCGGGGGAAATATCCCGGCGCGGTGGATGAGACGGTCGTAGGAGCGGCGCCGGCAAGGTGGACGACGGCGGGGACGAAGCGAGAGGACGGGATGCAAGGATCCTGGTCTAAAGCCGTGGATGAGAGAGGTCGATCTCTTGTAATGGACGATGGCATTGGGGTATCAGCTCCGGCATGGTGGAGGAGTACGACGGTGCATGGGGTGGCGGACGGAGGAAACTGGGGTGGAGAGGGTGTTTTGGCGCCCACGGAGTATGAATGGGGAAACGGAGGGAGAGAGGAAGGGGGAACCATGTCTTCAGGGTGCGCTTATCTCAAATGCGAGGAAATTTACAAACATAGCCCCCGTTTAAAATTTCCTACAACACAGCAATATTTGTCAGTTGGGGATAGGACGGTAATCTCACATACACCGAATATTTGCCGACGGAGTTTTCGGCCGACGAGAGTTTGTTTTGGCGCCCACTGTGTATGAATCAGGGAGGGAGGCGATTTCGGCCAAGGAGACACCGTGTTTTGGCGCCCACCGTGTATGAATCCGGGTGAGAGGCGCTTATGTCATGTTTGAGTGAAATTACGTACCTGCCCCTATCAAGACATATTGAAATCGAGCCGGCATGTGTTGCATGTCAGGGACAGGCAGTAATTTCCATCTCCCATATTTTGGTTTCGGGCGGTTACTGCGAGTTTGGCCGCTTCGTTCAATTTTTTGAGAAAAAGCTTGCACATCTACCGTGCCAACTCAATTCCAACCCATTTTATATTCTATTTTTGTTCGTGCAAGATCCATTTTTGATTGGAATAAAATTCTATATACATCATTGTTTTATATATACTTTCAAAATCACAACAAAGAATTATTCTCCTTTATATATATAATATGATTTACAAATACAATGATCTCAAAATCATATGGTTGAATTCAATTTTTTTAAACCAAATTATGTAATACTAAAATGTATGGATCAGTAATATCTACATATTAAATAACATTGATGTGAGTGAAACCATATGAGTATGCATGTTTGATAGATCAATTTTGGTTCGAGTATGAATTACATGTATCATCATCTCGAATTCAAATATTGGAATCCCTTTTATGTTGACATTTTATATACACACAACTAAATATTTGAATCTCCTTTCACGTCCATCTCTCTCGCATGCTCCTTCATGTAGCTATCACTCTCTTTTCTCCAGCTCACCCGCACGCTCACTTCATGTTTCTCCTATTTTCGCAAACATGGTCCCTCGACGTCTCCCTTGAGAAGTGTCACACTCTACCTATCATTATACATTACACGGTTTTCATTATCTCTCACGTCTCTATCGTTCTCTGGTATCACTAGGTACCTATGCTTTTTCACCCCCCCACACACACCTCACTCGTCTTTCACTTTGTCTTTACCTCTAGGGTTCTCTCATGCACCCTATCTCTCTCTAGATATGACTCCTACCACTAAAATTACTCTCTCTTGCACACACAACATTTGTTGCGGTCTTATTTCCGTCTTCATCTCAGTTATAAAACTGACATTATTCATTTGTTTACCGATCAGACAAACTCTCCCCCCTTTCTCTCTCTCTCTCTCACACACACACAACTCCTACTTCCACTCCCCTTTCCGACTACCTTCTCTCTCTCACACACACAACAATCGCTTTTGCACCCCTGACTCATATTTCTCTCAAAAACATTGATCGACTAGCCTCTAGATAGGTTTATACACCCGCACACTCTTGCTTCCACTATCTCGTACATGTCTCTCTTGCGCTTCTTATATCTATGTAGATTTTTTGTCCCTTCTTGAGACACGCCCTCTCGATCGTGCACACACGCACACTATTACCTCATTTTATGGTGATACCTCTCACACACACTCTTTGTGTCTTTTTCACACACGCACTCCATCCTCCTCCTCTCTCCCTCTCTCTCTCTCACACAGACCACACACACATGGGCTTTTTGCAACAACTAGCAAGATGCCCATGCATTGCGCGGAACATCAAGATGCATTTTTATCAGTAGTTATGAACGAGGGAAGGCCTTATTTGCAAATGTGGAGAGGGGTGTGGGTATATTTTTGAAAAATTGCCATAGTTTCCTTCCTATCTGTCAGATATAAATCAGACGGCCTATATTGCAGGATGGCAGGCATACCATCATCACCAATTCTGTTTTTTATAAGGGTAGAGATATACCACTTCTCGAATCTTGAAACCAACCACATTCCTCCCTTATCTCATCAAAACCGCCAAAGGAATATATTTTGAGTGAAACATAACATACTTTTAGTGATATACGTATTTCAAAACTAGACTCTTTTCTATAAAATTGGTGAATGTTTATTAATCTTCTTTGATCGTGTGGCAACGTATTGGCACATTGCTAGTTATTACTACTGTATTTTTTTGACACCAGACAAATGGTGGAGTACATATACGAAGAGAAGAGGCACACGAACACAGTCAGTTTCTCGCTGTCTCGCATACATGAGAGTTACGTAAAGGCACCATAAACTAATAAACCCTAAAACCGTAGGTGCACAATTGCTGCATGCGCGGGTACCGGGTACATGGTGGAGCGCACCTTTGTAGGAATAGTCAGCTCGTCTGTAATTTGATCCATAGGAGTTGATGGTCGAGACCACAGGTGAACGACTTGGAGGCGGTGGCTCACCAGTCGCCACTGATCGACTAGCCACATTTAAAGTATCATTTTTTAGTGGGGTAAGAGTTCCGATCTTCAATGGCGCGTTATAAGTACTGGTTTTTAGAACAATTGGTATGGAGCGAAAATGGAATTCATAACTACTACCTCTATCCTGCTTTACTAGTCCCCATCGTATTTTGGGTCAAAGTTTGTCCATGAATTTTACTTGTAAAATGTGAATGGAAAACGAGATTTTGTTATACCCAAACAAAAAAGAACTAGAGGGAGTGATTGCTCTGACACGGACGCGACCTCCCATAGCGCAGGGTTTGAACCAGTGCGCCAGCCAAGAGGCCCCCACTCGCTGCAGGGCAGGCTGAACACGCCTCCTCACCGCATGCAACCGGCTTCAGACTGCCCCGCCTGCCTCCATTGAATCCGCGCGTGTGCCAGCAATACGTCCTTCCGCGAGCCGGCCGGCATTTTAGAACACAATGACGGTTGGCTCCTCTCGTTCGCCCGCTATTTAAACAAGGCCAGATGCCAGGCAAGAACCGCACCATACTGCCGCTCCCCATATCCTCCTTGCACCATTTTCTCCACACTCTCCATAGCATCCGGTGAGCAGGAAGATGAGTTCTCTGGCATAAAAGCCCGCTGGGTACCCCGACGTGCTAGGAAACTCACCGCCCCACCTCCCTCCTCGCCCTAGACCGTCAGTACCATGGGCGAGGCTGCAGGTGGACAAGCGGAGGAGCAAGCTGCCGCTCCAAGATAGCCCCTAGTGCATCAACTCGATGCTCCAGGCCTGCTCATAGAAGAGTCGCCAATTGCTGCACGCCGGCACACGGGGGACCACGACGTCCAGTGCATCATGGTTGGCCGCGCCATCCGACGCAAATGTTGGCGGAACTACGGCATGCTGGCGGAGGTGGCCAACACGTCTCCGGCCACCGCCGACACCGAGGAATAGTAGACCATGGGAGCCGCCGCCGCTCGGAACCCATGAATGCTACGACCATCGCATCGCCGGCAGACACCCGGTATGTTGCCCGGTTTTTCTCAAAACATCATGGACCCCAGCCGTGGCTGGCATTAGAAACATTGTACCTACCTCTAGAAGTTATTCGCATTTAGTCAAAAAAATTCCAAAATATAATTAATTATGTACGGTCTTGACTTGTTGTGCTCGCACATGTAGTAGGAACTAGAGATTTTTTTATTAATAACTCTCCTCACATTTTTTTGGCTTTGAAGTGAATCATGGTTGTGGACATTATCTGTGAATGTGCAGATATCTGTGAACATGAGTTTGATGTGTATGTTGAACTTGGAATGTTGGGCTTGAGTGTGAACTATACCATGTCCAATGCTTCGTCTGTTATTGTTTGGAAAGTAATTGTTGTTATTACATCACCCGAAAAAAATATGTTGTCCCACACCAGTAGATGCACAAACATCACAACAGGCATGTTGACTAGATAAACATATGAACCTAGCTATTATGAAGGAAAATTTGTATTCACAAAAATTTTAGATAGGAGGAGACGCCTAGCCTGCACTGCCTCTCCTAGCTTCTATCTAGCTTCTTCCATCTCTTCTTTGGCTTGGGTGAAGAGAGCATCTGATTGCTCTTTTTGCTTCTTCAGGAACTCAGCAACATTCTCAAGGGTTGTTGCATGCTTTCTTTCAGCCTTTACTAGAGCCACGAGGACACGAATAGTTGGCGACTCCACCTGACTTGTGTGTAATCCAACATCATCTGGGAATTTGCACCTTGTGTCTAATCCAGAATCATTAGGGAATGGGCACCCTGTGTTTAATCCAACCTCATTTTGGAAACATGATCCCGAGGTTGACCATACTTCCCTCCTTGCAGGAACTGCATCCTGACATGAAGTTACTTCTTTTTTAGATCAATACTCAGAGCAACCCAGATCCATTTTGTAGAAGCCAGATAAATAGGACTCGGAGAAGTGAATTCAAAAGGAGAAATATAAAAACAGACTCCAAGGTGAGAACACCCACTTCCTACATCAAGCTAAAAACGTAAGCATTAGGATGATTAAGACTCTTCTTATTACACATTGAAGAACACGAGGCTAAGAGAAACAGAAACTACGACATATACACATCGAAGAACACGAGGCTAAACAAAAGTTATTGAAAGGGTGTTACTTACCAAAGCTTGTTTTACAGGTTTGGTGTAGCTCCTCTTTAACTTGCCACATTCATTGAAGATGTCCCCAATATCCCGTGTTTGGTATTCATTGCCCCTCTGCATGTTCGCACTCCTGGTTTTAAAATCTCAACATGGAAAGAAAAATATAGTAATACTCACGCATCTTGTGGGCAACATTAAAGTACTCATCTGCCATTTTAGAGCACCTCCAACAGAAGCGCAACATGTGGCGCATTAAAAAAGCGTTTACATCGCCGTAATAGCCAGTTTTCGCGGGCCGCGGAGTGCTGGCTCTAGCGGCCACTGCAAAAAAATAGCACGCACGCGCCGCTCCAGCGGACACGCTATATTTTTTCTCCTTTCTACTCTGACTCGATACACATTTGACTCTGAGTTGATACTGGCATAGATAGACACATAGATAGTTCTCAGCATTGATATATCATAGATAGATAGAAAAATAGATAGTTCAACTACTCCTTGTCGTCCGACTCCGCCTCGGTGATGTCCTCCTCCGATGTCTCAATGTAGGATTCAAAATACCGATCGTTGTCGGAGTCCCAGGGCGAAGCTGCTCCTAGCTTGATGTTGAATTGAGCGGTCGCCTTCGGCGTAGGCTTGTCCTCGCGATAGGTGGCTCACTCTGCCCTCCTCTTCTCCCTCTCCGCCCTCCTTTGCACGTAGAACTCGCGCTCATTGATGATGTCCTGGGGGAAGTATTGGCGCCACAACACCATGGCTTCCTCGTCCATCTCGGCGATGCCGAGACAGTGCTCCCGCCTCTGGTTGTCGCAACCATCCTCGTCGATGGTAAGCCCCGGCGGAGGCGCGAGCTCCTGCGCCCGCTCCTGCGTCAGCACGTTGGGGAAGTTCATCTCCCTACGAGGCCTCTAGAGGCACTACGCTGCTGCGTCATACGCGCGGGCGGCCTCGTGGGCGGTGTCGAAAGTGCCGAGGCCGAGGCGCATCTCGCGAAACTGGATGTCGGTGGAGAATCCACCGGAGGGGCGCGCGCAAACACCGCTGTAGCCCCAAGTTTCCCGATGGCGCAACAGCATGGTGGTGTGGCGGCGAGGCGAGAAAGAGCGGGGAGAGAGCGGTGGCGAGGCACTGAGCGGTGGGAGGCCGTTGGATTTTATAAAATGCATCGGATGCTGCGCGCCAAAACTAGCGCGCGCTCGGCCGCTTTTTCCCCGTGCCCGCGATCCTTTCCCGACATCCCTGATATCTCTACTCTCTTCTCTACTCTTATTATATATTTATATATATTAATATATATTTGTATTTATCACTACTTCTACTTCTTATATATTATATACCTCATATATATTATATATATCTACTACTATTATAAAAAATAGAGTTGGTGATGATGGTGTGCCTGCCATCCTGCAATATAGGCCGTCTGATTTATATCTGATGGATAGGAAGGGAACTATGGCAATCTTGCAAAAAGATACCCACACCCCTCTCCACATTTTCAAATAAGGCCTTCTCTCGTTCATCCTTTTCTCCCACAAGATAAACTACTCATACAAATGCATCTTGATGTTCCGTGCAACGCATGGGCATCTTGCTAGTTCTAATTTTTTCGATCATTTGCGACACTACTGGTTGCAGATGAAGAACCTACCCAAGCACAGCGCAATACATGAGAGACTCACAATTACAAGGTGATATTCGGTTGGACAATGCAAGCTATAACCAATTAGTTTTATAGGAACAATAGCAACCAGGAAATTTGAAGGGTAGGTATGAACAAAATTGAAACTGCACATGTACTGCTAAGAGATTCAATACAGAGATCACCAATCGAGGAGGAGTACGATGGTCGTGGCGGCCTCTATGCATCATGGTCGGCAACGGGAGTCAGTTCATTGTCCACGACGGTGGTGCTTTTGCGCTTGGCGTCAGCTTCCGGGAAGCAGATCCGAGATAGTGGAAGACGGTGCAGGGCAAGAGGCTCCATCTACGACGATGACGGTGGACCGGCTCCAGTGCGGCGTACGACATCGTCGATGAGGCAGATGCGCTGCGGTGGACGAGTGCGCCGATGTAGAAAGGGAGGAGCACGAAGGCCGTGGTGCCGTGGAGAAGTCTATTTTGTGGTGGGGATAGAAAATGGGGAGTATTCAGGTGTACTACTCTGGGTGCTGGGGTGGGGTTGGCTGGGTAGGGTGAACCTGAAGTTACCAAAACAGCCCCCTACCAACCATCATCCGTAGGCCTGTTCCGAAGGGTATGATGGTAGGTTCGCACTTCTCGAATCAGGATCACGGGAGATTTTCCCGCCGACCTCAAAATTTTGTAACATTGAACTCCCCGTTTGGCGTGTTGGGTGATTGGGCTAAGAAACTAGCGAGTAGTACTAGTAACTACTAGTACTCCCTCCGTTTTTATTAACTCTACATATTAGGTTCGACTGAAGTCAAACTTCCTAAAGGTTGACCAAGTTTATAGAAAAATATAAACATTTACCATAACAAATATGTATGATGTGAAAGTACATTAAATAATGAACCTAATGGTATTTATTTGTTATTGTATATGTTAATATTTTTTGTTATGAACTTTGTGACAGTTTACAAAATTTGACTTTAACCAATGCTAATACGTGGATTTAAATAAAAATGGAGGGAGTACACATTTTTTTCTTAGTTTGTAGTCGAATTAATCATTTGTTGTAATCATGAAATAAATATATTAGGCTACTGACTTCCAATGTAATGGTTTATACAATTCAATAGTTATAATCATTGTTGAATTCCAAGATGTATATGAGGTCTATAGTACTTCACAATATGCTCAAACTCACATAATCCCAGTCAAATGAAAATCTAAATGCATTTCATAGTTATTACTTTGTAGGATGCAAGAAAACCTACCATATCTCTACATGATCCATTATAAAAGCAACATTTTGAACACATCCCAATGTGTGAATTAAACGTGTAGAGAGAGCTTGCGAAGATGGAGCAGATAGGGCGGAAAGATTGTATGTATGTGGGCGAGACAGTAGGAGACAAACCGAACTAGAGAGAAAGACAGAGAGAGAGAGAAAGAGAGAGAGAGAGAGGAAGAAGTTAGGTCTGTGAGAAAGATGGAGACATGTAATATATGTGAGATGCGTGTGCATCCGGATTTTGTACACGTGGAAGGAGAAGAGACAATGGGTTTGATGAGAGAGCTAGAAAAACATGGACGAGAGGGGAAGGGTCTCATGGGTTGAGGGATTGATAATTTTGTGTGGGAGAGGGGGGTGGAGTCAGTCAGCCGTCGTCACATCATCCTGCTTCCAAATGGCCCTGCATTCTCTAGCGCAGTGTGGTTGCCGTCTTCAATCTCCTCGATGCCCTGTTTGAAGATTGAGGTGGTGTGCATGCTGGGGTGCAGAGAAGCACAAGCGAGAGTGGTCGCCATATACCCTTGGATGGGGATGAATTGTGTGCTCGGGGGAGGGAGGAGTGTGTGTGCAGTGTGTGTGTGTGTGTGTTTGTGTTTGTGTGTCAGATATTGAGAGAAATCAAACCTATGGAGAGAATGTGTGTATGTGATGGAAATCTACATGCTACATAGGGTTTTCATAAAGAGATTGTGCGTGCGAGATAGAGAGCGATGTGCGGGCCTTGAGGTGGGCAGGGGCGAGGTGAGGGTGTCAAAATGTGTGCGTTGATGCATGTGTTACATGCGATCGTGCGAGGGACGGACGAATCGAGAGAGATGGTTGTTGTGCTACGGATGCTCCTCTCTCTCTATCTCGCACACACACAAGTACAAATAGATGACCTTCTCTCATGTATAAACAATGTATCGGCATCTCTCTATGTCTCACTCATGCATGATCATTTGCACATTCACACCTCTCTATATCTCTATCACACGCACACCCTCTCCACATTGCCCTTCCTCCACAACACACATATGGACACATACACGCGTTCTCTCTTAGTCACACACAGAGAATCAATATTAAAAAACTAGGGCGCACCTAAAATGTCCAAATCCACATAAGCACAAACTGAAGCTAAATTCAAATATATGGAAATATTGTAGCGTGAAGAACTTTTCCGGGAAAAAAAGTAGAGTAATATTCGGCGATTATTTTCCCACACACAAGAAGTTTCGGTGGATGTCCTTCCAGCGTGACACGGTGACGCACCGTTCGATCAACCGCATGGCCGCGGTGCATGCGCTTGCACATGATTCCGTATTGATGTTGTGCTAACTAATATGGTAGTGTAAGCGCTGCCTCAGTCTAATGTTTACGTGTACTAGTACGGTGTTCATTTAGGTTTGACCAACCCTATATAAAACTAATCTAAGCTCCCATACGCACACTCATAAATATGCCGCCGTCGGCATTGCGCATGCTGGTGCCTGCCTGCTCCAGCCGACCATTCCTCGCCCATCACCGTCGTGTCCCCGCCATCCCTGTGCCATGAAGCCGAAGGCTCGCCCGCTCACGTCGTCTGCAGTCCCTCCTCGCGATGCTGCCGCGCTACCAAGCACACAAGCAGCTGGTGGAGATGCGTTTATTCCCACAGCGTACGAAGAGGAGGCCGAACGCATGCTCCAGCATGCCGGCGAGGAGGAGCTAGTGTGTCATTGTTGTCTCCTCCCGCGCACAGGAGGCGCGCATGGTGGCTGTCATGGAGGAAGCCAGCCATGCCCGCGCCAAGACCGCAAACCGAGTGCGGACATGGCATCTACCTTCGAGACCTTGAATGCCACATGGATCCTGCAATCTGAAGGAACAATTAGGGCCAGTCGACTGTTGTGAGCCATTGGATGCAACATGGACGGCCAGAAGGGCTTCTTCAACCTCCGAAATTGATGCATTGTTCATCTTATCTCTCAGGCATCAACTTGCGAGCCCACCATAGGCCTAACCACCTGCCGCCGCCGCCCCGCCCTCCCCTGAACCGCCTGCCACTGCCATGCTCCCCCAACCCCGCCATCTGTTTAACCCCGGGCATGATCCATTTTTTCCAGCGAACTACGTTCCACACCAACACTCATAAGATAGATCATGGGCACCCTGCCACCCTAAAATAGATACTGGGGTAGCTTCTCTATCGTCTTCTTCCTTTGCTCCATCAAATTTCTTTCACAAATCGTCTGAGCCAAATTATACTACTAGTACGTATTAAGTACAGTAGGAACACAAAGATACGAGCGGTAGTACCAACTACAAGAAGAACAGTAGTAAGGCATATTAGTACTATAGTACGTACTAAAGAGTTCAAATAATGAGAAAGAACATAAGCATAGTTCTGCCGGGGGCTCAACACAACACACCCATGAAATAAAACTAAGCAACTAGTCCTCTTGACACTGCAGTAGAACCAACATGAGCAACGGCACTGCTACCATACTCGGAGTCTGAGTCCACGTCCTCGTCCCTCTTCCTCTTCCTCTTCCTCTTCACTGACACTTCTTTGCTTGAACCGGACACTGGGCTCTGCTTCTTCATCCAACCCTTGTAGATATTTAAACAAAGGTAGGCATCCGTTGTTGCGTACACGATGTGATATTCTTCAATTCTCTTTGACTCCCATGCACAATGAAACTCCGGGTGAGGTTTCTTCAGTCAAGCATACAAAGGATCAATCATCGTTGCTGCCAGGGTCAGTTTTGAAGGCTAAGAGGAGGACACCAGGCTTGCCTTCTAGGGATCGAAGGGCTAGCATACAACGAGGCCTATCCGACCCAGGACTCTTCTGTTGTTCGTGAAGTCTATAGTAACGAATTTCACTCTTTTGTCCTTGAGGAAGAACTCCAATCCCTGGCACCTAACGTCGGCATGGCTTATGTGGTAGACCAAGCACATGTTATGTACGCAAACCTAGATCACGGCGGGCTTCTTCCTCTCTACCTCCTTTAGAAGCTTCTCGCTTTCTAGGACTATGGTCTACTCAACATCTAGCCCAACGACCCACTCATCCTTTGAACTTTTGAACATGCGTAGGAAGGGAGCAAGGCATGCTTCCACCGTCGCAGATCTACGGGTGTAGATGATGATGAACTCATTGCCGGTGATGGTTCTAACCTGCTACTCAGCGGTGATCATGGAGATTTGGGAGGCCATGGATTTTGGAGGCAGATTAGGAGAAGTTGAATTGGTGTAATGTGAAAGGACGGGATGACCGCGAGCGAACTGTTGTAAGGTAGAAGACGGGGATGAGTAGAGCGTGTGAATGTCGTGGGATGGTGGCTTGCCCAGTGGATAAAAAACGACTGCATGCCTCCAAAGAGTTCTCGAGTACTATGCGGGACCCACTAGATGTCATGTCTACTAGACCCATATCGTAGGCCTGGCGGTATAGCTTCTGCGTGTTCGCATGCCATGTCGGCGCATGCATGTAACTTCACTTAATTCTGTCAACCGTCGCGCCTCCCATGAACTTTGCCTCCCTCACGTGGTCACGCCCTTTGAGACTTCGGACGGCTATAAATGAGCAATTTTTTGCCTACTCCGCATGCACGACACTCCCTCTAGTCCTTTTTACTCCGTGTAAGATTTGTGTGAAATCAAAGTTTGCAAAGTTTTTGACCAAATTTATACTAAAAATATCAATATCTACAATACCAAATATATATTTTATGAAACTACATTTCATAATGAGTATAAAATATTGATTTGACATTGTGAATGTTGATACAATTTTCTATAAGTTTGGTCAAAGTAGAGGTACACTGAGTTCAGACAAAACTTATATGCACAATGTAGACTAGTTCCTCCATCCAGGTGCGTGCCATGTCCTATCTAGTCATCACAACAAGGTTAGCTATTAGAGTACTGCTACCTCCCTTCTAGTTTAAAGGGCTCGATTCAAAAAATTCACCTACTCTTACCAAGTGTAACACCCCGGATGTAACTTGCCATATTTGTAACTCCGACTCTTGGCATTTTCGGTTTAAGTTATGAGATTCCCTTCATGGTTGGGTTTTTGTCTTTGTTTTGCATTTTTTTTCATGTCATGCATTTCATATCATGTCATCATGTGCATCGCATTTGCATTCGTGTTCGTCTCATGCATCCGAGCATTTTCCCCGTTGTCCGTTTCGCAATCCGACACTCCCACATGCACCCGGCGCACCCCTCTTGTCTCTTTTCGTGAGCAGGAGCTAAACGTTCTCGGAATGGGCCGAGATTTGTCAAATGGCCTTGGTACACCACCGGTAAACCGCCTGTCAAATTTCGTTCCATTTGGAGGCTATTTGATGCTCCAACGCTTGACTGGGTAACCACAAAAGCCTCTTTTGTGTTGCAGCCCAACACCCCTCCAAAACAGCCCAATAACCCATCTAAGCCATCTACATGTTCTCCGCCGTCGGATCATGATCATGTGGGCGAAAACCGCACCCCATTTGGACACTCCAAACTCCCTCTACCTATAAATATGTGCACCCCTCCAAAAATCTCGCAGTCCAAACCCTAAAATTCTCCTTGCCATCGCCGGACACGTCCGGATCCCGCCAGACAGTTCGCGCCGCCGCCCCGCACCTACCGCTGCCTGCCACGTGATGCCGCCCGCCCGTCGCACGCCGCCGGCCCGCTTGGGCTCGAGGGAGGCCCGCCGAGCCCATCGCCCGGTCGACGCCGCCCTGCACCCTCCGCCTCAGCGCCGTCTCCCAGCGCCGGTGACCCCGCCGCCCTTCGCCAACCTTGCCGCCCTTCACCGACCCTGCCGCCGCGTGCCCGGGCGCCGCCGCCTGGTGCCTCGCAGGCGCCGCCCCGCCACCGTCTTCGCCGGATCCGACGCCTCCGGCCGCCTCTCCGGTGTCCTTCCTCCTATCTGTCCAAGTCCGGCGACTCCCCGACAAACCTCGATTTCCGTGCCCCGAACCCTAGATCTGGAATCCGGAGGGTAAAATCGCCTAAGTCCCGAATCTTTGTAATATTTTCAAGCCTAATTCGTCATGCCGTATCTCAATGACCGTGGCTCCAAATCTTGCATATGATATGTCATAATGTTCGCCTCGTTGATCTCTTCATTGTAGGAGCATTTCCATGCATGTTACTGTCCATTATGATGCCATTTTCATTGTTTCAAGATTGCTATAAAATGTTAACTGCTAGTATTTATCAGAACATGGTGATTTGTCATTTTTGTTGGATTTGATGTGTGCATCACATGAGCATGAGTTCTATATCTGTTTTGAACTACAACATGCCATATGTTCATAGGTGCAAGTCTTGTATTTTTGTGAACCAAGTGGTGACTAGATCAAGCATGCAAACTAGGCTGCGTGATGTTGCTGTTTTGAGGGAATTAGGATTTTGCTAAGTCCTTTTCCTGCTGTTATTTTGATGCCATGTAAATTTGATGCTACATTGCGATCCATGCTTATTTTCGGATACTTAAGTAAGGATGATTTGAACATGCGGTTATGCTCTATCCATTCATGCCCCTGGTTGCAATTATGGAGTGCTCTAGCATGTCATTTACTTGCTCTACTTTTGCTATAAATTCTTCCTGGCAGATTGTTAACATGTTAATCAATATTGCCATGGTTGTTTCTAGTGATCCATGCATCCTATTAACTTTATCTTGCCATGTTTAGCTTCAGGAACATGTCTTATTACTGTTGGTATGCTTGTTTTTTCAAGCAATGCTTTGTGATGAGTGGCATGAGCTCGCAAAGTTGCTATCATAATTTTGTTTATCCCATGCTCTGTTTTTCAGTCTGAAACTGTTAATAAAACTTGCTATGTTTACATGGGTGCCATCATTTCTTCTGTGCCTTTTTGGCTCATGTTCAGGAAGGGAGTTTTGTTATATGCATTTAGTAGAATCATGCCATTCTTTTAATTCCCATGATATGTTCCTGTAGCATGTAGTTTTCTAGCTCTAAACAGTGCTTCCTGATGTTGTTTTTGACATGTTAGTATTTTCACTAAGTCTGTGAAGCTAATATCTTTTGCACTTTTGCCATGCTTGTTTGAACCTACTCTAATGTGATTTAACCATAGCTCAGTGTTCATGTTTTGTCGAGCATCTCTTGTACATCACTTCCATATGCTTTGTTGCTATGTTGGAGTACAGTAGCTTAGTTTCTTGTTGCATCCTAAGTGCTAGCATGCTGTTAATCGCATATTTGTGTCATTCTTGTTTTGCTTGCCATTTGCAAATCGTGCATCCGTTTTCGGTGATCTTTATATCGATTTCAACCGAAATCACCTCATCTTTCCAGCAGCATACTTGGTTTGCCAAGTTGATGCCTTGATCATTCTTTCCCTTCTGGAGCACGCATAAGCATTGCATATCATATCTTGCATATCATGCCATGTATTGCATCATGTTGCTTGTGCATTGCACCGTGATTGATTGTTGGTCCTTTGCTTGTGTTCTTGATTTGGGTAGAGCCAGGAGACGAGTACATGAACTAGGAACCTATTGAGTACGCTAATGAGGATCAAGCTTTCGACAACTTTCAGAACATTGCAGGCAAGATGACCATACCCTCGAAATCAATTCTATCTTTGCTTGCTAGTTGTTCGCTCTATCGTTATGTCGCGCTACCTACCACTTGTTATATTATGCCTCCCATATTGCCATGTCAAGCCTCTAACCCACCTTCCTAGAAAACCATCGTTTGGCTATGTTACCGCTTCTGCTCAGCCCCTCTTATAGTGTTGCTAGTTGCAGGTGAAGTTGAAGTTTGTTCCATGTTGGAACATGGTTATGTTGGGATATCATAATATATCTTATTTTAATTAATGCATCTATATACTTGGTAAAGGGTGGATGGCTCAGCCTTTTGCCTGGTGTTTTGTTCCACTCTTGTCGCCTTAGTTTCCGTCATACCGGTGTTATGTTCCTTGATTTTGCGTTCCTTACGCGGTTGGGTGTTATGGGAACCCCTTGACAGTTCGCTTTGAATAAAACTCCTCCAGCAAGGCCCAACCTTGGTTTTAACATTTGCCACCTAAGCCTTTTCCCTTGGGTTCCGCAGACTCAAGGGTCATCTTTATTTTAAACCCCCGGGCCAGTGCTCCTCTGAGTGTTGGTCCAACCTATCAACCGCCGGTGGCCACCAGGTGAAACTCTGGGCTGGCCTACTGGAAGTTTGGACAATCCGGTGTGCCCTGAGAACAAGATATGTGCAGCTCCTATCAGGATTTGTCGACACAGTCGGGCGGCTTTGCTGGTCTTGTTTTACCATTGTCGAAATGTCTTGTAACCGGGATTTTGAGACTGATCGAGTCTTCCTGGGAGAAGGAATATCCTTCGTTGACCATGAGAGCTTGTGATGGGCTAAGTTGGGACACCCCTACAAGGTATAAACTTTCGAGATCCATGCCCGTGGTTATGTGGTAGATGGGAATTTGTTAATATCCGGTTGTAGAGAACTTGACACTTGACTTAATTAAAATGAATCAACCGCCTGTGTTGCCGTGATGGTCTCTTTTCGGCGGAGTCCGGGAAGTGAACACGGTCTTGTGTTATGTTTGAACGTAAGTAGTTTTAGGATCACTTCTTGATCACTTCTAGATTCTCGAATGTTGCGTTGCTTCTCTTCTCGCCCTTATTTGCATACGTTAGCCACCATATATGCTTAGTGCTTGCTGCAGCTCCACCTCACTACCTTTTCCTACCCATAAGCTTAAATAGACTTGATCTCGCGGGTGTGAGATTGCTGAGTCCTCGTGACTCATGGATACTTCCAAACAGATGCAGGTGCCGAGGATACCAGTGCAGGTGATGCTACCGAACTCAAGTGGGAGTTCGACAAGGATTCGGGCTGTTACTACGTTTCGTTTCCTAATGATCAGTAGTGGAGCCCAGTTGGGACGATCGGGGATCTAGCATTTGGAGGTGTCTTCCTTTTATTCGGATTTGACCGTAGTCGGTCTTTGAGTGTATTTGGATGATGTATGGATTATTTATGTATTGTGTCAAGTGGCGATTGTAAGCCAACTCTTTATCCCTTTCTTATCCAGTACATGGGATTGTGTGAAGATTACCCCTCTTACGACAAAACTACCATGCGGCTATGCCTCTAAGTCGTGCCGCATTGTGGGTGTGACAAGTTGGTAATCAAAGCCATCCCCGACTTAGGACCCCCTACTTGATCGAATCACTGACGTTGTTGAGTCTAGAACAAAATGTTTTTAGTCTTAGGATTATATATATTGGAGAGTAGGATTCTTTTTACTCCTCAGTCCCTTCGTCGCTCTGGTGAGGTCTCATGACGTAGAAGTTTTGACTCTCCTCTCCTCAAATTTCACGGAATTTTTTTTAGGATCATGCGGGTATCTTGGAATCGTTCCGATAGTATTGTGACGAGAACATTGTTCTTGGTGCCTCTTGACATTTATGGGTTGTGGCGGTGTCTCGGGAAGCTGAGCTCCGAGGTGTTGTCGTCACAATTTTATCGTTGCAGTTCTGGAATACTTGAGTTCATCGACATCGAAAATCTCTTTTATGCAGTTGTTGGTGAGATAACCTCGACGCCACCCAGTACTGGGGCGGGAGTTCGGGAGTATTGCCATAACTCCTATAACGGATGATTTTCGAAGGTTGAGGTACATGATTTCCGAATGTTTCTTGGTTATGTGTTGAAGGATGGATACAGCTGGATGTAGGAATTGTTAGTTTGGGTGAGATATTATGCTTCCCCTGTATCCCCAACACTTGATTGCATAACCAGAAAGTTTCAGGAGTTTTATAGGTGGCAATTCAAGTAGCTCTAATAGCTCTAGTACCACTTATTTGTTCATATCTGTACCTTGTTGCTTTATTCGTCTACCTTTATCTAAGTGGCTTCTCAATTTAATGGATGTGTGATGATTTACTTTGGAATTCATTCGTTCATCCGTGTTCGAATGTTTATTGTGAAGACTACATGTTGCAATTTCGATCCATTGATTCAGCTTGAATATCTGTCTATCAAGATTCTAACGGATGTTTGAAAGCACAAGTGCTCCCTAGGTGGTTTTGATAATTGATGACAACATATCTCTTGTTGGACTAACATTTCTATCTAGCATGTTTCAGATAAGTTCAACAATGGAGTGGCATGGACTAAAGGTTGTGGGAACTCCTTCAAGATGCTAAGGACAAAGGATTGGCTAAAGCTTCAAGCTCAAGACTCTTCATTTTACATTTATTGATCCAAGATCACATTGAGTCCATAGGAAAAGCCAATACTATCAAGGAGGGATGAGGTGTTGCTTAATGAGCCTCTTGCTTCATGTGCTTAATGATATGCTCCAAAATCCTCAGCTACTTTCCCACTTCCACATATGACCTAAACCCAAAGCAAAACTCGGACCTACCGATTATTCCTATCCGGCGCCACCGAGTTTCACTTGTCATAAGCCACTGCCAAACCCTAGCAATTCGGTTCTACCGATAGGGATCTCAGTCTCACCGAGATGGGATTGCAAACTCTCTGTTTCCCTTTCATAACTTTTCAGTCTCACCAAAAGAGCGAATCGGTCCCACCAAGATTGCAATGTAAATTCAGTGTTTCCCTTTTGTAACTTTTCGGTCTCACCGAAAGAGCAAATCGGTCCCACCGAGTTTGCCTGACCAACTCTCTGGTTAGCTTATTACCAAACTAGGTCTCACCGAGTTTGTGTAATCGGTCTCACCGAGATTACGTTATGCCCAAACCCTAACCATATCGGTCCTACCGAGTTGCATGTCAGTCCCACCAAAAATCTCTAACGGTCACTAGGTTTACCTTTTCGGTCCGACCGAGTTTGTTGATTCGGTCCCACCGAGATTGGAAAAGTGTGTGTAACGGTTGGATTTTGTGTGGAGGCTATATATACCCCTCCACCTCCTCTTCATTCGTAGAGAGAGCCATCAGACTAAGCCTACACTTCCAGCATCCTATTTCTGAGAGAGAACTACCTACTCATGTGTTGAGGCCAAGATATTCCATTCCTACCATATGAATCTTGATCTCTAGCTTTCCCCAAGTTGCTTTCCACTCAAACCTTCTTTCCACCAGATCCAAATCCTATGAGAGAGAGTTGAGTGTTGGGGAGACTATCATTTGAAGCACAAGAGCAAGGAGTTCATTACCTACACACCATTTGTTACTTCTTGGAGAGTGGTGTCTCCTAGATTGGCTAGGTGTCACTTGGGAGCCTCCGACAAGATTGTGGAGTTGAACCAAGGAGTTTGTAAGGGCAAGGAGATCGCCTACTTCGTGAAGATCTACCGCTAGTGAGGCAAGTCCTTCGTGGGCGATGGCCATGGTGGGATAGACAAGGTTGCTTCTTCATGGACCCTTCGTGGGTGGTTGCTTCTTCGTGGACCCTTCGTGGGTGGAGCCCTTCGTGGACTCGCGCAACCATTACCCTTCGTGGGTGGAGCCCTCGGTGGACTCGCGCAACCGTTACCCTTCGTGGGTTGAAGTCTCCATCAACGTGGATGTAGGATAGCACCACCTATCCGAACCACGGGAAAAACATCCGTGTCTCCAATTGCGTTTTATTACTCCAAACCCTTCCCTTTACATTCTTGCAAGTTGCATGCGTTATTTTCCGCTGCCTATACACTCTTTGCATGCTTGCTTGATATGTATTGTGAATGTTGAAATTATGCCTAAACTCCACTTAAACTGAAAAAGCTTAAAAATTGCAACTTTAGCATTAAGTGTCTAATCACCCCCCCCTCTAGACACATCTACTTCAAGATCCTACAAGTGGTATCAGAGCTTTGGTCTCCATTGCCTTGGTTTAATCACCATTGGAGGAAGATGGATGTGTCTACCTTAGGGAGTCTTAGACATAGAGTGCCTATTCTTGATGGAGAGTATTTTCAAGAGTGGAAAAATGAGATGCTTGTAATTTTTAATCAATATCATTTGAACAAGTATATTGCTAGCCCTTGTGCACCTCATATTGATCCTTTGCATCCTACCCTAGATGAAGATATTGACATGATTCGCAATCTTAGAACTACTGAGCTCATCATTAGAGGATTGCCCAAAAATTTGATTGCTAGTTTGCCTACTCTTAATTGTGCCTATACTATATGGAAATTTCTTGAGGAACGATTTCCCGATCATTCCTTGAAAACTTTGGATGAAATTCTCCATAAATCTGTTGCCTTGAGTAAGATGAACTCTAGTGATCCTAGTTTTGGTAATTGTCTATTTGAACTTACCAATCTTAAGCATGCTAAAGGAGATGTTGGAATCATTAGTGATATCATATTCGAAGCTATAAGAATTCATAAAGGTGACCACTTTGATGATCATTTATCTAATGAATTACCCTCTCTAGGAAATGATGAGTCACAAGATCATGGTGAACATGGATACTATGATGATGATGATAGTGACTACGATCTTGATGATGCAATGAGACATTTTGGTCTTATGGCAAATCTTCGGGGATATGAGTCAGGAGGAAAGGAATGGGTTCTTGATAGTGGATGTACTGATCATATGACCGGAGATGAAGAGATGTTCCGTGAGCTTGCTAAAAATGACGGCCCTAAAAAATATGTCACCTTTGGTGATAATTCAAAGGGTAAAGTGGTTGGCCTTGGTAAGGTGGCCATCTCACATGATAGTTCCATTCAAAATGTCATGCTCGTTGAATCTCTTGGCTACAACTTACTTTCAGTATCTAGACTTGCTGATTTCGGTTTGAATGTCCTATTTACTGAGGTAGAGTGCCAAGTATTTCGTCGAGACAATCATAAAATGGTCTTTACCGGTTTGCGTAGAGGTGATCTTTACATTGTCGATTTCTCTAAAAAGGCACAACCTAAAACTTTCTTTATTTCAAAATCCTCAAAAGGTTGGTTGTGGCATAGACGACTAGGTCACGTTGGCATGAGAAATCTTGACAAGCTTATTAAAGGAAATCATATCCTTGGAGTTAACGATGTCATATTTGATAAGGATAGACTTTGTAGTGCTTGTCAAGCAGGTAAACAGGTTGGAGGAAGACATCCCGTGAAGAACATCATGACCACAAGGAGGCCACTCGAGCTACTTCATATGGATCTTTTTGGTCCCAACGCGTACAAGAGTCTCGGTGGAAATTCTTTTGGTCTAGTTATAGTTGATGATTTTTCAAGATTTACGTGGGTGTTCTTTCTTAATGACAAGTCGCAGGTCCAGAAGATCTTCAGAAACTTCGCTAGGAAGGCCCAAAATCAGTTTGATGTGAAGATCAAGAAGGTTCGGAGTGACAATGGAACGGAGTTCAAGAACACAAATGTGGACACCTTTCTTGACGAAGAAGGGATTTCACACGAGTTCTCGGCTACGTACACACCTCAACAAAATGGAGTTGTTGAGAGGAAGAACCGGATGCTCATCGAAATGGCAAGAACGATGCTTGATGAATACAAGACGCCGAAGCACTTTTGGGCAGAAGCGGTTGAGATAGCTTGTCACGCAACAAATCGCTTATATCTTCACAAGCTACTCGGCAAGACGGCATACGAGCTTCTCACCGGTAACAAACCCCAAGTTGGATACTTTCGAGTATTCGGCTCAAAGTGCTACATTCTTGATAAGCATCGTCATTCAAAGTTTTCTCCTAAATCTCATGAAGGTTTCCTACTTGGTTAGGGCTCAAACTCTCACACTTACCGTGTCTACAACAATTTCACCCGAAAGGTTGAAGAGACGGTAGATGTGAAGTTTGATGAATCTAATGGCTCGCAAGTAGAGCAATTGCCAATTGATGTAGGAGACAAAGACCCTTCAGAAGCAATCCAAGACTTGTCCATTGGCAAAATTCGTCCAACGGAGGTGAAGGAGAGTACTTCATCCGTCCAAGTGGAAGCTTCTACTTCACGACAAAGTGAACCAAGAATTGACACGGAAGCATCCACAAGTGGGACACACCAAGATGAAGAAAACGAGGAAATACATCAAGAAGAACATCAACAACCTCCTTCTCCACCACGACAAGAGAACGACAACGTCAACAATGAAGAAGACCAAGAAGAAGAACAAGATGAAGAAGATGTTCGACAAAGACCCAAGCAAAAGCTCTCACGAGTTCGAGCAAGAATTGCCAAAGATCATCCCGTCGAGCAAATCTTAAATGATATACAAACCGGGAGAATCACTCGCTCAAAGACTCGTTTAGCTAACTTTTGTGAAAACTATTCATTCATCTCTAGCATTGAACCTATGAAGGTTGAAGAAGCATTGGAAGATCCGGATTGGATAAACGCTATGCATGAAGAGCTACACAACTTTGAGAGAAACCAAGTTTGGACATTAGTTGAGAAGCCCGACAACAACCACAACATCATTGGTACCAAATGGGTGTTTCGCAACAAGCAAGATGAAGATGGACAAGTGGTTCGCAACAAAGCATGTCTCGTCGCCCAAGGATACACACAAGTCGAAGGTATGGACTATGGTGAGACATATGCTCCCGTTGTTAGACTTGAGTCCATTCGCATCTTACTTGCCTATGCTAATCACCATAATATCACCTTGTACCAAATGGACATCAAAAGTGCTTTTCTAAATGGTGAAATAGAGGAGGAAGTTTATGTCAAACAACCTCCCGGTTTTATCAATCCTAAGAAACTAAATCATGTTTACAAACTTCACAAAGCTCTTTATGGTCTTAAACAAGCTCCTAGAGCATGGTATAAATGCTTGACCAAGTTCCTTACTACAAGTGGTTTTGAAATTGGTAAAATTGATTCTACTCTTTTTACTAAAAGGGTTAATGGAGAACTATTTGTATGCCAAATTTATGTTGATGATATCATATTTGGTTCAACTAATCCTCTCTTTAGTGAAAAGTTTGGAAACCTAATGTCAGAGAAGTTTGAGATGTCTATGATGAGTGAACTCAAATTCTTTCTCGGTTTGCAAATCAAGCAAACTAAGGAAGGTACATTTGTCTCTCAAACAAAGTACACCAAGGACTTATTCAAGAAGTTCAATATGCAAGAATGCAAAGGTATGTCTACACCCATGCCTACTAGTGGACATAATGATTTGACCAAAGATGGTGAACCGGTTGATCAAAAGGTTTATCGCTCTATGATTGGTTCATTGTTATACATATGTGCTTCACGTCCTGATATTATTCTAAGTGTGTGCATGTGTGCACGATATCAAGCTGCTCCTAAAGAATGTCATCTTAAGGCTGTGAAAAGGATAGTGAGATATTTAATCCATACACCAAATTTTGGCATTTGGTATCCTAAGAGGTCTTCTTTTGATCTTGTTGGCTATTCCGACTCGGATTATGCCGGAGATAAGGTTGATAGAAAGTCCACTTCGGGTACTTGTCAATTTCTTGGTAGATCTCTTGTGTCTTGGTCTTCCAAGAAACAAAACTCGGTATCCTTATCCACCGCCGAAGCGGAATACATTGCCGCTGGTTCATGTTGTGCTCAATTACTTTGGATCACCCAAACTCTTAAAGATTATGGGATCTATGTGAAACATGTTCCACTACTTTGTGACAATGAAAGTTCTATCAAAATTGGTCATAATCCTGTACAACATTCTCGAACTAAGCATATTGAAGTTCGTCATCATTTCATTCGAGATCATGTTGCTAAGGGTGACATTGATCTTAAGCATGTTCGCACCGATAAGCAATTAGCAGATATATTTACTAAACCTCTTGATGAGAAAGTGTTTTGCAGGTTGAGAGGAGAATTGAACATCATTGATGCTTCGAACTTGGAGTAGAAACTCCATTGGATACATGCAAGACATGAGCTTATGACTAATCCATGATACATCTCTTATGATAACTATCTTATGTCTTGGATATATTTGCACCTTGCATGTTGTCTAACCCATGTAGGTGCTTGGTTGAATCTAATTCCATGAGATTGTGACTCACTCACATCTTGAGCAATCTCTACATCACCAAGACTCTACACAATGGTGGTTGAAGACAAGGAAGCACAAAACCATTCAAACATATCCTTTGACAAATTCTATGTTGAGCTTCATGATTGTCATTTTTGGATACACAAGTGCTCTTCCTTGCAAGAACTAACCCATGTAGGTTGATGAACTCAAACTCCAAGTGGTGCTCCCAACTCTTGATGAGCTACATCAACCTTGAGCACCCACACAAGTTCAACTACATGAGCAAGAACCACACCACCACCCAAGGTATGTTATTCCATCTTAGAGAAGCTTTACTCCAAGACATGAGTCAAAGCAACTCAACAAGATGTGAATACATCAAGATGCTTAAAAGAAAAATGGTAACCCCATTTTGAGCTTAAACGATGAGTATGACCTATGATCAAGTGTTCTCACTTGACTCCTAAGTCAATATACTCTAACATAGGTGACTATGTCACCGCCCAACTCTAGATGAAGTTCTCTTGTGTTCTTTTTGTGTGTATCTCATGCATGTTTAGTTTCTTTCTCTTTTTCAAAAACAAAAAAAAAACTCCATCTAGATTTTTCAGTCTCTTCTTTTTTCTTTCTGTTTATGTTCTGCATTTTCTGCATTTAATTCCTTGCAAATCCTTCAGGTAATTCATTGCAAATCTTTGTGAGATCCTACATGTCTAGTGAGCTGAGGTGACAAGTGTTTTTCTCTGTGTGAACTCGGTTTCACCGACTTGTAATTTTCGGTCCAACCGAATCTTTTCGGTGCCACCGAAACATACCACTCGGTGCCACTGACTTCGCAACAGGAAAAACAGTTTGCCACTTGTTCTATATTTCTTCTGATCCAGCTCTACTCAATGAATCTTGTCCTCTACAAGCATCACAGTTTTATCCATTGCTTTGTGCTGAGTCTCAAGGACCAAACCTATACGATGGATTCCAGAAAGCCCTTCTTGGAAATTGATGTCAAAGGGGGAGAGAGAGATCACATCAAAGCTTGTAGGAGAGAGAGATCACATCAAGGGAGAGAAAAAGTCTCAAGGACCAAACCTACAAGAGAGAAAGTATTAAGGGGGAGAGAGAGACTTCCAGGGGGAGAGAATACTCAAGGATCCCAGATGCTTGATGTTCAAGAGGAGAGATGCCTTTTTGGGGGAAAGACATGTATTTGCATTAAGTTCTATCCATTTGTATCTTTCAGCTCTGATTTTCTGTTCCCTATCTTCTCCCAATATCCCATGTAAGATTCAGGGGGAGCAAGACACCTAAGGGAAAGAAATCAGTCAAATTCATTGCATATCTTTATTCTTGGGGACATGTTGAATCCAATGTGGTACCTTGTACTCACTCTCTACATGTCATCCCAGTCTTGGTATTCTTGTGGTTTCTTTTGTTTGCTCTGGCTAGTGGATGTACCTGTGTTATCTAACTTTGTTTGCGCAGGTTCATTCCATCCTAAGCCAACTCAAGACCACAAGGTAAGTATATGCATCAAAATCATGAGTATGAGGAGTTCTTGCTTATGTACATACTGTTCGCAAGAAGGACTCATGAGCATGAAGGTATTTTCCTTGATAATCTTTTGCTCTGATGCATATGGCCAAGATACATGTAACACATTGCCTACTCTGTCATGGTTATGCTCTCACATGCCTCTATATTTCATATTTACATGAGTGCATACATGTAGGGGGAGCCTATGCTTCTTACATGTCCTTCCAAAGCTTTACTTGTTGTTCTTTATATCTTTATCTAAAGCTTTGATGTATGTTGCCATCAATTACCAAAAAGGGGGAGATTGAAAGCACAAGTGCTCCCTAGGTGGTTTTGACAATTGATGACAACATATCTCTTGTTGGACTAACATTTCTATCTAGCATGTTTCAGATAAGTTCAATAATGGAGTTGCATGGACTAAAGGTTGTGGGAACTCCTTCAAGATGCTAAGGACAAAGGATTGGCTAAATCTTCAAGATCAAGACTCTTCATTTTACATTTTAGTGATCCAAGATCACATTGAGTCCATAGGAAAAGCCAATACTATCAAGGAGGGATGAGGTGTTGCTTAATGAGCCTCTTGCTTCATGTGCTTAATGATATGCTCCAAAATCCTCAGCTACTTTCCCACTTCCACATATGACCTAAACCCAAAGCCAAACTCGGACCTACCGATTATTCCTATCCGGCGCCACTGAGTTTCACTTGTCATAAGCCACTGCCAAACCCTAGCAATTCGGTTCTACCGATAGGGATCTCGGTCTCACCGAGATGGGATTGCAAACTCTCTGTTTCCCTTTCGTAACTTTTCGGTCTCACCGAAAGAGCGAATCGGTCCCACCGAGATTGCAATGTAAATTCAGTGTTTCCCTTTTGTAACTTTTCGGTCTCACCGAAAGAGAAAATCGGTCCCACCGAGTTTGCCTGACCAACTCTCTGGTTAGCTTATTACCAAACTCGGTCTCACCGAGTTTGTGTAATCGGTCTCACCGAGATTACGTTATGCCCAAACCCTAACCATATCGGTCCTACCGAGTTGCATGTCAGTCCCACCGAAAATCTCTAACGGTCACTAGGTTTTCCTTTTCGGTCCGACCGAGTTTGTTGATTCGGTCCCACCGAGATTGGAAAACTGTGTGTAACGGTTGGATTTTGTGTGGAGGCTATATATACCCCTTCACCTCCTCTTCATTCGTAGAGAGAGCCATCAGACTAAGCCTACACTTCCAGTATCCTATTTCTGAGAGAGAACTACCTACTCATGTGTTGAGGCCAAGATATTCCATTCCTACCATATGAATCTTGATCTCTAGCTTTCCCCAAGTTGCTTTCCACTCAAACCTTCTTTCCACCAGATCCAAATCCTATGAGAGAGAGTTGAGTGTTGGGGAGACTATCATTTGAAGCACAAGAGCAAGGAGTTCATTACCTACACACCATTTGTTACTTCTTGGAGAGTGGTGTCTCCTAGATTGACTAGCTGTCACTTGGGAGCCTCCGACAAGATTGTGGAGTTGAACCAAGGAGTTTCTAAGGGCAAGGAGATCACCTACTTCGTGAAGATCTACCGCTAGTGAGGCAAGTCCTTCGTGGGCGATGGCCATGGTGGGATAGACAAGGTTGCTTCTTCGTGGACCCTTCGTGGGTGGTTGCTTCTTCGTGGACCCTTCGTGGGTGGAGCCCTCCGTGGACTCGCGCAACCATTACCCTTCGTGGGTGGAGCCCTCCGTGGACTCGCGCAACCGTTACCCTTCATGGGTTGAAGTCTCCATCAACGTGGATGTAGGATAGCACCACCTATCCGAACCACAGGAAAAACATTCGTGTCTCCAATTGCGTTTGATTACTCCAAACCCTTCCCTTTACATTCTTGCAAGTTGCATGCGTTATTTTCCGCTGCCTATACACTCTTTGCATGCTTGCTTGATATGTATTGTGAATGTTGAAATTATGCCTAAACTCCACTTAAACCGAAAAAGCTTAAAAATTGCAACTTTAGCATTAAGTGTCTAATCACCCCCCTCTAGACACATCTACTTCAAGATCCTACAATGTCACCCTCTTTAGGATGGCTCCTCCAACGCATCAGAATCCGGACCGCAATGATGGGGATTAGTCGAACCCTCCGCCACCACCTTCACCTCTGGAGGCATGGCAAGCTGTCATGGAAGCCACCAATGCCAACACTCAAATGCTTTTGCAACTCTTGCAAGAGCGCAACCAAGGTCAAGGCAACCAAGGAAATCATGGTCAAGGCAACAATCAGCACCAGTTTGCTACCCTCAACCAATTCCTCGCAAACCAGCCGAAGTCCTTCAGCAAATGTGTCGAGGCCACAGACACAGACGATTGGCTCATGGACATCTGCAAGCATTTTGAATGTAGCAATGTCAGGCCTGAGGACTTTGTCAAGTTTGCTTCGTTTCAACTCAAGGACCAAGCTGTTGAGTGGTATCAACAATACAGAGATTCCAGAGGAGGCCGTGTGATTACCTGGGATGATTTCTGCCGAGACTTCAAAGCTCATCACATCCCACCAAGTGTTGCTGAGAGAAAGTGTGAGGAGTTCCGCAATCTCAAGCAAGGCAGCATGTTCGTGTATCAATACAATATCCAGTTTTAGAAACTTGCTCGCTTCGCTAAACAAGACGTTCCTGATGAAAAGATTATGATCTATCAATTCAGAGGTGGCCTCAGAGAGGATCTGCAGTTAGCTCTCGTGCTTCTTGAGCCGACCAAGTTCAATTAATTCTATAACATGGCACTAAAGCAAGAAGCTGCTCAGCTCAAGTGTGAAGCATCTAAGAAGAGAGTCAGGGATGATGTTCAATCTTCTTCTTCCTCACAAGTGGCAGCTAAGCAACAGAAGTTTTGGTTGCCTCCTCCTCCATTTCGTCAGCCCTACCAGCAAAGGAGCAAAGGTGTGAATGGATCTTCCCACCCACCCAACCCAGGCTACCAGAACAAAGCTCAGTCTCAAACTCCAAGGTCAAGTGCTCCTTATCATCGTCCGCTCTCAAAGGTTACTTGCAACAAGTGTCAACAGAAAGGGCACTATGCAAACAAGTGCTTCAACCAAAGGCGCCTTCCGCCTCCTCCTCCAGTGAGATCTTCAAGAAATGCAGTGGTCAAGCATAATTCCAAGTTTGCAAAGGTGAACATGATGAACGCAGCTCAGGCAGAGGATTCTTCAGAAGTGATCACGGGTAATCTTCCTCTTAAAGACTTTCCTGCAAAAGTTCTTTTTGACACTGGTGCATCGCTTAGTTTCATCTCAAGACCATTTGCATATAAGCATGAGTTGGCTTTCCAAGTTTTGCCTAGACCACTATCAGTTGTCTCTCCGGGTAAATGCATGAATGCAAGCTCCATGGTTCGGGATGTTTCTATCAAGATGGGAAACTTTAAATTTCTGTCTTCTCCAATTGTTCTTGGTGTCTCAGATATTGATCTAATTCTCCGCATGGACTGGCTATCTAAGCACAAGGCTCAGCTTGATTGTGCTACCAGGTAGATTCAATTGACACACTCTTCTGATGATGTGATCATCTGTGCCGCTCGGGACAAAACCATTCGACTATTTTCTCTCAATGAGAAGGGCGAGTTGAATGCCATCTCTCAGATTCCAGTCGTTTATGAATAACTAGACGTCTTTCCGGAAGAGCTTCCGGGAATGCCTCCTCACCAGCCAGTTGAATTCGTTATCGATCTTGAGCCTGGTATGGAACCTGTTTGCAAGCGTCCTTACAAGCTTGGACCAGAGGAGTGCTACCTCTTGAGCACTGCGTTGGTTTTTCCCGAAGAGGAAGGGAGGATGCAGAAAAGTAGCGTAAGTATTTCCCTCAGTTTTTGAGAACCAAGGTATCAATCCAGTAGGAGGCTACGCGCGAGTCCCTCATAAGTGCACAAAACAAATAAATCCTCAAAACCCACGCGAATAGGGGTTGTCAATCCCTACACGGCCACTTACGAGAGTGAGATCTGATAGATATGATAAAGATAATATTTTTGGTATTTTTGTGATAAAGATGCAAAGTAAAATAAAGGCAAAGTAAAGAGTAAAGGAAACAACTAAGTAGTAGGAGATTAATATGATAAAGATAGACCCGGGGGCCATAGGTTTCACTAGTGGCTTCTCTCGAGAGCATAAGTATTCTACGGTGGGTGAACAAATTACTGTTGAGCAATTGACAAAAATGAGCATAGTTATGAGAATATCTAGGTATGATCATGTATATAGGCATCACATCCGAGACAAGTAGACCTACTCCTGCCTGCATCTACTACTATTACTCCACTCATCGACCGCTATCCAGCATGCATCTAGAGTATTAAGTTAAAAACTGAGTAACGCCTTAAGCAAAATGACATGATGTAGAGGGATATACTCATGCAATATGATGAAAACCCCATCTTGTTATCCTCGATGGCAACAATGCAATACGTGCCTTGCTGCCCCTACTGTCACTGGGAAAGGACATCGCAAGATTGAACCCAAAGCTAAGCACTTCTCCCATTGCAAGAAAGATCAATCTAGTAGGCCAAACCAAACTGATAATTCGAAGAGACTTGCAAAGATAACCAATCATACATAAAAGAATTCAGAGAAGATTCAAATATTATTCATAGATAGACTTGATCATAAACCCACAATTCATCGGTCTCGACAAACACACCACAAAAAGAAGATTACATCAAATAGTTCTCCACAAGAGAGGGGGAGAACATTGTATTGAGATCCAAAAAGAGAGAAGAAGTCATCTAGCTAATAACTATGGACCCGTAGGTCTAAGGTATACTACTCATACTTCATCAGAGGGGCTATGGTGTTGATGTAGAAGCCCTCCGTGATCGATGCCCCTCCGGCGGAGCTCGGGAACAGGCCCCAAGATGGGATCTCGTGGATACAGAAAGTTGCGGCAGTGGAATTAGGTTTTTGGTTCGTGGGCGTGGGCCCGGGGGAGGGCTCGGCCGACTCCCCCGGGCCGACTCCCGTTGGGTCCGACTGGCGGTGCCCCCGCCGTTTCCCGAGGTCTCGCTGGCTGGTGGGCCCTGTTGCCTCCAGGCCGTACAGACAAGCCGTCGTGGGTGCAGGACCAGGTATAGTGGTGCTGATGTCAGGGCTGGCTGGGCAACAGTGCCACGCCGCGGGGAGATCTCCCCAAGTACGGCGCGCTGTAGCCATGCCTGCCCTTGGTAAGGGGCGGGGAGGGGGCTTCATTGTAGCCACGCCCCCGCCCCGTCCCCCTCGATGAAGTCACGGTTTGTTGGAATTGCCGGCCGACTCCCCAAAGCCGGCTTCTCTGGAAGTCGTCCCTGGGACTCGGCTGTGAGCGGGCAGTCGGCCGCCTTGCCGTAGACTCCCCAGGAGGCGGCTCTTCGCTCTGTGGTCTTGAGGGGCGCAGCCTGCCCCAATGTCTTGAAAGGTCATGGGGCTCGGGTTGGCCTACCCGTGGCCCATTAATCCGACAGTAGTCCCCGAAGCTGGTGAGGCGCCGCGGACGATCGGCCGAGAAACCTAAGCAGTTTCTCTTTCCGGGCGCAACACATGGTCTTGATTGACTTCCGCCAGGCTGACTAGAAGGAGTCGGACTCGCCCAACTCGGACTCACTCAATTCTGACTTGCTCAGTAGTTCGAACATCGCGACGGGATTTCAAGTTTCATGCTAGCTAAGCTTCCAGGCCGCCGCCCATTCTTGGCCTGCCACGCGGGGGCACGTGGCTAGGCCGTCCTGCCAGCCCACGCGCGCGACGGGATAGGCCTGTAGGCGGGGCCCGTCACTACCGCGCCTCGGCGCCCGAGCGGATCCGCCGTGGCCCCGGTCGACGGTTAGGATTCCTGTGGAGTTACTGCGCGCAGTAACTTTGCAAGGATCGTGGGGGGCGTGGGGTTGTGGGCGCAGTAAATCCCCACGCCTGCCCCCTCGGCTTCGCAGCCCCGAGGGCTATAAGTAGGGGGAAGAGGGGAGCACGCGCGCCCCTCCTTCCTACTGCCGCTTGCTTTCTTCCTCCTCACAGCTCCTTCGCTCTCCTGCTTCCTCTTTCTTCTCCCTCTCGCTCGCTCCGCCGCACGCCCAAGCTCCGGCGCACGCTGTGGTGACAGCTCGCGATGATGAGCTCTTCCTCTGCTGCCGCGCCTCCCCCGGTACGCTCCGGTACCTGGGACGGCTCCGAAGTCCACGAAGACCATATCGAGTTCCTCCGCCGGACCCGTCGTCTTCCTGGCGAGGATCGCGTGCAGGTGCGCCTTGTGCCGGAGGGGGAGATTTCCCCTGCCACGCAGGAGGGCAAGTGGGTTATCTTCCGCTCGCACTGCCTGCGCGGGCTGGGGCTGCCGGCGAGCAGCTTCTTCCGGTCTTTCATGGAGTTCTACGGACTCCAGCCGCACCACCTCACCCCCAACACAGTGGTGCTGCTGTCCACCTTCGTGGCTCTGTGCGAGGGCTTCCTGGGAGTCCTCCCCACCCTCAAGCTCTGGGGGGAGTTCTTCTTCTCCAAGCTCGGCACCCAGGCCGCGGCCGTGCCGGCTCAGTGCGGCGCCTTCATCGCCGTGCGAAGGACAGGAGCCGACAACCACTTCCCCTCCATCGCGCTGCTGAAGTCGGTGAAGATGTGGCAGCGGTCCTACTTCTACGTCAGGAACTTCGCCACGAGGGGCGACTGGGTTAATCTGCCAGCTTTCGAAGCCGGCCCGCCGGCTGGCTGACTTCCCAACTGGTCGTACCGGGCCAGGTCGCTGACGCCTGCGGGAGCCGGCACCATCACGCGACTCCGAGTGCTAACGCAGTCGGAGGGTCTGACTGGCCCGGACCTGCTGGCCGCCTTCGTCTCGCGCCGAGTTCTCCCACTCCAAGGCCGCCCTCACCTGATATGCCAGATGAGCGGGGGTCGCGACCCGAGTCGGATGTGCACCAAGGACATGCCTCACGAAGAGGTGGCCCTGATGGTGAACTACCTCTCGGACAGCAGGCTCCCGGAGGACTGGCGATTCGGCAAGGAGCCATACTCCCGTGCCAACCCCCCGCCCGTGGTGAGTCGCCTTTCTTTTCTACAGATTGTCTTCTTCTTGCCGTGTCTTGTTTTAATCAGTCTGCTTTTTGGTTAGAATCCCCTTCTTCACCGACCAGCCGGCACCTCGGGGCCGGCCCGTGAGTTCGCCGCCGACCGGGCGGAGAGCGACGTCGACGACCCCGATCTGGGGGTGGCGGCTCTGGAAGACGACGCCGAGGGAGGAGGAGGGACGACAGGCGACTTTAGGCCCTCGGCCACCTTTGCCGACTGGCCTGAAGACGACGCCGAGGAAGGAGTCGCCCCTCGCCATCGGCCAGGAGCCAGCCAGCCGGGCGCGGGCTCTTCTGCCGTGTCGGGCGCTCCAGGCGGCGGGAAGAAGCGCCGGGCTACGCCGACTTTGTTCGGCAGCCGACCGAAGAAGCCCAAGGGCTCGGCTGCGGCGACCCGGCGGGACGAGGCGGCCGCGAACGCCATCCGCTTCTGTAAGGAAGTGAAGAAGCCGCCGTTGGTCTCTACGTAAGTATTCTGTCTTCAAAGTTTATTCTTTCTTCGTGTTTTGTCTGAGTCTCTGCTCGTCCTTCTTTCTTCAGGGCTCCCCTCTCTCTTGAGAGGGTTGCCGCCGCCTCCGTCATGGGGTCAGCGAAGACGGCCGCCACAACTCGGCGGATAGACCCCGCTGCCGACCTCCGGGAGGCGACGGAGCAGAATGCACAGGAGAAGCGCAATGAAGAAGAAGCCCTTCGCCTGGAGAAGGCGGAGGCCGACAGGGCAGAGGCCTCCACCAAGAAAAAACTAGCGGAGGCCGAAGCCGCCGCCGCGGCGAAGCAGCAGGCTGACGAAGCCGCACGCCGCCAGGCGGCCTTGCTTGTTACCTCGCTGAACTCTGCGCCGCCGCCGCCGGAGTTCACGGGACAGATTGGAGGAGCCGGCGGGGAGAACCTCATCGAGGAGAGGGAAGGCGGCGAGCCCTCAACTCCGGGCACGAACGCTCCGCCGCCGCCTCCGCCGCCGTCTGAAGGCGTGCGAGGCAAGCAGCCAGCGGACCCTCCGGTGCCGCCGACCGAAGAAGAGGCTGTGGCGAGGCTGCTTCTCCAGGTCGGCTCGCCAGCGCGCCGTCTTCGGGAGAAGGCGACTTCGGCACCCCGCCCCCTGGAAGCCGGCACCGCCAGCTCGGCAGCTCCAGACGGCGAGGCGACGAGCGCTGCACTCGTTGGGTGGGTGCGGGGAGGTGGCACAGGGCCGCTGAACCAGGCGCTCCTGGACATCCAGGCGAAGCTCCGCGCTGAGGGCGATGCCCTCCAGAGCTGCACCAAGGCGTTCCTGGCGTCGCGGGCGGCCGTCCGGGTATGTCTTTTCTTTGGGCCTTTATTTTTCTTGTTCCTCTCTATGGGGGCGCGCCAGCGCACCCACTGGGTGTAGTCCCCGAGTTTCGGGTCGGCTGCTGAGCAGGCGGTCCGGAACTCCAATTTGATGAACTTCTGGGTACTAACTTTGTCTGAAATGCTTGTTGCAGGACTACCACAACCTCCGCGTCACCACCTTCAACCGTAATGTTGAAGAGTTGGGCAAGCAGACCGCCGACTTGGCAGAGAGCCGGAGTAAGTCCTCCTGACCGCTCAGTTGGCAAGCTCGCCGCGGAGGACGATCTGCTGACCGCTCAGTTGGCAGAGCAGAAGGGGCTGCTCGCGAAGTCGAAGAGGGAGGCGGAGGAGACGGAGGCCGCCCTCCTGGCCGAGTTCGCGAGCGAGTGCTCTTCCTGGTCTGACAAGGAGGCGATGCTGTCCTC
Organism: Triticum urartu; assembly: GCF_056163025.1. Taxonomy (NCBI): domain Eukaryota; kingdom Viridiplantae; phylum Streptophyta; class Magnoliopsida; order Poales; family Poaceae; genus Triticum; species Triticum urartu. The sequence continues at coordinate 346,865,326 of NC_141879.1, read as the reverse complement.
CGGCTTCCACGAGATCGAAGACATCGTTGATGGTGAGTCTCTTTGTTTTCTTTCTTTGAGCCGCCGACCTAGGCCGTGCCGACTCCTGGTCTTTGACTCGCTTTTTTGTTTCTTCATGTCTTTTGCAGACTTCTTCCCTGGGCAGTGTCAGGCCGCTATCCAAGCCATCGAGGCCGATCGTGCAAGCCAGAGGGAGGAGGGCGCAGAGATCGCCGCCGATGCCCCCCGAACTCTTGATGAGCACATCTTGAGTATCGAGGCTCGCCTCCGGCCGGCTCACCAGATGCTGCGCCGGCTTCAGCGCGTCGGCGCCCAGGCGATCTCTGCCCTTTGGACGGATATGCAGGCTCCGCGCACCCCCAGCCTGACGGCCAACTGGTTGGAGGTCGTGGCTGGTCGCCTCGAGGCGTAGAAGGGCTCTTCGGCCCGGGCTGGAGCGCGCCGGGCCTTGGAGTTCGTCAAGGCGTGGTACCCGGGGCTGGATCTAGACCGGTTGGCCACGCTTCGGTCGGAGGCCCAGCCGGAGCTAGCGGCTGCGGAAGATGCCCTCGTCAAGCCTGCTGCGGCGATTGCCGAGTACACCGACATGAGCATCTTCGTCCCCGAGCGGTCTGAAGACGGCGAGGAGGTCCCGCCGGAATGGTTTGGGATGAACCCAGACTACGACGAAGACTCGGCGGAGGTGATCGGCTCCAGTGTCGAGGAGGAGGACGAGGCAGAGGGTGAGGGCGAGACGGAGGCACCAGAAGACGGAGCAGACGGCCAGCCTCAGCCCGACCGCGCCTCCAGCAACGAGCCGCGTGCGACCGATCCGACTGCCACCGAAGGCGATCAAGCCGAGACTAGCCGGCCGACCGCCCCGACAACTGATGCTGGCACCTCCTCCGAGCCCCCGACTCCGTCTGCCGCCTCCAAAGCTGCCGCTGTGTCTTTTGTTTTATCTGCTTCAGTAGTCTTTTGAAGAACTTGTTAATTCGCACAATTCCACCCGCGGGGTGTATTCTGAACCTCTGCTTGACAATTCTTCTAAGGGCCTGTGTTATATATATATATATATATATATATGTCTTATCCTTTCTTGCTCATTGTTCTTTTGGCTGTTTTCCTTTGCCGCTTTCTCCTAGTTGCCTGCCTTGCCAATCGGACAGCTGCTCTGCAAACTGTTGCTGGATCAAGTGCTAGGCTACTTAGGGAAAGCAAGTACTTAGCCGATTTTAAGATTGTTTGAGCAAGTTGGATAGGAAACGATAATCCGACTGTCCGAGAGTCAGTTTGCGAGAAGGGCTTGGAAGCCGCCTTGAGCTATGTTTTAAGCTTTGAGTCCCTAGCCATTTTTCATGCGATCACCCATTCTACCTTACCTCTGCCCACCGTACAGTCGCTCTGCGAGCTGTGGCTTCTGACAGAAGACGGCTTAGATGTTACACACTACTTGTCTGGCTGCAGGAAGCATTTCATAGTGCAAGGTGGCAAGTCCCCGGGCCGACTTGTCGAGCCCGGTGCCAAGCGGCATGACAAAGAGTAACATACTTGTAGGCATATTTTTTATCATACAGACAAAAGAGGGCAGTCCCCGAGCTCGTCTCGGAGCCCCCGAAGTCTTGGTACTTTAATACAAAGGGTAGCATGGTACATACTGCATCAACTGTAAAATCTTCGGAGAAGATTTGCATTCCATGGCCGCTCTGTCTCCTTGCCGGAGTCGTCCCTCTTGCGTGCTCTGGGCTTCTGAGCGTCGATCAGGTAGTAGGAGTCATTGCCTAGTACTTTGCTGATGATGAAAGGGCCTTCCCAAGGCGGCGACACCTTGTGCTGGCCGGCTGTTCGCTGGATCAGCCGGAGTACAAGGTAGCCTTCTTGGAAAGATCTTGGCCTGACCTTCCTGTTGTGGTATCGGCGCAAGCTCTGCTGGTAGATGCTGGACCGGCTGAGTGCCAGCAGCCGGCCCTCTTCCAGCAGATCAACACCGTCTTGTCGTGCTTCTTCTACTTCCTCCTCGGTGTACATGGTGACTCGTGGGGAGTCGAACTCTATGTCCGTTGGGATGATGGCTTCGGCACCGTAGACGAGGAAGAAAGGTGTGAAGCCGGTTGACTTGTTTGGAGTCGTGCGCAGACTCCAGAGGACGGCTGGCAGCTCGTCGAGCCAGCAGCCAGCCGAGCGCTCCAGAGGCTCGATCAACCGAGGCTTGATGCCGGACAGGATGAGGCCGTTTGCTCGCTCCACTTGGCCGTTTGACTGCGGGTGGGCGACGGACGCTAGGTCCAGTCGGATGCCCTGTGTTGCGCAAAAACAGGCTAAGGCGCCTTCGGCAAAATTTGTGCCGTTGTCAGTGATGATGCTGTGTGGTATGCCGTATCAAATTGTGATATCGGTGATGAAGGTCACGGCAGTCGGACCGTTCAGTTTCTTGATTGGCTTCACTTCCACCCACTTGGTGAACTTGTCCACTGCGACAAGTAGGTGAGTTAGACAACCTCGTGTTGTTTTGAATGGTCCCACCATGTCTTGACCCCAAACTGCAAAAGGCCAAGCAATGGGGATGGCCTTGAGCGCGGAAGCCGGCTGGTGCGGCTTGGAGCTAAACTTCTGGCACCCTTTGCATTTTTGGACCAACTCCTTGGCCTCTTCCAAGGCGGTCGGCCAAAAAAAACCGTGCCGAAAGGCTTTGGCGACGAGTGCTCTTGAAGCCGCATGGTGGCCACATTCACCTTGATGGATGTCTTTGAGGATTGTCTGGCCTTGCTCTGGCTCTACGCAGCGCTGGTAGACACCAGTGACGCTGCGCCTGACCAGCTCCCTATTGATTATGGGACAGGCTGCTGCCCGGCGTTGTACTTGCCGAGCTGAGGTCTCATCAGTTGGTAGCTCTTTGTTCACCAGAAATTTGAGGATGGGCTGGGCCCATGAGGGTGCTGCTATTTCGTTGACTATCAGAACTGCGACTTGGACGAGGGCGGCTGGGCTGGGAGGCAGCAGGCTGGAGTCAACAGTCGCTTGTTGGGCTGATGAAGTCCCCAGGCCGACTGGCTTGGTCCTTGGGCCGAGTTCTGGAATCTTCAAGTCCGTCACCACAGTCCCTGGGCCAGGCTCGACTGTGGCAGCCTTGGAGTCGCCCGCCAAAGTCCCCGTTCCGACTGCCGGAACTCTGGAGTCGGGTCCGCCGTCTTCGGGAGGAGCCGGCACAAAGATGGAGTCTGATTCTGGTGAAGGCTTGACAGACGGCTTGAGGAGGCATTGAAGGGCGACGCTAGATGGTATTGCTTGGCGGGTAGAGCCGATTCGTGCCAAGGCGTCTGCTTGGTCGTTGTCGTTTCTTGGCACATGGAGGAACTCGCACCCTTCGAAATACCTGCTGAGTTTCTGCACGAGGAAATGGTAGCTCGCCATGTTTGCATCTTTGGCATCCCAGTCGCCAGACGACTGCTGGACCACTAAGTCCGAGTCGCCATAACACAAGATCCGGCGGATGCCAAGTTCTTTGGCAAGCCGGAGCCCGTGAATGAGCGCCTCATACTCGGCCACGTTGTTGGAGGCGGCAAAATGGATTTGCAGTGCATATTTGAGCTTGTCGCCTTTGGGAGAGGTGAGGACGACGCCGGCTCCCAAGCCGGTGCGCATCTTGGAGCCGTCGAAGTGCATCCGCCAATGGGTGGAGTCAGGTGCTGGAGGCAGGTACTGGGTCTCGGCCCAGTCGACGAGGAAGTCGGCCAGTGCTTGTGATTTGATAGCGGTGCGGGGCTGGTAGTAGATGGTGTAAGGAGCCAGCTCTATGGCCCACTTGGCCACTCGACCAGAGGCATCACGGCTGCCGATGATCTCGGCAAGTGGAGCCGTGCAGACCACCGTGATTGGATGTTCTTGAAAGTAAGGCTTCAATTTCTTGGCAGCAAAGTGCACGCCATAGCACATCTTCTGGTAGTGGGGGTAGTTCTGCTTGGAGGTCGACAGTACCTCGCTCAGGAAATATAGTGGTCTCTGGACAGGTAGCGCCTTGCCTTCCTCCTTGCGCTCTACTACAATGACTGTGCTGACTACTCGGCTGGTGGCGGCGATGTACAGGAGCATAGGTTCCTTGGGAGTCGGAGTTGCCAGGACGGGTGGAGTAGTCAGCATCTTCTTCAACTGGTGAAAAGCTTCGTCCGCCTTATGGTTCCACTCAAAAAAAGTGGTCTTCTTCATGAGTTGGTATAAGGGGAGAGCTTTCTCGCCCAGCCGACTAATGAATTGGCTGATGGACGCCAAGCAGCCGGTGAACTTCTGCACATCCAGCAGTCGGCTAGGTACCTCCATTCTCTCGATGGCCTTGATTTTTACTGGGTTGCATTCTATGCCGCGTTCAGAGACCAGGAAACCTAGCAGCTGGCCGGCTGGTACTCCGAAGACACACTTCTCGGGGTTGAGCTTGATCTGGAACCGGCGCAGGTTTTCAAAGGTCTCCTTGAGGTCTTCCAGCAAAGTTCCTCGCTTTTCCGTCTTCACCACCACGTCGTCCACGTAAACGTGGGCGTTCCTACCGAGCTGCTTGAGGAGGCACTTCTGCATGCAATGCTGAAAGGTGGCGCCGGCATTCCTCAAGCCAAACGTCATGGTGAGGTAGCAAAATGCTCCAAACAGCGTGATGAAGGCGGTCTTCAATCTGTCAGCCGGGTTCAGCTTGATCTGGTGATATCCTGAGTACGCATCCAAGAAACTCAACAGCTCGCATCCGGCTGTGGAGTCTATCACCTGATCAATTCTCGGCAGAGGAAACGGGTCCTTGGGGCAGGCCTTGTTGAGGCTCGTGTAGTCAATACACATTCGCCATTGCTTGTTCTTCTTTAGCACCAGGACCAGATTTGCCAGCCACTCCAGGAAGAATACTTCCATAATGAAGCCGGCTGCTAGGAGTCGGGCTATCTCTTCTCCGACAACTCTTCTCTTCTCTTTTGATAAGCGGCGCAGGGGCTACCCGACCGGCTTTGCATCAGATCAGACATGTAACTTGTGCTCGGCGAATTCCGTCGGCACACCTGGCATGTCTTTGGGAGACCACGCGAAGATGTCCCGATTCTCACGGAGGAAATCGACGAGCTCGCCTTCCTATTTGCTGTCGAGGTTTGCACCTACGACGGCGTACCTCTCTAGGTGTTCCGGATCCAAGGGTATCTTCTTTGTCTCTTTGGCCGGCTTGAACGAACCTTTGGCTTCCGACTCCTTCGGGCCAGGCGATATCTCCGGCTGCTTGCCGGCCATCGCCACAGCTTGCTCAAGGAGTCGCTTCTCGGCCGCAATCACCAGGGACTCGGCCAGCCGACTGCTTTCGGCCGCGCAAGCGGACGACTTCCGGTAGTCACCGGCCATAGTCAGAATTCCCCTGGAACTGGGCATCTTCATCTTGAGGTAGGCGTAGTGGGGGGCCGCCATGAACTTGGCTAAGGCGGGCCGGCCAAGTAGCGCATGGTATGGGCTCTCAAGGTCCACCACCTCGAACCAAACAGACTCTCTTCGGAAGTGATCTTTGTCCCCAAAGAGGACGTCGATCAGGATCTTTCCGATTGGTGAACAGGAAAG